>NC_139837.1:16894711-17297292 GCF_963691815.1 Echiichthys vipera
CCAATTGGCATTAGTCTTACTCCAAACAAAGTATCCTGAAAAAAAAGAAAAAGATCAGTTAGTACACTAGTAAGTGTATAGAGAGGAGATAATCACAAAAACATCTATTTCATGTCTCACACCACTTTCCCTCACATATATAATACTGGAAATAATAGAAACCAAGCTGGGTAGCAGGTCTTAAATGAATAAGGTGTTGAAAGTAAGTATTGGTAAACCAGATGACTTTACACCTGATTGGTGAGCCCTGTAACACTTTCCTCAAAATGGGAGAAAGCACAATGGTAATTTCAATTCCAAGTTAAATATCACACTTTTTCACTACTTAACAACAGTGTGGTTGTAGGGCATTTTCCGTCTTCATAAAACAGGGCACCTATTCATGCAAGCTTTACCATAAAAATGTGTGAGGACATCTTTACAAATATGCAAATCTTTCCTCTCTGAAGTAAGTGAGTCAAATACATACACCTGCACAAACCTACCTGCAGAACATATGTGAATGTTTTTTTCCCCTTCTGATGGTCTTTTAAGAGCCGATGAAAAGTCATTGACACATTCAATTTCAGATAAGGGGCCTACTTTATATACCAATTTCAGAATAAGCAAGGGGAAAATAATTATGTTTTCTTGAAAGTCTAAGTAATATTATATCCTTGCAAAAATAAAGAAAATATGGCTTAATTGGTAATTCAATAAACCTTTTCAGGACTTATGTCATAACAAAGATTATGTATAAGTGAGAGAAAAACCTTATAATCTCTCACTGACTCTTGGCTTGTGACTTATCTGACGTCTCTTTGCGTGCCCCTGTAGTAGCCAGCATCAATTGTAATGCAGAGTTGCAGTTTTTTCGATCAAACACCCCAAGCTGCAGATCAAAAAGAAAAAGATATCTTTGAAAGTCATCCGAGAATTGGGTGATGATCCTCTGCCTGAAAAATCGGGCCAATTTGGCAGTGAGACACTGGGACAGATTAAGGCTCCACTCTCCGTCAGCCCTTCCTGGCTGTTGCTGTGATCACATTAGCTACTAGCGATCAGTGCACTGTGATATGCCTACAGCACAGCCACCTTCACACCGCATCCCCACATCAGGGCCAACATTATGCTAACTAAGACGTTTACCTTTGCTTTAAACAACAAAAGAAATTTGATTTTGGAATATTGCAGAAAATAAGCTCTGTGGCAAACAAAGATTTATGATACTTACACATTTATTAATCACAATAATCTTCACAAATAAACACTGCTTTTATGATTTTTTAAGACACAAAGCTTCAATATTCACAAGTGAGGTATTAACTGACACATTTTTTATCCTAGAACAAAACTTGAAAATCTCTTGTGTTCTCAGCAGACATTATTTCAGGCATCTAACAGAAAACCCATTGAAAAACTGCACTCTAAACCTATAACAACGTTACCAAAGGGGCACAGTCAACTGAGATCAAATGTTCCCTAGCCAATGCAGTTATTTGATAACATAAAGATCAATTTACAAGTCAGGTAAAGTGCAAGTGTAAAATCTCAAGGCTGTGGAGATGACTCAGTTCTCACCTGCCTGAGGCAAAGAATCCCTTGTCAGCTTTTCTTCAAAACACAGCGTTTTCTAACAACAAACCTTTAAACCTATGCATATTATGCAGCAGAGACTCATTCTGTTAGTTTAACATCGAAAAAAAGCAAGCAGCATAAAAGACTAACGGGCATAGTTCCTGTTCTTGTAAAAAAATGTGTCAAACTAAAAGTGAAATTTTGCTCCTACTAGGGCTGGGCCATCCCCTCCCCACCCCTAAAAAAAGACATCATTGTCTATCATGATGTATCACTTTGGACATTATCATATCCCATTTTGGTAGACATCACCCAACCCTAGCTCCTACATATTTAAATGTTTTCGCATCACAAACATAAAGCAGTAATGAACAGGGTCCTCACGCAAGAAAATCATTATAGAGGGTTTCACATGGAGTCTAACAGTCTGATAATAAGCCGATCAGAGCAAAAACCATCAAATGAAATGGACAGGGCAATTTTCAGAGTCAATCCCAGGATGTGACAGCTCCATGGTTACATGTTATCAAATCTTCAGGCTGAAGAAATTAAAATTAGATGAAAGAGAAATATCACCACTGTGATCTTTTATCAGTCACGTAAGGAAGGTTCCCAGCTTAACCCAATGAATGGGCACCAATTCTTTGGGGCACGGGAGTCGAATTAGCAAATAAAAACTCATTAATGAATTTAAAAAAAATGTAAGTCATGTCCTACTAACAGCCTAATTTCTCTGACATGAATAAGAACAAAAAAGTCAAGGAACACTACACTACAGGCCCCGCCTCTGAGTGGTGGGCCTCATTCCCTAATGCTGCCGAGCATCCACAGAGACGCACGCGCACGCACGCACGCACACACACACACACACACACACACACACACACACACACACACACACACACACACACACACACACACACACACACACACACACACACACACACACACACACACACACACACACACACACACACACACACACACACACACACACACACACACACACACACACACACACACACACACACACACACACACACACACACACACACACACACACACACACACACACACACACACACACACACACACACACACACACACACACACACACACACACACACACACACACACACACACACACACACACACACACACACACACACACACACACGCACACGCGCACACGCACGTCCCAGAAAGCAGGCTAATCTCCTCGCTGACGAACACGCAGACAGATGACTGGCTTCATGGTCTTGTCAGATTAGTAAGGAAGGAAGGAGTGTGGGCGAGAGTGTCTGTGTGTACGTTTGTGTGACTGAGAGAGAGACAGTCAGAGAGCACAAAACATAACACAGTCTTCAACTCATTCTGCCATCCCCTATCCACCTCCTCCAGAATTAAACTCTGTGGGACATGTCCAAACAACTCGAGCCTGATGACTAAACAAGGTTAACTTCCTGTAATTGGGGCTCTGATCCCCCCAGCTGGTCCGTCAGGCTCGTAGCAAGATGAGCAAAGCGGCAGTACAGATGCAGCCGAAGTGCTGGTGATGTAACGGCACACCTCTCTGGAGGTGCTACAAATTGTTGTTCTGGTTGTGGGGACGAGTCTAGACACAGAGGACTGAGCTCCGATAGCATAACATGCCTCAATAAAGACTCAGTCTTCATGTGTAATAAGTGAGTAAGGCAGTGGGCATTCAACACACACACACACACACCCACACACACTACATGGAATTTAGTGTGAATGACAAACAGCAGTAAGTCAGCAGAACTGTACTGTGGTGAATCGCAAACTTGAACCTAGGGTCCGATTTTCATTCAAATCCGACTGAAAAAAAAATCAAAGCAACTTTAGCAAAGACTTGAGTCATCATCAAGACGCAGCATGGGGTGCTGGGCATTCTCAAAGCCAGGGAACCCGTAGAGGGCGATCCCTGTTACTGAGCAAGCTTAGTTGGTGTCCCAGAGAGAAAGGGCAGCATGCTGGAGTTGAAAGACTCTTCGTCCTGGGTCTCCAAACGGAGAGGGAATGAAGTTTCCCAGTGGACTGGGCAAGTGTTTCCAAAGCATAGACAAAGGAGCTGAAGGATTGCCCTACAAGCTTGTAATTACTGTGTGCTTGAATAGGGCTAAGGGGCTGTTTGGCTGAGACTATTGGCTTTCAAACAGGCACCCTACCATTTAGCCCATTGGCTCACCCTGTCCCCTAATCTTCCCCTGCTCTAAGGGCTGACTGGGCTGTTGGGCAGCAGGCACAAAGGTCCCTCTGTCCCTGGGCAAGACTGGGGCCCCATTCCAACATAGTGAAGTCTTTGAAAACTGCCTGGCACCGAAACCTCACTGTGGCTGTGTATATGAGGCTTGCCAGGAAAACCAAATTAATTAGATGTAAGGGGAACTGGAGAAATAGAGATGAAGCCAACACAACAAGAATTTTGAAACAAGGTAAGCATCAAAGAACTAGAAGGATACATTGATGATGAGCACTGGAAGGCAGAGAAAGGGGCTCACCTGGCAAGACAAATAACACGAGGGCTTACAACAAAAAGCAGAAAATGATCTGTGTTGTGTTTGTATGAGTATGGCTCACTACCAGAACATATATGGACTGACAGATGACTGAGATTTGGGGGAGAAATATGGGGAAAACCTCAGGAAAGCTACAGACTGGATCCAGACTGCAGTTCCAACTCTTCCATGGTGAGCAAGCTTTGCCGCAAGATTGTGCACCAGTCAGACAGAGAATTGAAACTTCAGGAGAGAAAAATTCCACAGGAACAATAAATCAACAGACTCCTGCATAACACAATTTCCTGTCAAGAAGGAGAGTTTGGGGGAGCGAGGGGGTAAATTCAGGTCTTTACACATCCACAGCGATGCGTCCTAACCACGGCCGCCCATGGGCACAACAGATGTACAGGAAGTAACAACGCATCTCCACCACTCCCCTGTCTCCAATCTGCGTCGCTCTATTCTGTCTGCCCCCCTCCCCTCCTCTTGTATGTGCATCTGGCTGAGAACCAAGCACAAACCTGCCCGTCTGATTGAGCAAACTTGAGAACATGACACCTTCAGAGAAAAACAGGCAGGCCCGCTGGCAAACAAGCAGCACTAGCATCGTCCAACCGCGAGCCGAAATCCTGGAATTCCACCAATTTCAGTAGAGGAAGTGATGAACATCTGTTTGTGTGTGTGTGTGTGTGTGTGTGTGTGTGTGTGTGGGGGGGGGGGGGGGGGGGGGGGGCATGTTTGGGCAAATTCTTAGAGAAGTGCAACACTAACTGTCACAGTGTTATAAAACACTTTAAAGTCTACCATCACTTTACCAGTCTTCTATCTTTGCAGCCAAGTTGTGCTGAGAGCTTTGATCTATGGAACACCAGCTCTGGATGAAGTGGAACACCACAGTAAAATGAGAACTGTACCGATGAATTGTTTAACGGACCACACACGCAATGCAAAGGCAGCGTGTAGTCGGGGCACTTCAAAAACTGGTGGCAGTGTATCGACATTTATCATCACCATTGTTCTGTGATGTGCTGCTGCACTGCCCCGTCTCTGGGCCCCCTCGCTATCACAGCAGCACAGTTCAGTGAGTAATGGGCATAGCTAACCACTAGCAAAGTGAATTTCACTCACAGCCTGACACAAGAAGACAGGTCTGGAGAAGCGCCAGGATATATTCACTGCCATTATCTCCAGCAGGGTGTCCTTGATCCTTCTTCTCTTCTTATCCAGAACAGTACTCCACCAGGGTTTCACATTTTACATTGGGAGAGACCGCAGAATAAATAGACACTTGAAACACTTGACATAGTTTAGAGTAAGAAATGGTAAACCCCGTCCGATTTCAATGTCATTATCTGGGTGGGCCGGGGGTTTGACAATGAAAGTCTTTGTCCAAGTCCTAGAGGGCTATTTACCTCCCCCCCAAAAAGCTAATTGCACTGCCGACAGCTTAGGATGTCTGCTTGTCTAGAGTAAGGAAGGATCACTACTTCTTATGCCTCTAATCTGTTAGCTGCCCCATCAAAACATAAAGATGAAAAAAGTCAGGCTTGTATTTGATTGCTTTAAAACACGTACATCAACAGAAACTTTACAACATTATGGTCCATAAATACATTCATCTACAAAGACAGAGTGGGTTAAGTGCCTCATATTTGACATGGCTTTATAGATGACTTGTATTTAATTGAGGAGGTTCAGATTTAAACTTGTCAGCTTTTAAAAGCTGTGAATTATAAAGAGCAACGGAGAGAAAGCAGTGTGCTGCTGCCTGACGAGGAATGTAAAAAATTCTAATGAGGTGGCTGCCTGGCTGCTGCAGCAGTTGAGCTGAGGTTTAAAAGTGGAAGTCTGCTCTAGGCTGCACTTTCCCTCTCCTTGCCCACTCTGCCCGCCTCCAACCTTAGGAATCCATTAGAGAGACAGTGAGTTCCTGATGCTCATGGACAGGTACACGCAGAGACAAAGGCTCTCACACACACGCATGACAAAGGAAAAACACCCTGAAAATAAAACACCAAATTCAATACAAACCAGGTGATTTGGCTCATAAGAATAAACTAATGGGGGAATAGCTCTTTCTGTATAAGACCACCCTTACCACTTTTTGTTTCTGCAAACACCAAAGACAGCACTTTTCTCTTCCCTGCTAGCTTGCCTCCAAGAGATGCTATTTCTGCAATAACTGTCTCAAACTAAGATTACCTTTTCTTGGAAATCACATTTGAAATGCAAGTTACTGTCTCTGTGAAGAGTTCCAGAACAAACAGATCTGCCCAATCTGTCTCCCTAAGCCCTCTGAATGTAAATGACAGCCATAAACAATCTTCTCAATATTTTTATAAGGTTATGAAAAAATAAATAATATCCTACAAAGTTCTGTCCTCACATCTGTGTGTGTGTGTGTGTGTGTGTGTGTGTGTGTGTGTGTGTGTGTGTGTGTGTGTGTGTGTGTGTGTGTGTGTGTGTGTGTGTGTGTGTGTGTGTGTGAGTTGAGATGTAGTTACAGACAAAGATGTTGTTGTGTAATTGCTTGTGATCAGGGATTTAACTGTTACAGCAGTCTGGTATAAATGGGTCATACACCTGTTGATTATTAGCAGGTTCATTGGTCAACAATGGAGCACCACATAGATGATTGTCTTGAACTTTGCCAAAAGTGTTGACATTGTGCCAAAAGCTGACGGATAAAGTCCAAAGTTCACACTGTCAACTGCCACTTCGACAAGACGCACCTGCAGCTGCTTGATACACACACACACACTAATTATTGTTCTTTTGTTTATGTATATCTCTATATCTCTGATATAGCCATCTGAATTTACAGTACTTTGTTAGTGAATACAGAACAATCTGGGTCCTAGGCCACATCAGGGGAACCGGTCTGCTGCTTTGAGTTTCACTGAAAAGACAAACACACTCTGATAACAGATATCATAACCAACACAGAAGCTTCAAAAACATCTGGAGGAAATTAACATGAAAATTTCACCTCACCCCTGCTCCACACAGAAAACATACTGGCAACCGTTACCACACAGGCACACTGCCAAACTCAAGCGCACCAGTTCCTTCAGGTGAAAAAGAGTTGTGATTTATATGGGAATGTTTCCGTGTGACTTCTGAGAGAGAGAACGCTTTCGATTTCAAAGCCAAGCCCAAGCTCTTGGAGTGTCTCCTTCACCCAGTGTTTCTACTAACAGCTCCTATTAGAGGCGAGGTAAGGTGACTCTCACCTTGGCAATCATGCATTTGAGCTTAACAATAGGTGTATTGCTATTATATTGGAATATTTACACTTGTTACATTGATGTATAAATGCAGACATAATTTGTGTTAGACAAAAATGGGTATTGATGAACTGAGCAACCAGGTCACTTGGATTCAACCGAATGCAACGAGAGCATTTCCCAGCAGTGTGTCTAGTTAAACAAGGCAGTGTGGGCAAAGAGGCATTTATAGGGATACAGTGTGTTTCCTTAAGCCCCTCTTAATATCTGAAAAGCAGTGAACCTGTGTGCTACAAAACAAATACTCCCAGCTCAGCATGTGGCTGGCACACGCCTCTGTGTGCCTAAGTGTGTGTTTGGATGAATCAGTTTCCATCAGTTGAGGATTAAAATAGAAGAGATGCGAGAGTAGCAGCAGTATAATTAACAGTTTTGATGCGAGGAGGAGGGCTGAGTGAATAGTTGTGTGTGTTTGCTGTCTATAATTCAGCCTCTCCACGTGCCAGAAGACGGGGGATGGGGCTCAGCCAGGGGGGCCCACCAAACACTTAACAAGCATATTATTACTTCATTCTCTAAACACAGGCATTCACAAGCAAAACAAAAGCAAGCCTACAGTGCTGCTCATATGTAGCATCTAGCATGTTCAGATTCATACTAATTGGATCTATGTCACATTACCGTTAGTGGCAGCAGAGTCGTGGGAACATTTGAACACGGATAAACAGAGCGGGTCAGTCAAAATGTCAGTTATATCATGGTATTTAGACTGTGTGAAGGCTGGTGCCAGAGATGGGTTTTTCTGCAAGCATGCACTGCTGGCCGCTCGAGGCGAGGGGCATCCAGACACACACACTGCATGACAGAGAAGCCCGCTGTGTACGTGTGTGTGTGTGTCCATCAGTGAGTATTGGTCACTTGACCAGTGCCAGTGACAGTCCTAGCTGGGCTCAGGCCAATAAAGCTTTACTCTTGTGGCCCATGGCTACAAACAGTGGAAATAAAATGGAGGTAGTCAATAATATTCCTGAAAACATGTTGTAGAAACAACAAGCATGCACAACACAAACAAATCTTTACTGGAATACCAATCACGTGGCTCCACCGTTCCTATTGGAAACAAACTGATCAATGTTAAAATGTTAGAGCTCAGGAGGTGCTAATGCTGGTTGGCCAACTGGGACAAATTAATTTGGTCATGTTTTTTTATTCTTCTTGGCTTCCTAATGGTATTATTGCCAAATCGCTGTTGCTTGCAAGTGTAATTTTCTTATCTATTACTGTTATTAAACTGCAATGGGTGAGTGAGATTGTATTCATGGGTTTGTGATGAGGACAGGGCAAGGGTGAGAGCACTTAAGTCTTCATGTACAACTGTGTATGAGCAGCAAGGTCAGTTGACAGTGGCCTGGCAGATTTTCACAGCAAAAGTGTCAATATGACAGATGCCTGTGATGTTTGACAGTCATCCACTGCCCTGTCCTCTCACATCCTCTGCCCAAACACACAGGTAGCAAACAAGCCAAATCACAGAGGACTATGAAGACAATAAAGTAAAGTACCTTTTAAATGTATTAAAACCTCAGGAATAATCAAGTGTTTGAAGAGACAATCATAGCCTATGCAACACCAACCATTTATCTGTTGCTAAAAAACAGACGTGTTAACTGAATGCCCAGATCAGATAACAGCATGGCAGAAGAGAAAAGAATGAAAACACTAACAAAGAAATGGATTGCTCACAGGGAACATGAAACCCACAATAGGAACTCTTTGTGAAGCTGAAAGGGAATTTTAAGAAGGCATGTTGGTTTGTTCTTCATTTTGACAGGGCTGTCTGGACAGGTTATGACAAAGTGATGTTATGGAAGAAGAGCACTTGTGATGGTTTGTTTAGGCAGTTTGGGAAGGGTCGGGACCTCGCTGAGCAAACATAAGAAACTTGAGCTTCACTACTGCAGCAGCAGCATTGACCACAGGCTATTTTAAAGGCCTGTGGAGAATGCAATCAAATCTATCATAAGATGCTCTACACATCCTTTGGAGTTCATTTTCATCAGTCAAACTGATCTGGCACTCAATCAGCAGCAGCTTGGCCAACAAATACACCTCTGCAGCAATCACGGTAAAGCACATCAACTAATTTGATTATGGAGATGGATGGGGCAGCCATAACTGGATGCATTTCAACTATGTAAGGATTCTTCACAGACAAATATCAGTGACAGAGGAGCATGAGAGTGCTGCTAGAAAACAATAGGATCCTTAGCTGAGAGAGCAACAGTGAAAAGGAGAACACAGCCAGCCATCGTGGAAGGCCAGAGTCAAGGTGAAGGCTTGATTAATATCCCCTCACAATGGCCAAATCACTGCTGCGCTGCCTCCAGTCATTAATTGTGTGCCGAGTGCACAAGATGTACTCTACAATTTTGTAATTAACCCTTTTTGGTTTGCAAGGATGAATGCAGAAAAAAAAAATAGACAGAATAGGATCTTGCCAGGTAAGCACTTTAACAAGGCAACAATGTGGGCTGCAGTGCTGGGGACAGGGGGGAAGCTTCAGTGTGAGATGACATAAAGACCAGCTCAGTGAAAGGGGGGTTGGGGGGGCAGCAAAGGAAGGGCTTATTATCCTTGCAGAAAACCTCAGGAGGATTCTCCGCCATGTCTCTGGAGAAACCTGGCTGACTGTGTAGTCCCCTACAGCTTGGAGGACAGTCTAATTCCCCAGCTGAGGTCTCAGGTGTGCCTCAGTAATCAGCATTATGTTTCTGAAATAGCAAATAGTTTATAAATGCACAACAATGGGGGCACAACATACACAACAACAGTATGGCAAAGTTATACACGTGAACCATTTCCATGTCATTGATTTTGGCACACGTCCAATGCATAGCGCGGTACACTTCCAGTCCAATTATAAACAGTCAGGCCGCAGAGTTAATCAATTCATACAGAGTCATTTGGACTGCGATAAGTCAGCAAGTGTTGCATAACAGTGGTGCCCTGCTACATCACAGTCTGTGCCAGACTATCACAGTGCAAACCTGCTCAGCGTTCTGCTGCTGGCCTGCACTGCACTGCACTGGCACACTCACGCCAGCAACTGTGGTTATTCATGCTTCTGATCTAGCTCTATGCAAGCTGAATCTCGTTTTAAACAGCAGCCCAGGGCGCGGTGTTTTCAATGCTTTTTTTAAACGTATACGACAGCAAACGGCAAACAAATTAACATCTGCTTTATTAATCAGACAACATGTCCCAGTAATTCTACTGTTTTAGTCTTGGTTCATGGATGCAGAGTGAAGCAGAATGCAATTAACACGCCCCAACCACCCCCTCCCCTTTTATCTATCTGCTGGCAGTAATCAGGACTTTGCATCCCCAGAAGTCACAGAGGAGGAAAACATGCACGTTTCTACAGGAGCTCTGTTCAAGTCCTCATTTGCATCTAACAGTGTTTGTGTATACAGTATAGTGATCGGCATTTCAACACATGCTTTAACTAGGGCCAGTTAAAAGGTCCCATATAATGCTCATTTTCAGGTACAAATATATAGTATAGCTGTGCCATCATAACTGTACGGAAGTCCTGACGGCTCGTTTAAGGGCACAGTTTCTGTATACGGCCTTTGTGCATTTCTCTGTTGGTTAGATAGATAGATAACTTTATTTATCCCCGAGGGGAAATTAGGTCATCGTAGCAGCGGTACAGAGCAATCAGAAGTACTAAAAATAAGATAAAATATAAAATACAAAATATGAACAACAATAAAATAGAATAAGATAGAAGTACAGTATCGCAGATAGTACAGTTATGCATTTTGATACTTGCACAGTGTTTATAAAGCACCTGAACATGGTTTATAATTAAAAAAAACATTGTTTCTCTTTCTTTTTTTAAAACATGGGAATAATAATAAATAAATGATTGAAGTATTGATGGTAATCAAGAACAAGTAGAGTAACGAATCAGAATTGGATCCAGAATCGTATGCCTTGGCTTCTTAGTTCATTTGGTTGATGCCGGCATGTTTGAGCTGCAACTAAAACTATGCTGCTGGAAACTTGTAACAAGGGGGTCATGGCACAGAGGAAGAAACGGTTCAAAATGTGGCGTCATAATAACATAACGCCACGCAGGCAGGCCTAGCAGATTTTTCCCTCTGACTTAGAAAACTGTTTTTTAAAAAAAGGAAATATACACTTATTTTATCCATAGTGTTCGGACTCGATGATGCTCAAAACCTGTGTAGGCCCACATTTCTTTTACACAGAAAACTGATCAGGAATCAATAAGGGAACTGATAAAAAAAAATCAGACTGAGAAGCAGAATCGATACGAGCATTGGTATCAATAAAATCGCGTCAGCTCCCATCCCAAGCAAAAGGTGAACATTCAGGGCAAAACAACAAACCAAGATGTGTATAGGGGCAGATTATCTTTTTACAGTAGCACACACCTGCTGGTGACTTCCTCCTAATTAGCATTCAAGGCAAATAAGTAAACACAAACATGGCAACACCACCACCTTACCTCCTCCTAGTAATAATGATAATGGTTGAACTAAGCACAAGCACTCTCATATCCATATTCCATTTCGAGAGCTTCTACGTGCCGGTATTGCGTATGCTCATCTTCATTTACAAGGCAGCTTTCAGTTTCAAATGTGTTCTATTGTGCAGCAGAGCTGTAGGCAGGGTATCCAGGAATACATCAATGAAACACACAGGAAACAGGCAGCGAGAGAGGAAAGGCTGGGAAAGTAGTCATGTTTGTTATTAGCCAGCCCTATCTGGCCTTTGCACTTTAAGCAAAAGAAAACTAGAAAAAAGCCTATGGGCTAATTCATCAGACACTATGTTACACAATGTACTGCCTAATTATTTTGACATCAATATTGCGTATGTTTTTTTTTTTTTTTAAAGGCCAGGGAAATAATACTGAACTGCATGGACATACTGCAGGACTGGTGACAGTAGGACATCTTACTCACTTCACTCAGTCCGGTTGAAACTTCTATTTGTTTAAAAGGTCCTCTGAATCTAGCAAAGGACGCCTTTTGGTTCACAGTGGTCTCATTCTTCCCTCTCGGCTTTCCTAAGAGCAAAGCAGGAACTCAAAGGGTGGAAATGGATTCCCTCGTTCCAAAGCAGAGGATGTGGAATTTTGGAGCAATATGAGGAGGGATTTTCTAACTTTCAGTACAGGAAACAAAGCGCAACACAAACTACAGAAAGAATGCTTTGACTTTTTCAGATTTACTTTAAGCAGCTCAGACAGTGTTCAGAGAGTAGTGTTTGTCAGGAGAAAACCTCACACGGTGTTATTGTTGTGCCAGCATTCCCCTTTTACTACACATTACAAGGTAAAAAGTAGCTCCTGGAAGTAACAAAAACAGTTGTAAGCACGCGCAGGAATGAGGACAAGCTGAACAGACCTGTCTATGCATTGAGATCTGTTTTGAGCTCAGCCATGACCAAGCCCTTATGCATTCCTGCCTGCTTCTCAGATTTCTGTCCACAGGAGGGACAACAGCAAAAACCTCTGTGGTTTTTGTATGTGGAATTATTTTTCCGCCACTGCCCACACAGGCTCTGCATGGGGCACGGGCCTGCAACTTCAGCTTGATGTTTTGATTCTTCTCTGAGCAGAGTTCTGTAATCCCTTCCAGTGAGAGCGTGCAGGCCAAGCACAGAGACAGTGTAGCAACTGGCAGACATGTCGAGACAATACCAAGCACGTCATCTCTGTGTGGCAGGGGAGACAGCCTGCAGCACATCATCATCAACATCATAATCAGAATTCCAGCTTTCATTATGGAAAGTTTTTTTTTCTCCTTCTCTCATTTTAAGTTTTTCTTCAGCGGTTGTTTGTCAAACTTTTTCTTCCGATCTCTACGCCATGTCATACTATTTTCAGCACGTATGAGGTTTGATGGGAGCAGAAAAGGGGAATTACACAGTGTCTGATCTTTGCATGACTGTGGGTTCTGGTTTGGGGTTGAGAGTTGGCAGCAGCATGGCACAACCAAGTCACAGAGAGGTTGCTTTAGTTCATGAGCGTATAAGTAACAGACCACCAAACTGCGACCCAGCTGTCACTCAGGTAAAGGTCCAGATCTGAGTCAACAGCAACACTTTGCACCTGTCCCACAACTTGACTCCCTCCGGAGCGGTGACCCCACAGAATCTCCTGCGTAGATAAATTGCGTGCATTTTTCTTTTTTTTGTGAGGTAAAAAAATTCCCCAAACTTTTGTGGCAGGTGGGGTGAAAAGGAGGGGGAATTTTTCTTTTGTCTGCACACATTTACTCTGTGACAGTGCAATGAAAAAGGATTACATCATCACTATTGTGGCTTTCAAGCCCTCCGCTTTCCTCTCCATTGGCTGGTATACAGTGGACTGTCCGATCCAGACAAAGAACAAGCATTCCAACAGTTTAGCAAGCAGGAAATGCGGACCCGTAGTCACACCTCATTACAATCAAACTCATCAACCCCCCTCAGTCACCAGCGGAAAAAAGACAGTCACACACAAAAAAAGCTGGAGGTCATATCACCATCAAGTCATATGACATCTGACTATGGGCTGACTAATATTGGCCAGACACATCACTCATGTTAAAACCGATGGAGCTTCCCTTTTTTTTTTTCAAAAGAAGCGATGTATTTCAAACTATTACTGGAGGTTGTGTCAAAGCTCATGAATACATGACTCATCTTGGTGTCTGTCAAAGAATAAACAAACATGAAGAAATGGGCCTTGTAGCATGAGATCACCCAGGACCACATCTGAAGGTCTGTTTAGTTTGTCTTCTCGTCTGTGATCAGTAAGAGGCAGCTATAGATGACAGGGACACAGGCTTAACAGCAGCAAGTCAGCTGATACTGCACATTTCCAAAAGATGAGGGTCAAAAAGTTTGGAAAATTATACAATCTTAAACTTTGAATGTACCAGTGAAGCCGCACGTCACTGCTTAAAAAGAGTTTGGTCAAAAACCTACGTTTTTTGTACATTAAGGTCACTGAACCAACAGAATAATGCACTTTGAAGTTATTAATAATTAATCACAATATCATGTCATTCATTCAAAAATGTAAACAGGTAATTCGGAGCATTTCATGATGGCCACTTAGCATAATTGCAGCCCACACATTCCAGAGAGGCAAATTATAAAGCAGCACAATGCTTCTCTTGTTGTTGTCTCTTATCTTTGCTCGAGCTATTCCCTTCGAGCCAATGCACAAGAGACAATAGAAACATGAGCTCAACTTAGCAACAGGAAGCATCCCTCTGTGTACTGAGCACGTTAGAAAGACTGAGACGAATAAAGCACAATAACAATCATTATTGTTGTGGGAGAAGTATGATGCAAAAAAAGTGAAAATAGAAACTGTCCTTCAGTCATAAACCAGGGGGAGGACTATTTATGCTGGAGAGAAATGCGAGTAGCAGCGGGGGTTTTCAAGGAACAGTCAAATTTTGATTTGAGTTTGCCTGTAAATGAAAATATATCATACGGGCATCACGCTACAATGTCTGCAAACTAGTTTCCCTTTATTAGATGTTTTAAGGCCACCCGAGGATGTCTTATCTTAACCTTGAATGGTATTTTTGTCAGCAGCATGAAACACAGACTTGTAGGCCCACTGTGGCAGATTAAAAACAGAGCATGCATGCTTCCCCCAATAGTGTTATAAAGCTGCTGCTGCCTTTGCATAAGATTAATTCTCTATAAGAAAGAAATCCCATCAGAGAAAGCAAGAAGCAGTCCAGTGTGAATAATAGCTATAATTTAGACAGGACAAAGCTGAGATTAGACTCACAAGTAAGAAATTCTGTTCCATGTATGATCAGTCATGCCCACCGTGGGTCAGCTAAGCCTATCAAGAATGCTAAAAATCCTTGATCTTTGCCAAAAGCTAAACTCCAAAGCTTCCTTTTTTTTTTTTTCACCTGACTCATGCCAAGTTATCCAACTCCAACAAGCTACTGGTCTGGAGCTGAGACTATGATTCAGTTAGAGGGGGAACACGCTGATTTTCAAAGTCCCACCTGAACGGTAAAATAATATGCTGGTTTTGGACACAATACTGCACGTCTGAACTTTGAAAGGTTGGCACAGTTTCCTGGTTGTTACTATTCAAACAAACCTATGTTTGCCTTGTTGCCCTGCATTGCCAAATCTTTCGTATTCTATAATGTAGCTGTGATCTGTATTCTTTACCCATTTTCTACGCCATGTCATACTATTTCTTTTCTTTTTAAAGGCTGGTTTTGTGTCTAATCTGCACATCATGCATACATAGATCAACAGAAAGAGGGTCTGACTGGGTGTTGTTACTGATAATGGGGGGGGGGGGGCGGGTTGAAGGGGGGTATGGTATTGATGAAGCTAACCCATATTCACGATGCGATCAGCCTGGCCTTATCTGTTCACAATAAGATGATGAACCAGGCAGGTTCTGAGGACAAAAATCACAGTTCCCTGCAGGGCTAGACAGATGTGACACAAGGGAGATCACCTCCCTGAAACCCTCCCTCGTGTGGCAACAGCACGGGGTACACCACCACGGTGACAGTTACACAAGGGGGAGACATCACATGTCGCGGTGGAAGTGCATGATACCACCTGTAAATCGTCTCCCCCGAAGCAGTGCTGAGACAATGCCCTTGACGTATAATAACGACGCCGATATACGTGCAGTCTGACAGCCCCATTGATAGTCGGGGACACACAGTTCTTACAGAGTCCATTGCGTCTACCAGCAGCAGCCCTATCGGTAAAAGCAAAAACACTGGCACTGATTGCGCACTGGTTCAACACTGCACCTTCACACCGCACACTGATATGCTTTGTCCACAGACAGATGTGTGCAGGCACCTTGTACCACGAACAACACCCTCGCACATGACTATAGCACCACGTTCCTGGACTCAACTTCTCTCCTTTTCTGCCTCAAGACTGTTTTTTTGGAGATGTCACACAATACGGAGCGTGTTTTTCCTCCTTTTGTTTCAACTCGTAACAAGGTCCTGTTAAGTCGGAAACATAAAAACTGCGCAGCGCGCTTCCCTTACCTTCTCGGGGAAACGTGTTCGCTCGGGTCCAAAACCGAGAAATGGCCCCGGTGTGTCGTTTGTCCGACAATGCAACTTGGAAGTTTTATAGAAAGTTACGGGGGTTGCCTCGCTGCGCTATGCAGCTGCTGGAGGGATGAGATCATTCAGACAGCCTCCCCTCCTCTCTCCCTCTTTTTTGCTCACTCTCTCTCTGCCCCCGGAGTCTCGCGAGAAGGCTTGGTGGGGGGAAAGCAAACGTTTCCGTGGCAACAGTGCTCACCTGTTGGGTAGAGGGACAGAAGGGGAAACGAAGAGCTCCCACTCTGTGTTAAAAACAGGCTGCTAATAATACCCTCTAGTTTTTACTACGAACTTTTACCGAGACACTGTTCTCTGTCGGTCCAGTTACACACCTTTTAATGTTCCACTGTGGTCAAGTTTGGTCAAGTTTGAACAAAGTTTATTTGCTGTTTCTGCTTCTGCTGGTGCTTAAATGTGATCTTCCCGCTGGCCTATTATGGTAACCATTGATTGAACTGTTCGAATATGTAAAACAGAAAATAAAAACAATATTTAAAGGTGGTATGAAGTATCATTTATTTAATCCCACCCCTCCGCCACAACTAGTAGTATTTAATTATTTATAGTATATGTAATAATTACAAATTATAATATATTAATCACCACTTATCTTTACTTTATAATGAGATATAAATTCATTTTAGGATATTTATTTATCATTTTAAATTATACTAATCACCGCTTATCAACCATACTCATGGAAGCATGAGTAAATGTAAATGTGAAAATTGTATAAATGTGTAAAAAATGTAAAGCTGTCTTAAAATAAGCCTAACTTTTCAATATCATGAAGTGCCTACTATAAAAATAGTGTTCTTATTTCTATTATGTATATGATAATGCTGCAGGGTTATTTGGATCAACATACATGCAAATATATGCAAGTATTAAGAGATGAAGGTAGAATTCGTGGCGGACACATAAACGATCTTTGGCGGTGATTTTCTGCAAACTGTGTGCAGGGGAGCAGTGCAGAGGGTGGAGGAGAAAGGCCCCTGGTATTCCTCCTCCAATATTTGTTGCTTCTAATAGGAAACATTACTTACCTGACTGTGTGCCACAGACCAGCAGGCCTGTGGGCATATATTAATCAAATGCCCTCATGTATCACAACAACACAAATATTTAAATGTGATATGCAAAGACAGTGAGTCAGGCAATCGACAAACAGAAAAAAACAGTATCCGGTGACTGGGTGTTATACTGTTTACCTAATGTACTGTAATAGGGCACTGCCTGGCCTGTGTAGCCTGTGGCTCTGACATCATCAGCTGATGTGGATGTGAGCGGATGTGCACAAAATCCACTGCTAATCTGCAGACCTTGCTAACAATGTACACTGTGCATAGAAAATGAAAGCTGGATAATAGCTCATTACACAGTGGCAAGATTGATACTCTCCTAAATGCAGGATTTAGGACTTCTTCAGGTCTTCACTGTCACTGTCGCTGTGGTAGGAAAGCATTCCTGCGGCTATAGCCTACTGGAGTCAGCAAAACTAGAAATGTAGATCTTGTGAATTGGAGGAAAAAGAAGATCTCAACAAATAAAGGATGAATCAGCAGGCTAGAGGATGAATTAAGCAATGGCCTGTGAGCTTTTGTGCGATGAGAACATGCATCATAATTCCTACATGCTTCCCACTGCTGTATTTCATGCCTGATTACTATGCCTACACAGAGCTGATTCAGACACATCTATTTTAGTCAACCCTGCATCAAAGGCACATCTTTATAGCAGGTGCCTCTCTGGTTACAAGTCCAATTAAAAGAAGATACACCAGTGAGAGAGAATATTGGTTTTGGAGGATTTATTCCAGTGCAAACATTTTGTGAGTGTGTGTGGGGTGAATGCTAATTCATAAAAGCATGACAAGAAGTTCTCTCTCTATTTGCAACATCAGACCAGTAGCACCATCTGCTGGCCAGGCTAGGATACTACAGACGGAAGAACAGAAGGACATGAATAAGAAAATACCTGGCTGGTAAGTGGTCATTTCTAGAAAGTATACCCATATTTGTACTGGAAAATTCATTTTATATATCGGCTTATTGAATTAATTCCTCCACTACTCCTAAGCACTTACAATGCCTCAGATAATATCCCCTCAGCTTTTCAGAATATCACCCTCATGTAATAAGGCTTAAAAGTGTGGAGGGCAGCATATCAGTTTTGACTGTGATGGATGAGAAGTCATTAAGAGGCGGAGGCTATTATTAGTTCTTGGTTAATCTTAAGAGTCTTTGAATGTCAGGCTCTATGTCAATGGTGGGGAACTTTTTGCTGTATCTTTTAAAGGGCTCTCCCTCTGGCCCGATGAGGAATTTCTCAAAGTTCCAAGAGACGTCCGTCCTGCTGATGGGACTCCAAACCAGAAATTTGGGGTCCTGGATGAGGGAGGTGGGGTCATCATTGGGATAGGGGAGCTTGTCTTTAAGATAGGCAAAGACCGGATGTGTGTTTGTCCCGTTGACATCACACTTCTCAAAGATGGTAAAGCCGGGCTGAAACCCGCCACCCGGACGCACATGCTGCAGGGAATTCAGGATCTCACCATTGCTGCAGTTCTCCTGTAAAAAACAAGTATTTGTTTTTATACTCCACAAGCAATATTATAAAGGCTTTCAGGGCCACAGTTTGCTTCTAACTTTGGTGATAACAGGAATTAATCTGATTACACTGCAAACACAATCCCTCTCCAGAAGTGTGTCAGGCAGGTACTTGAAATCTAATTGTCAGTATGAAAGTTATAGGCAAAACTCAAAATCCTGTTTTAATAATCAAATAATGCATTGGCTTTAAACATCTGGTGGCATTCAGGTGTATCTCCCAGTACATAAAAATGTATTATATATCCAGAGGAAGCATTTCATTGGGTGATGTTTTGTATTAACAGGTGAACTGATAAATAGGTTTGACATGAATAATAAAACATCATCAGCACAAAAGTGATTTTATGCAATATTGTAGAGACAACCAAACTATGCTCGTCCACTGACCTGATATCCAAACTGGTTACAGGGAAAACCCAGGACTACAAGCCGATGGGGGTACTTGCTCTGAAGCTGGTTGAGCTCGCTGTAGTCCCGGGTGGTGGTGCCTCAGAGTGAGGCCACATTCTCTATCAGGACCACCCGTCCCCGAAACACGTTGAAATCCACCGAGTCTCCCTCCAGCGTGGTGGCTCTCAGGTCGTAGAAGGTCTTGGCGATGAACGTCATCTTGACTCCTGTGCATCCTCACTGGAGGGAGACGGGATCTCAATGTGACTGTATCAACTGTTCGGTCACGTGACTCACTCAGAGCAGAAAGCTGCCTTTCATTGGTGTCAAATAGCTCTGCAAGAAACTAATCTACAGCTGACATACAATACTCTTTACAAGTTGCAGATAGATTGATGTGACTGACTGTAAAACCACATATGTAGGTAGTTTTTGCATATTTTACAATTGTGTTATCCTCTTTTGAATAAGTTTTGAAAAGTGTTTAATCTTTAGAATTGATTTGAACCCAAACATGCTGTTAATCCAAGGAAGTCTTTTAAAATGTGAGTTATATCCTGAGAATGAATTTGGCATGCTCATTGTGAGGGAAAAAAGCACATATTGTGGCATGTATTCATCCTTTTTGGTATCTCTATGACATGTATCGGTTTTCTCAGTCATCAAAGATTTAATGCGTCTTTCAAAGCAGGTGATGAAAAATAAATGAACCTGCCTGAACTCTCTGTGGACCCAACTTCACTCTCCATCTAAAATGTAGTGACTCAGTGAGGCTCAGGTACCCAAATATATTGATTTACATATGGCAATTTAGATTTATTAAATTATATGTATAACTTATATTTATTAACTTATACCTTGTTAGATTTTTTTTGCAGCATCCTTAAATTCCAAATATTACATTAAAATTACATATCTGTGGCACATCAGCAGACCCTGAAAAAATAATAATTTAAGCAGCAGCAACACTGCAATAGGCAATACCAGTCACATTCATAAAACAAACTGTACATATGCATTCAGGATGGTAAACAAACATGCATTGCATTCAGAAAGGTCATTGAATATGGCACAACGCTGTCCCCCCCTGAGGAAACAAGTGTAAAAGAATCCTCCCTTGCTTGGTTTGAGTTTCAAGGTGTAAATAATTCAACTCTGTCCTCTGGCTACCGTGTCGTAGCATATATATCTTTGCAACTTAATAAACACTTTTATCGGATATGAATCCCCATGCTACCAACCATTCTGCAGATGTATTACAGGTGTATAGTTCATTACACCAGGGAAAATAAAGCGAGCCTGTGCATTGATCGTTTTGCTGGAGCAAATGAATTCAAAGCTACCTTCATGCACTGTAGATATAGTCCTCATTAGCTACAGGGTTGCATGATCATGCAGCAGAAGGGGCCCTCTGCTGGTTGCTGCTGCAAACTGAATTTAACACTTCACCGACTTACAAAAAGTAAAACCAACCCTCATGGCCAACAGGTCAAAGTATCTATGAAGAATGGGGAGGAGGGCTTGGTCAAGTTTCAACTGGAAACAAATGTCTTTAGCTGCAGGCGCATGTCTTCCGAGTGGTGTTGCCGGTGCCTTCGCTGCCTTTCTCTTCTTCCAAAGCAGTCTCCAGATAATCATCCAGAGATCCCAACAAGTTGTCAACGTCTCTCTTGTGAGCCTGCAGCACCAGTTCGGTCACGCAAGTGAAGGCCTGAAGGAAGTAAAAAATAAATACACAAAGATAATAAATAAAAATGTAGTCAGGGAGTTCCCCGCAGTATTTGTGCACATTTCGAATGTGACAGTTTCTTTGGATATGCACAGTGTGTCCTACCTCATTGATGTTACGGCTTGTGGATGCGCTGGTCTCAAAAAACTCCATCCCATAGTTTTCTGCTAGCTGCGATATCCAGGAGGATATGGTTATTAATAAATATAACAAAAGGCATTTCAAAGCTTTAGTCAGTTTTCTCCACGAGTAAATGAACACAGGAGACTGGACGTAAGTAGTTATTCGCAGGCCTATCAACTTCTTTTTAATATGCATATTATCCATGTATCATATCGATATTCATACAAATTAGCTTGTATGCTCATTTTTATATGCATGTATTTTTTAAATAAGGGCCAAACTGATAAACAAAGCTTTGAGATTTAACTGTGTATCCTTTAGCTCACTTTATATCACTGAATGTGTTGCGTAACACTGAAAACAATGACTAATGGGCACTTTTGGACGCTTTTGTGTATCTCATAGACTGATGTATCTACAACATCACTCATAAAAAGACCATTAAAAAACCCTCATAAAACCCACAACATAAGGTACAATGAAACCTTGCTTCCTTGGTCCGTTGTCACCTGCCTCCTGAGCTCCTCATCAGACTTGTTTCCTACTAAGATTCTCTGCACCCTGTCTGGGGCACACTGCAACACAACAACAACAACAACAACAACAAAAAAGACAGACAGCGACAGAGACAAGGGACTTCATCATCATGTCACTCACACTAGGCCACACTGGATGTGCAGCAAGTACAAATACTGGGTCACTGTGAAGGGCAAAGGGAGTGAAATGAGAGTGCTCATTGCCTTACTTCATCCACATCACCGGTCCACTTCACAAGGTGCTGAAAGGACGACTCGCTAGTGATGTCGTATACAAAGATGATACCCTGGAGAAAAAAAACAAGAAGAAGAATTAAAGAATGAACGTGACAATAATGCTGAAAACACACAAAGTAGCAGCAAAGTGTGGTTTGACGCAACTATTACATTTTTCTGCAGCTGGGAGGCGTGTTCATATGTTTCAGGCAGGAAGTAATTTGTTGTAAAATTTAGATTCTCTGACTGCACTTGGCCACTAAAAGTTAAATCTATCCCCAACTTGTACTTTGACCACACTTCAGCGCAGCCACCTCAGCTTTTACAGACATTCATAGACACACCAAGCAGTGGCACTTCGCCCATGAAGGTAACTTGTTCTGTTCTTATGGAGGGATCACCTGTGCACGCCTGTAGTACTGTTTGGTGATGGTCTGGTAACGTTCCTGACCTGCCGTGTCCCTGCACAGAAGACAAAACACACATCAGAAGAAGATCAAACAATTTGCACGCCAGCCTAAATACTGTAAAATTATACATGACTTACCATATCTGCACTCGCACCTTGATTCCGTCTATTTCTAGTGTTTTCATTTTGAAATCAACTCCTACCAAAAAAAGGGAAAAAAGCACTTTATTTCACAGAAAAGCCGAGTCAACAACACAACAGAGGCAAGTTTGTTTTAATTGGGCTGCAAACACCTTCACAAGGTCCAACTGGAACCACTTAAGCAACTGTGACAAATTGGTGAAAATCCTGCTTTGCGGTATTTTATATGGGCAAATGCATGTCTGTGAGCATTTAATGAGTGTTGCTCAGAGACACTTTTATTTCTAATGAATAGTATCTCAGGCACTGCATAGTGTCAGCTTTTAAACCATCGTGTCTCAACAAGGGGTTTCAGCTGATGTGAGCTACAGAGCTGTGACTGAACAGGACAAGAGAGTAAAGACACGTGACAGGATAGCACCAGATGCTGGCTATATTTGTTTATTTATATAAACAATAAAGACAATATTTTGTTTATCTTCTTAAATCAATTCTTGTTTAGTTTTTATGCTGAGTCCACAAGACATTAATTTCCGTTTTTCACGCTATATACAACATCACATTACGTTCATTAAGCTGATACTTTTATCAAAAGTGACCTACAATAAGTGCATGCAACCACGAAGATACTACCCAAAAAGTGCAAGAATCATGAGAGTACATAACACAGTATTCTACGTTTTAGATTATTTATCCTAAATATAATATGTGTGGTATATTAATTTCAATAATGATTCATCTACTGATTATTTTCATGATTATTCAGGTACAAAACACAGAGATTTACAGTGGAATATTACATAAGACAAAAAAAACAAAGAAGCAATGCTTCAGAGGACAGAAGCTGTAACAAGTTGTGTAACAAGTGTTTGGCATTTTTGCTTGAAAAGTAAACTTAATAGTTAATTTATGGGCATTTTTTTCTACAGCAGACTTGTCCGAAAAAACACGTGTTACTAACATGAATGATGCACTGTTTTCTGGACGCACTGATGATGCACTGTATTCAAGTGTCCCAGGGAGCCATGGCAGCGTGACAGTGCAGATTCACTTCAGTTCACTCGGGTTCACGAATCAATTAGTTGCCTAACTGTGAAACGATTAGTCATATACTAAACTGTACTGTACGCCTGTTCTTACACTACCTTTTTAAGAACATATGTGAAGTGACAGTACTTTGTTGGTGGAGGAGCCAACTCTCCTCATTTCAGAAGATGGGGAAAAGTGTATCTTTTTTGCAACAGTGGCTATTTATTTACCTCCTTGTGTAAATAAAAAAAAAAATAAAGCGTCAAAACGATATAAAAATGTCAGTTGTATGTCATTTTTCCATGTCGTTTCTATTGTGGTGTCGAAAAAACAGCAGCCGAACTGTATTATGGCAAAATTAAGTCATTTCGACGACACTTTAAGTTTGGATGTTTGCATGTTACGTTTATTTTGCACTAAAGTTCTTAGTAAAAAGAAGAAAATACTTAATTAATTAGTAATTTTCATTCATGTCAAGCATTTAATTCACAAAGGTGCATACAAAAATAGGTTCTACCATCTGGTTATTTCATGTGGACTATTTATTAATTGAATTACCAGAAAATATTCAATATCATGATATCAATCATTTTTGAGATATGAAATGACCTATATCAGGAAAGAAGATTTTAGCCATTTCACCCAGCACTACTTTGGGTTAAGTAAATGGGTTTATTATTATATCTAATTATGGAAATCCAATTTTCTACTCCTCATTTTCCCTCATGTTTCCCTTTCACCCCTCCTATGTGAGGGCAGGTAGCAAGCTCAGGTAGACCCCAGGGGAAGTGGTATTATACGGTTTTTGACTGCGCCTAATTGTCAGTGTATCATATTTTAGTGAAATCCTTTTTGGCTATTGGCCTTATAAAGCATATTTTGCATTCAAATTAAATAGTTTATCTTTTAAATATGTCAGATCCAATAGTCTTTGTTTGATCTGCAATCCGTAGCGTGTCTAGCTGTGCACATCTTACCTGGAGCATCAAAGCATGTTTTCATCCTAATTGGTCTGGTGACACTTTAGGAGTTGGAGTATTGACATTAAAATAGTGAATTACTCTATTGGCCAGCAGAATTTCTGTTTGATACAACGAAATGAGTTTGTTTTCAATATAAGGCTTCTAGTGAATCAGGAAATGTACATCCCTGTAAAAGTATATCAAAAATCAAATTGGGTTCCTTTAGTTACTGTGGATAAAATTGGATTATATAAAACAGGACTGTGTCTGATGTTTGGCTTAAGGAGAGACCGGTTCAAACTCAAATGTATTTTATGCAGTGCTACAGACATCACTAAACAGTGGTTCTTGTAGGACAAAAAGCCTTTTAACACTTTGTCATGTGTTGGTGTATTAAAAATGTGGCTATGTGCTTCACCTTTGTGTGTTTATGTAATATATGCAAAGCCGAGCCTTGGGCAGGTCTGTTTAACCTGAAAGACACTGCGCTGGTGATAAACTGTAGATCTGGATGTTATGTTCACCAAGTATCACAACTTCAGGGATCTAAAAGCGAGGAAATTTGACATACTATGCACTTTCTCAAATAGCTGGGTTTAATCCCATGTAAAGCTCTGCTGAGATCCAGCTTACAGTTCACAAACCTTTTTAAATTCACTGTACACAGCAGCACTTCCCATTTAGAGCCACGACTAACAGCCTCCAGTAGAAGTATGTGCTGACTGCTTTTCTTTGCTTATATGGAAATAATGTACAGCCTCACCATTATCCTCCATGTCATGAGTTTATCACAGTCAGGAAAAGAAGCAGCAGTGTATTGAAGCACTCATGTGCAAATCAGTCTTTCTGAACAGCAAAACAGGATCAAATATATATGACACACTGAGGGTAGAGGACATGTTTTCCTTCCTTTCAATTGCTGTTGTGACAGTTAACAGCTGTTTTCTCAGACATCCTTTCTTTAGGGGCACATCTAAGATAGAAAATGTATTCATAATCCGAGAACCGTCAGAATGGTGTAGCTTTCTTGCACTGACAGGTTCGTTTCAGGGTTGTTATGACCTGAGGCACTTTGTCCTAATCCCACTAGAGCAGCAGGCCTGCTTAACCACTTTGAACAAAAGGGAAACTAACACTACATGTTGAAAATGTAGTTAAATAGTTGCACATTGAAAAGCGCTCACTGGTGTTTATCCGGTTCAACCCACGGCCAACACGCACCAGGGTGAGTGCTGAAACAATCAAAGGAAAACTTGTTGGATGGCTTACCGATGGTGGAAATATGTGCAGGATCAAACTCACTTTCCGTGAACCTGCGCAACATGCACGTCTTCCCAACCCCCGAGTCTCCGAGCATGAGCAACCTGAACAAAATGTCGTACTGTTTAGCCATGATGATCAAAAAACTAAAATATAGAAGTAAGCATGCCTCTTGCATGTAGTTTTGGCTCACTGTTGCTGCATGCCGCCTTCAGGGTCCCTCGGAAAATACTGCTTCTAAACTCTGAAATCTAACGAGCAATGCTGATTAGTTTACGTGCATATAATGAATGCATCCGCTTCGCTTTTGTTATAGCCGTTCTCTTCTACAGTCAGAACACTGTGTCACAAAACCAAGATATTTCAGTTGACGTCCTGTGTGGTCTGAAACATTTCCTACGGACCGAGAAGGCAGCATGCAACCTGCATCCTTGAAGGAGATGCCTCTTGGAGTGGGAGTGTCCGCTGGGAGACATCACACTGAGCTGATCTCAAAATCAATATTGAAACAAACTAAATATTCAGAGCTTTAGCCAGTTATTCAAAAATACTGATGTCATGGGACTACATTAGCTCAACAGTTAATCCACCCTTCTCAGAACATCCTGACTTGGCAAAAACAATCTTTTTTTCCTTTTATGTTAAGATTATATATTTTTGAAATGTGCAAACTTTCACATTCTTTCTCTGTTCCTTGACACTGCCTGTGTGTAATGTTGGCGGAGAACATTTAATCAACAATTCATTGTGGTTTATTTTTATTTTGTCTTATTTTTGAATATAAGGTTTAGACTAAAATCAGAATTTAAAGAAATCAACATTTTTTTTAAAAAAGTGCATTTTTGTCTGTCAAGTTATACCCCAAATTATGTGAAATAATAAAAAGGATATGACCTCTGTGTACCTGCACCTGTCTTCTGATGTTCCTATTGGCTAATACTTAAAACAACAACATTTAATATCCTCCAATAGCTCACTACATCATCCCTCCTGATTACTCTATGATCCTATTAGCAGTTTCTTAAAAATGATTTAACACATCCACCGGTAAACGGTCACTGGAAATACTCATGTTTTCCAACACCAATCACATACAAAAAGTAGTAACTAAGGAAGGTTGAGGCACAATCTATCACAAGATGTTATTAAAACACGTTGAGTCACAAATACATCCCAAAAGGATAAAATAGTTTTATTTATAGTATCATAAAGGTATGTCTTAACTTGCAAGACAACCGTTGGCAGTATGTACAACATACCTGTAATTTCCATGGAATGGAACAAACAAATATTGATTACATACACACTAATTTACCTCTGCAAAAAGGAAAGAAAAGAAAGAAAGATAAACGTTCCCAGCACAGGCAAATATTCAAAGGGAAGGCTTTTCTTTGCAGAACTGACACCATTAAGGAGTATACAGTGTTATATACTACACACTGAAATTGACTTCCAATAACAAAAATAAAAGGTCACTGCCCTTTAACTGCACTGCGTAACATTCAGTATCCACAAGGGGATTTTTTTTATACCCACATTTTAACTGATGATAATAAAAATAGAGGAAAATAAGTAGCTGAACCTGTGAAAAGTCCGCTAAAACAGCAGGTCAACTTGTTCATCCTCCTGTGCTCTCTGGAAAATCTAAAGCCAAACATGAGTGAGATCAGACATGAGGAGAAGAAATCAATTTCGGTGCGTCACTATAAATAGAGGGATTCATTTGATTACACAAACATTTTTCAAAGACAAAAACTTCAGCCACCTACACTGAATAAGGAGGGTTGCAGCTTGCATAACAGACAGGTTTTTTCTTTTCAAAAGCAACTTCACATTCTTTTTTTTTTGGAAAAGTATGAATATTAAAAAAAGGTAAACTATCCCTAATTACCATTTTGTCAAAGGTCGAAAAAGTCTCACATTTCCAAAGAGATTGCAGAGGTTGTCCAAAACAACCAAAGAGAAAAAAACAAAAACATTATATTTTGTGTAGCTTTACTAAAGCGTCATAACTTGTCCTCTCCACATTTGATTATGAATGGTTACCATGAGGTTTGAAAAAGCTTAAAGTCCTTTACAACTGCAGAGCTGCCTCACTTTTGGGGTCTTTAAAGTTGTTGCTGGGCCACAAATGAAGTGACAAGATGCTTGCCAGGAGGGGAAAAGGAAGGTAGAAGCATTTTATACATAATAGCACCTCTCTCACACAGTCTCCACCTTGTCTCCTGGACTGGCGTTAGAAGGCAGGACTGAATGCGGACAGGTGAGAGGAGTCGGGGGCTGGTGGGCAAAAAGAGTCTGTTTGGAGAGCCGGGGGGAGGCAGCCCGAGTCTAGCTGGGCTCCACGCGCAACTTCTTTCTGTTGGGCGGCTCGTCTGGCTCTGATTCAGAGCTGGAATCGGACCCTCCGTCGAAGGCGGACACCGCGCTGCCTTTACGGTTTGTGTACAAGCTGCTGTCAGAAGAGTAGTTTGTCTGGAGCTGAGTGTTCCCCTTCGCCTTCTCCAGTGCACGGACTACAGTACCCACAGACAGAATGAGAAAGACTCCAGCAGATCTCATCAAATACTGTAGATTTGAACTAAAAGACTACATCACACTTTATTGTAAAAAAAACAACAAAGAAAACCTCATGCGATTCCTCCACTTACCCTGCTGCTCCAGCAGTGCATTCTGCTTCTTTAAGTCATCAATGTCTTGCTGGTGGGTATGGTTTTTTCGCCTCATGTACTGGATGTACTCAGTGGCTTTGTCTAGAATCTGTGCTCGGGAAGCCTGTTTGACAGAACTCTGTCAGCAAAAATTTCAAGAGAGCCATGGGAAAAAGCTGCAGTGTCTGTTTGTTCAGGCAAAACAACATCAATTGTGCAGTGATCACAGTGTTATACATGTACAGTATGCAATTACTTTTAATTAATTACAAAATAAGGGTTAAAAAAAAACAGGACTATTCCAAGGAGTCAGCAACCACTGGCACATATGCTAACACTGACATAATAGTTCAGAGCACAGAAACATGTATTTTCTCATTTTGAAGCACATCACAACTGCACACCTGAATTATTCCAATTCCTGCTGCAACTGGATTTAATTTGAGTGTTGTAATGACAGATAAAATGGAATGTAGATACAAATGTATCTCTCAGCTCAGATAGCGATAGATTTTTAACTAAGGCTGAGTGTCCAGATAGCGATTTTCTGTGCACCAGCGTCTTTTTCAGTTGTTCCCAACGAGGAGAGAGCGCATACGGACGCATACTGACGAATACTGACGAATAGGGAAAAAGGTGCACTCATCCTTATATCAGAGCGCTCTGCCTATTTTGTGCGGCCGCTCCGAGAGGTTATAGTTGAAAATCTTTGAACTTTTCAGAAAAGAGCTGGTATTGTCACTGTCGCTCCTTTTCAGAGCAATGTCAAAATGAAGACAGAAAAGCCCATTTGTGGGAGCAGATAGGCCGGACACTTAATTTTGCAGGTGAGTGCTTTTATCACTGTACACGTTCTAAGTTTGTAGTCAACCCTCTTAAGTTGCTTGGAGCCCTTCTTTTTTATTTAAAACACTGCAGCTCACTATCATGACACAGGATATCATGTCGTCCAAAAGGGCTGCAATGTTTTTTTAATCCACTTGACACAGATTTTAAACAATGGCAGTCCGCAAAACTACAGTGTACAAAGCGAGAGCCATGTTGGCAGTTTCATGCGGTGTCGCTATGACCCTCAGCTAAATATCCCGTCTATACCGAGGAAGTACTCTCTGCATTGGAAAATTAAACAGAGAAAAGCATGTGTTACCAAAAATGGGTCGAGTGGAACCATGCAGTGGAAGGGAGGCATAAGAGAGCTGTACAAGAAGAACGTAATAGAATAGTATTGACTTCCATGGGTACAAACTGAAATAAAGTCTTATAGGGTGGTTGAAAATAATGGACTTGGAAATGCAGCTGATTAGCTGCAGACTTTACCACTGTGGGCGAAACATTTGCAGAGCGGTGAAAACAGCAGTGCAAGATGAGAGAAGCTACGTTTTCACCTACTGGGCATCTGCACCAGAGAAATGCAGCGGTCTCCTGAATTTCATATTGCTTTTACTGACAGATTTCAGGTCAACATACAGTTCACACGCCCTAGGCATTGAGGTGCAGCAAAGGAAATAAGGGCCAATGATTTTATACTGACTGTTTGGCTTCAGCTTTCTTGCCTCCAATGCAAATCAGAGCCATGCCAATAGCTGGCTGACATTAAGGTAGATAAATGGAGAGTCACACTGATAAAGATGACAATCTAAAAGTCTATATGTGAACAAGGTTGCTGCGCCTTGAGATAGCCAGCTGACATATGTCTTAACTTTAAAAAAAAGGTTCAACATATTTGCTGGTTATTGAATTTGGAAAATACATAATTTCTACTCACCTTCTCCCCTTGTAATGCAGGCACAGAATCTCGTAAACCGTGAAAGCTGTCTTTAATGTGGTCCCTGCGTTTGCGCTCCAGCGCATTATGATGGGCTCGCTTGTCTGCCTGCAAAGGGACAGGCAAAGTTTATACCTTATATACATTTATTAAAAAAATAATAAATAAAACACAAAATTAAAGCTAGGAAATCAATCATACTTGAATCTGATGTTTACGCATACGAAGTGAGCCATTTAAAGATGCAAATACAAATACTGCCGTTTTAAATTGCAAATAAATATAATAATTAGTGGTCTTATCTTACAGAGGGTCAGGGTGCGTACATGTGTAAATGTCACTGTCTGGCCAAGATACAGGAGGAACCTGTGGTGAGTACTGTTTGTTTACAAGCGTCTGTCCGTATCTCAGCTTAAGTTGTGCTGTTTTCTTTCAGTTGCTTAAAGGGTTGGACCAACAGCTGACCATCTTAACACTTTGTCCACCAACCGTCCTTCACAGAAACTCAATATTAACCCCAAAGACCTTCTCCCTACTGTTTAAAATGGACTAAACCGAACCATTATGTTCCCAAGCAAAATAATATGTGCACTTATCTGATGATCTGATGGATTGATTGTCAATATGTATTTGTGTAACATGTATAAAACATCTGACACACCGGTTGACATGGGAACTTTTTATACCTTAAGCATTATATGGCTGAGTGAGACAAATAAACGTGAATGCATCTTCTGATCTTGTAATCATACACATTAGAACAAATTGTCAGGTCCAATACAGCAACAATGTATACAAACAGCACACATATAAATAATATAGGATTGGATTTTTCATAGGGGCAATTGCTATATACATTTTTTAATTCAGATATATAGCTGAATGCAATTAATAACAGCTGCCAATAATAACAGCTATATAACAAGAAAAGAATGTAGTGCTATATGAAGAACCATTAAAAGCATATGTTATTTTTCATGTTATGGTTTGACCTGTTTTGAATTGTTCAAAAATGTGGGCTTAACTGGGCAGACAGTAGACACTGGAGATCAAATAGAGAACAAATTATAAATACATGATTTATTCTGAAATACTGTTACTTTCTATTGTTCAGATTTTGATAGAATACCCGCTGTGACTATACCACTGCTGTACTATCATGTTTCTTAAATAACCAAGACACTTTGTTTTCTTAGGGCTATAGGATTTAAACATAAATAGGAAGTGTAGAAGTCCCTACTATCAATGACTTCAGCACATCTGCGCCCACAGGACATCACTAGTTTCTCACACTGCTCTGGTTTGATCTTGGTCCATTCTTCTTCAGTCTCTTCCACAGTTCAGTAACTGTAGTGGGTTTCTTAGCCATTACTTTTTTCGTCAAGGATTTACCAGAGATTATCAATGAGGCTTAGAGCTGGACTCTGACACTTCCTCCTCCAAATTTTACTGACTTCATTAGACAATTTGAGTTCAGTCTTTCCCCAGTCTGACGCCAAACATAATGTTTCCCATCAGACCCAAATAAATTGAACTTCCGCAATGTCATTGAGGGAGGTTTTCTGCAGCAGAAGTTGGGCATCTTGTTCAGCTACATATCAGGGTGAATGCAAATGTTTATGTAAACCTCATTCAGTAACATGCAATACCTTCACTGCAATTGTCTCCTAATCAGCCTGCAACGTTCATGCAAGACAATGTCCCCTGTCACACTGCAAAACAGTTCCTTGAAGCTAAGAATATTGAAACAATGAAATGGCCAGACCAGAGTCCATGGCCAAGAAACCTATTACAGTCACTGAACTGTGGAAGAGACTGAAGAAGAATGGAACAAGATCAAACCAGAGCAGTGTGAGAAACTAGTGATGTCCTGTGGGCACAGATGTGCTGAAGTCATTCAAAGCTGTGGCCTCTACACTTCCTATTCATGTTTCAATCCTATAGAAGAAAACATTGTTGAAAACTTCTCTTCTGACACAATGGTTACGGTTCTCTAATTTTGCTCACTGCTTTTTTTCCACAAAATAAAGGTTTTTGTTTAAAAGAGCCTTGGTTATTTAAAATAAAAATGCTATTACAGCAGTTGTATACTTACAGCAGATATATCAAATCCAGAGCAATAAAAAAAGAACATTATTTCAGAATAAAGCAAGTATTTATAATTTGGTCTCTAATTTTGATCTCCAGAGTATATATACTGTGGCTCTGAGAGGCTCCAAAGCTGGAGATCCCAGCTTAATCAAACGAGGGGGAGGGGAATCCAGGGCTCTGAGAAATATGTGACCAGATCGAGGATCTGACACGATTTCCAATGCATACTCAACTAAATACAGCAGCCCATGTGTGTACAATTAAATGCAGCTAGTTTATAAACCATGGGTTATTTAAATGAGCATGTATATTACAGTATGTTTTAAGTTGCATTTAGCAATAATCTTTTAAATGCAGTGTAGAGTCTTGCAGCAGCACTGGATTCTCGTTGTTGGATAACATATTCTACAAGGTCTAGAAAGCTGCAGGGAAATAACAAACGAACGTGGCATGTCCCTAATTGACAAAACATTGAAAACATTAACGCAGCCCTCGCTATGTTCCTATTTGCAGAGACGTCGTTGGGGTTTTGTTGTGCTTGTATCCATGCAATTACGGTATGATTGCTTGAAGCGGCCAAGATGGACGTTTAAAGACTCTGAAGCCTTAAACAAATTTTCAATTACTACAATAAATTGACTCATTCCACATATCAAATGAAACGATATTCAAAGATCCGAAGTGTATATAATGTATCTAATAGTTTAATTATGACAAACAGCAAAGCATTCTCATAATGAAGTGGAAATATGCTGAGAAGACTGATGATAGCCTAAAACATGTGTATGCATTTTCTAATGGTGTTTTTTTTTTAAAAAAAAGGTACAACTTTGTAGGCGTATTTTATTTTGATTTTGGAGGTGACTACTTGTATTTTTTTCCCCAAAATACACAGTAGAATTACTTAAATTTTATATATTGTCAAATAACAACAATTAATAACATTTTAAGCATAAATCCATTAGGACTTTAGTGCATGAGTGTCCGTTTTGGCCGCTCCCAGCACCTGTTTAACGTAATTGCACAAATAGAGAAGCAACGAAATGGTGTACCGTAATTGCACAAATAGATGAGTAACAAAAATCCAAACGACGGCTGGGTCGACTGAGGTTTCGCACACGACGACTCATTCGACCGCAGTAAAAACAACGCAACTTATTCACCACACTAATGTGTTCGCCTTTAATTAAGAAGTCAGTCAGACAGTTACCACTCCGAAAATACTTTTTTCAAATAGCTTTCTCCCCATTTGTCTTGAAAAAACCCAGCGCTAGCCAAGAAACCCAGCTAAGTTAGCTAGCTTAGCTCAATCAGATAGCGTAGGTTGGCAGGAATGTTGAAGTTGCTGTTTGGCTAACATTTTTGGCTAAGCTACTTCTAGAGGGAAACTAAAGCACATACATCGCTGTCGACTTCGATGTCATCGTTTTCGCTCATTCTTCGGTAAACTGGTACGAGAAAAGAAAGGCAAGCAGCTGTCAAAACAAAGTGCAGCGACAACTGGAGGCAAATACTAAGAATCTAGCACGGAGCTTTCGCTACAGCAGGGACATGACGATCAACGGTTTCTCTACACGTGATTCGCCTACACATGGACGGGAAAACATAAACAGCGCATGCGCAATGGAAACAAGACCTTGTGGGTAATGGAGTAAATCGCCAACGTGCAGTCCCGGTTTGCTCTGATGCTCTCGCTGATGCTCTCGCTGGCATGTGAACTACATTTCCCACAATCCCCGCGGATTTGGACGCGCCCACCAAGAAAATATACCGTTATCTGCCTACAACTTGCAAACACAGCAGCCTCAGGACCTTCCGTGTTATTACACGAATGGATTATAATGTTATTTGTGGTATAGGTATAGATGCATAAATTAGAAATACAATGTCATTAAATTGTCATTAATAAATCAGTGATGCCTTAAACATTTACAATAATTTTTGATTGAATATATTATCTATAAATATACATGCAAACATATATCTGTTGCAGTAAAGACCAAAAATGCACTGTGCTGAAGTCTACTGTTTCAGTGGTCATTGTCAGCAGGTGTGCTACAATAGCTAGACCCTTCTCCCAGCATATGAATATGAGGCCAGATGGTGGCCTAGCTCACTAGTTGCCCTCCCCCACTCACCATTCATGGCTGCACACTTGCCTCCATACAGTAGGACCTTTAAATAGCTTCTGCAGCAAGCTATCACTGCCTATAAACCTACTGCAGCTCTACAAAGATGTGATTCATTATCAGGAATTTGCTTTGTCTAGTTTGAATAAGACAAAGCAAAACATGGGCTGTTACAGCCTTAAAGACAACGTGATCAACAGTTATCTATTTAGACAACAGAGGGTGTCTCTACCCCTGGCATATCAGCTGTCGTGGAAATGATGAATATATATAAATCACCAATGGATTGAGGATTAAAGTTAGACCTATTATTATTGTGCATTAATAGATAAGAAAGAAAACTTGGGAGGGAAAAAAGTTTGTCTTCTGACCAGAGAGACCAAAAATGCATCATTTATAGTTTTAGAAAGCATGAGGCAGATAGTCATATGTGCAGCATCTGACTTCTCAATACAGAATGTGGCCCCCAGGAAGAATAACTGCTGCACATGGACAGATTTTGAGACAATGGTCTCGTGGGTGCAGACATGTGAGTGGCCCCCACCTGCTCTACATCAGAACAAGACAACCAAACTCAGAGAGTCTTAATAAGTCTACTTTTTTTTCATATTGCATCCCTTTTTAGTCGTTATTCATCTATTTATAGTCATTTTGCATCATGTGGTTTAGCATGTCTTTGTGAATGCTTCTCTTTTTGTAGTGGTTATGTACGTTCTGTCATTGAGCAACTCTTTGTGGTCATTTTGTATCTATGTAACCATTTTGTAACTCTTTGTGTATGTCTGTGGCATCTTTGTGATCCCTTTGTGTTGTTTTTCGGCAACAACACACAGGGGCCCTGACTCCTTGGGCCCATGCACCTGTGCCCATAAGTTCAGTAATCTATCCATGCTGCTGCTTCAGCTAATGGAGATTCCAATAAATTAAATTAAATGAAACCTAGATCCAAGTGGTGTAAACAAAGCTATGATCTCCATCTGACTTGTTTTCCAGTCTTTAGCAAACAACATGTAATCTAAATGTACATTTTTTTACATTACAAGTTACAAGTTATTACAAGTTTCCAGATTAACAGTAATCAAAAGTTATCAAAATTTAAATAAATAAAAAAAACGTTTAATGCAAGTTTACTTCCACAGTATTCCTTCACTGTCATCACTGTCTCATCTCTCCAATAAAAGACATCAATAGCTGAAATGGAAAAAGGAAATTGATTGACAGCATCAAAAATCCAATGTTTGCTCACACAATAAGATGGTTAAACAGTGTCAATATGTGGGTACAATCTGTTTGTGTGTGACATACTGTATGTGCCTCACTAAATGAACTGATCTCCTGGATAGCTTTCCTGATAAACATGCCTGTGCAAGCTGTCCACAATATGATTTCCAAGAAATATGCAATTTCACAGTAATTACAAGCAAATGATTCAATGACGTTTGAAGCACCAGGGGGTGAAAATGTACTAATGCCAATACGGAATGAACAGAAATATTTCAACTCAGGATACTTTGCTTGTATTGTGAAGAATTGATTCACCTGATCAATGATAGAACACAATTTTAGATGGGGATATTCATTAAATGGTAATATTTTTTAGAAATACATATAATTTGCCGTTTATGGTTCAGCTCAGATTTCAATACAGATATCATCAAATGGAAATATCTTTATAAATACCTAGAATTATACCTTGCTTTTTAAGTGCTTTGCTCATCCTTAAAACATTAAACAACAGTTTTTTGTTTTTCAAATGGCAAGTTCAAGTTAATATTGTTAACATTGTTAACATTGGTATCTTAAGCTGTTGTTCCTGCTGATTCCATTGAATGCCAGCAGCAGGGAGGTGTGTTGAGGTTTTAAGACTTGACCCCTTTAACTTTGACCTAATCTCTGCCATGCTTCAGATATTAAGGCAACAACATTCAAGCCTCGTCTAACATATCTGATTAGTAGTGTAAGTTGTAAATATAAAGTCTTGGTATACAAAGAAATTCAGTCTCACAGTAAAAGAGGGCCCCTTTTGAAAAAAACAACAACAACTGATAACTCTGCCAGGCAAACTGAATCCTCTGCCTGGTTGCATAATATTAATTGAAGGTCTGTTTCACACATGCAAGTGAGGCCAAATGAATAAAGTGCCTCTTTCAGGGGTACAGAAGCGATTCTATTCTTTTCACATTGGTGAGCCCACCAGTGCCAACATTTCCCACGGTGCCCTGGTAAAAGAGGAACAACTCACTATGGATAGAGGATGATTTCCCGTAATTTGCTAAAAAGCTGGATTTACTAGAATTCAGTGTAACACTTCAAAATGAAAGCAGTTGTGCAAGGAGCTGAACATGTTTCTGGGTGGTTTGGTTCTGGGGTTGAATGCAGTGTTTGCACCAAACATGTGAGCCCATGTGACAGAGAGAGGGGCAGGCAGGGGGTCCAAGAGAAAAGGAGTTAGGCACAAGAATGTGAGGAAGGATGGAAACTAGAGTGTGAGTGAACGCAGTGAAGTTGCAGAAGTTGGTTGGAAATTAAGGTAAGAAAGTACTTTTTATTATTTGCTTTTTGTTGCAATATCTTTTTTTCCCAGTATTTTCAACAAAATTAATTATAAAGTATTGTGGACTGTGGATACAGACTGCTGGTCCCTCTGCTCTCCCTTTTAAGCTGTACACATCATGATATGTGCGCACATATCAAAATGCAGGTGCAGAGTTGTTTTAAACTACATACACACTTTCCATGTGTGTTGTGGAATATGTCAAACAGTGCAATAATATTGCTCTTTAATTATATTTATTAATTAAGGCATGACGGCTGTATCATGCTACAAAGATGATAACTGGACAACTTAATTGTTGGGTATGGCTTATTTTTTTGAAAATGTGGTGATTGTACCAAATTGGTTTGGGGCTGAGTACCACAAACAGGCTGCAGAAGTAAAGAAGTATTAAGAGATGGACTATTGCTTTGATGGTTTTGGTCTTTTTATGGAATTTGTTGGCATTAAGACAAATATGGAATATTACCAACCTTATCAGTCCACTGGAAGAACAGTGATGTTACTTTTTCTAAATAATTGTATTTTAGGGCGCACACACAACAGGCAATTATTAAAAAACTGCAGCTGTAACAAACATTTCCTGCAGGTAGTGCATATTAAAACTAAAACCGCTACTATATTTTATATAGGAGGCACTGTTTAGGATTGTAGAGAATAAAAGAAAAGCTGCAACCCACTAAATGCAAATGGGTGGGTTTGTGACTGAGTTATAAGCCAGTAAGATGCGATGCATTGCATAAAAAATTCTAAAAAAGTACTCAAACGATGTAACTCAAAAACAGAATTAAATTAAAAAGTGGCAGCATTTATATACTACTATTCCCATACTGGGCGGTCTTTCCCCTCCAAGCTTGGGTCTTCTACCAGAGAGCTTGAGGGTTCTGCACAGTATCTTAACTGTTCACAGGACTGAGCTCTTCGGACAGAGAACTCAGGGATATATATACTATATGTGTGTGTGTGTGTGTGTGTGTGTGTTTGTGTGTGTGTGTGTGTGTGTGTGTGTGTGTGTGTGTGTGTGTGTGTGTGTGTGTGTGTGTGTGTGTGTGTGTGTGTGTGTGTGTGTGTGTTTGTTCTGTAATTAATTTGCTGTTATTTGATTTGCTTTGTGTGACAGGTGAAAGCTGCAGCACAGTGAACAAACAGTGTTGGGATGAGCGTGACAATGAATGTGACAGAAGTCTACAAGGGAGTACCTAACATGTATAGTGAGGGAAATGTCTCTGGCAATGGAAGCATGGGTGTCCTGAATATCCCCCCCGCCCTTAACAAAGCCATCAATATCCTCACCATGGCCATCCTCTTCATCACCATGATATCCCTCGGCTGTACGATGGAGATTTCTAAAATAAGGACCCATCTCTTTAGGCCAAAGGGAGTAGCCATTGCACTTCTGGCCCAGTTCGGCATCATGCCCCTGACTGCTTTCTCTCTAGCAAAAATGCTACAGATGGATCCCATCAAGGCGGTGACTGTGCTCATCTGCGGCTGCTGTCCAGGGGGCAGCTTATCAAACATTTTCTCCCTGGCTATGAAGGGTGACATGAACCTCAGGTAAATCCTCATTAATGTGTTGATGCCTGTCCTGTTGGAAGATTATAAATGCCTATAACAATTTACTAATGTAAGTCAGCACAACTGGCTGTCATACCCCAGACTTACAAAACCAGACCCTTGTTTCTCCTCTCTCTGACTCCCTCCCAGCATTGTAATGACCACTTGCTCCTGTGTCGCTGCACTGGGTCTGATGCCATTGCTGCTCTATATCTACTGCCAAGGCTTCACAGGTCTGGAAAATGCTGTACCGTACGTCGGTATCATCTCTGCTCTCACGTTCACCCTTGTGCCTTGTGCCATTGGCGTTGGAATTAATCACTACAAACCAAACTACTCATCAGTGGTGAAAAACGTGAGACTTCATAATCTATTGTAGATAGCCCTTTTTTGCCGCAGACATTTCGACTTGTTAGATGAGGAAAAGCCAGCAAGCCCAATAACAGGACCCTGAAACTGAAGCAGCTAAATGCCTGTTGTTGTTTTTGTCTTTGTTTTCCACAACTAGTTGTCACGTGGTGTTGGTTTAATTTGTGGTCCAAATGAACAGGAAGCCATAATCCTTTAATGCTACCTAAGAGCAGACCTCGAAGTCTCCACATGTATTTTGCCACATTTTGAAATAGGGAAGAAGAGAGAAGGTTAATCATACTTTGATGCTGAGCTCCAGGTAGCATTTAGAGGAGATAAATTGACTCACAATTTTTCACTTTCTTGACAGGCTGGTCTCAGCATCCTGATAGTCTCCAGCATCATAGTGTTCAGCATGGCTGGTATTGCCATCAAAGATGTACTATGGATGGTCCTCACAGCTGATGTTCTGGCTGTGGCTGCACTGATGCCACTGATTGGCTTTATGCTGGGATATGTCATGTCTGTCATATGCAGACTGAGTCCACAGTAAGTGATTACACGCTAGATGGTTATCTGTGAGTTGAAATTTGTGAAATAAACTTTTCCCCCTCTTGTGACCCCCAAGTTTAACCTTAGGGGGCTGATCCCCAGGTTAGAGTCTGTAGTGTTTACATCATATTATTTCCATTTCTATGTTATACTCTACTAATACTATACTACATTTCAGGGGGAAATATTGTGCTTTTTACTCAACTACATTTATCTGACAGCTTGTGGTTACTATACGTACTACTATATGAGTTTATAAAATATGATGTTGTTAAAGATAGGTATAACAAAAAAATACTACACATGCATCAGTAGTAATAATAAATTCTAATAATAAATAATTTCTCCCTGGGATTATTAAAGTATTTCTGATTCTGATAATCAAATAATCAGTAGTAAAAAAATCTGTAGTAATAATCAAATAAATAATAGTGTATTTTTTTTGTTTTATAAGTACTTTGATGCAATTCAGTTAAATTTTATTTAAAGTGCCAAATCATGACTAAAGTTATCTTGACACTTTACATATAGAGTAGGTCAAGAACGCAATCAATGATTTATACATAATTTACAGAGACCCAACAATTCCACCATTAGCAGCAACAATCTTTAATTAAAATACTACTAATTACTATAGTTATTATTACTATATACAGTATTAATCTAGCAACCATGTGCACACAGTGGCCTTCCCTTTCACAGGACAACACAAAGACAACTTTTACTTTTGATACTTGAAGTACATTTTGCTGAAAAATAGCTACGTACATTTCAAATTAGATTTTTTTTAAATAAGTGGAGAAAAGCTTCAAACAATTGAAACTTGTAAAATAAATCCTGATATTCCAATTAATGTCTACCAGTAGCCATGAAAGTGTGCATCACAGTGCGAAAAATAAATAATGTAATATCAAAACTAATGACAAGTGACTCACTTCTTTTTAGATGCAGCAGGACAGTCTCCATGGAAACAGGGTGTCAAAACATCCAGCTGTGCACTGCCATCCTGAAAGTGGCCTTTCCCCCTCAGGTCATTGGGCCCATGTTTCTCTTTCCTCTGATATACTACATATTTCAGTGTACTGAGGCACTTCTCCTGACCTTGTGCTTCAGATGTTACCAAGCATTCAAGCCACCAGCTGAGGGTAAGTGTCACAGCTGCCTTTGTGTTTTTGTAGAGAGAGGCTGGAAGGAGGGCTGGAGGGGTCAGAGGAGCAGCTGCAAGTCGATAAAAAAGTGGCATAATACATTTCTGCAAACCGCAGATACGTTCATACATTCTCTCACCCAAACATGACCATGCACCCAGACCTTCTGCCTGAATTAAAGGTTTGGGGCTTCTTATTGAAAGCCCAGTGCATCTCATACAAACCCACAAAAAAGGGTGTCAATTAAGTTTCATATCAATGTTTCTGTGGTTTGCAGGCAAATACAATGGCAATATCTTTTTCTGTCTATTCTTATATCACCCTTCTCGTACCCAGACGGTGTTGAGGTTAAACAAGGGGAGGTGAAACAGCCATGACGTCACAGATGAAAACCCAGCGAGAGGGAAATGAAGAAGGGTAGAATCCTACCTCCTGATGATGCAGTGCCCCCATTGTCTCCGTATCATCCGCACATTCTTCACGAAGGCCTGATACTGACAGAAAGACTGTTGATTCACAACTACTTATAGGCTACTTTAATTAGTGTTTAACCAAGTTCATACAACATTAATTACAGATAATGCCTGTTGAAATAAGAAGTCAATTATCAAAAAGATTAATATTTTGTATTTATATTTTTGTAATAAAAACATGTTTTGAGATTGAAATATGCTGATTTTATGACTGACTCCTTGAGATGACTGAATATGTTTATAAAATCTATTGACATGTCATATGTGTATGTTATCAATTTAAAGAAGGGTCAATCTCAGATGTTTCAAAGCAGTGAAATGAAAAAAGATACAGCCAATTTGAACATCTCAAATAATATTTAATCAAACTGATCCAATGGTATATACAGAGTAAACTTAATTTAAAACTTTTTACATATATTAAAATAACATCTCCACAAAACACAAAATAAATCAGTCCAAAAGAAAAATGAATGGACAGTCAAACGAAGTGAACACCTACATTACACTTATCTGTACACTTACTCATTTTTTCGTGTAGGAGCTTCCAAACCACATTTACAGCATCACATATAACGTGCCTGCAGTAGATTCAAAACTGAAGTGTCAAAGTGAAAAGAGCTGTGGAAGCATCAAAAGAAGCCATGGCTGATCAACAGCGTTCTGGACACAAATAAATTAAATACACACCTTAGTTTACACTCAAAACCGAATTTTCCAAGCAGCCTGAATAAATTAAGAGAATAATATTTCCTGGTGTACAAATGATGTGTCTGACAAAGCCACACATAATATCACTAAGAAGCGGAGGCATTTAACTGACATTCATTTTTAAATTTACATGTTATAGTTACCTGTGCATAGAAGTGGAAAGCTAAGGCCATTGGGGGAAAGGGTATGAAGAGAATACATGTGAACGCTTTGCAAGGGTGAAATGTGTTAAATGCAGGCCTGAAACAACAAGTCTCATAAAATGTACGCCCTCAATTCAATGAAAACACAGCAGAGTGAGCACTTAGGTGCACAAGCAGCCTTAAACTGTACAGTGACATGTGGAATTACTTGAATAACGCTTAATAACACCTTAAATAATTATTTATAAATTACAAAAATCTTGACAAAAAGATGATGCTCTGAGGGTGCATGACTTGGACAACAATCTAGATTACCTGGCCATCATGCATCTTTGCTGATGTGCGTCTTGAATGACGTGATATGTAGTTAAAGAAAAGTTAACAGTAAACAAGACACTGAAGAGATTATTAGCTCCCAAAATGAGTTTGCAAGCTTTGCCCATTCAACTGAAATACATCAGTTTTTTTTTTTCTCCCAAAAGCCTTTAAGATACACTCCTTCAGGACGTTCCTTTCTGTTTTTGTTCTACATCTTCAAACTGAGCTTCAGACATTAGACGTACATACATAGTGTAGGAATTCCTATAAAAAAATGTAAGCATGTATGTACATGAGAATCCCTTCACTGTTCTCCTTTGGGATGGACTGAGGAACTATTCTGAGTGACCCACAGCTTCACTCAGAGCCTCTTTAGTTGGCCTTGTCTGTGTTGACAGCTGTGTGCTCTCAAGAGGCATCCCGCTCACCAGTACAGGTCAGTGATGCTGGTGCTCTCGGGTAAGTCCAAAGGCTGCTGCATTTTTCAGGCCTCCTTCAGCAATGGCATATCTGTAGAAAACAGACAAACATCTACATGAGTACAAAGTGATTTAAAGTTTTACTTTAAGTAAGCAAAATGGTTGTTTGAAAAGGGCTTTACCATCAGAGTAGTCCATCTCAGAATCCAGTGACAGGCTGTGTTGGTCGCTGCCTGCAGACGGCCTTCTATGTGAGGTTGAAGGAGCTGCAGCACCTGCGTGCTCCAGAACCCAGGTAGAGGATGAAGGTAAGGGTGAGGGTGATGAGGAGGATGAGGACGGGTGGACCACAGCCATCTCTGACTGCTGCTGTTGTTTGAGGGAAGAAGGCCTAGAGGGGCCAGCCTCTGGCACTGTGGCATGCTGACCCTCAGACAGCACTATCTGGACTCGAGACTCAGAGCTGAGGGCTGAGGCTGCTCTATTATTCACGGCTTCCTCATATGAGGGCAGAGTCACCTGGACTCCTTCCACCATGATTGACACGGGCTGGCCGGACACACCCTGATCACGTCTAGGTGTAGAGGACCAGAACAAAGTTAAAATGGGTCAACTCACTTCGACAACTCCTTTCCTGAATGTAAAGTGCCATTCATATATTTTGAGGGCAGACTCACCGATGGAGGGACTTCAGTTTTGGCTGCAGAAGTACAAACAGCACCACCAGGAGCAGGATTAGGGCCACCGAGCTGGCTGTGGATGCAACTATGGACAAGGCGGGCATCCCCAACGGTAAAGTTGGATTGCGGTCTGTGAGACAAGATAACATTCAACACAGTTATGAGTAGATAACTTACTGGAATTATTTATCCAATTGTCCAAATGTGACATGTTTTTACCTTGCTCCATGAGACAGCTGAGCTTCATTTGGCTGTCCCATTCTCCAAACTGACAGGTAAGGTATTTATAGTCCCCCTTCAGAACATAGCCTTCATCGCAGAAATATTCAATCACAGTGCCATGAGAAAGTCTTTGGCATGGGGCGGGGTGGCAGGTGTAGCCTCCGTTCTCTGGCTGAAATGGAGTCTGGCATACTGTCCGTGGAAAGAAAGGAAAAAAATAAATAAATCAGATCCAGTGTTGTATATTTGAATCTTATTGGAAGGACAGGGACTACTTTGTGTATGAGTCTCCATTCCATTGCCTCTTCTTTTCAAGCTCTACATGCTGCCACTACCTTACATTATGGAAAACAACTACATCATTTGAGGAGGTTTGTCTTTACCATCACTGCGTATACAGCGGGGAGGTTCAGAGGACCAGTGTCCCAGTGCAGAGCAGGTGAGAATGCTGGGTCCGTCTGGCAGGTAACCAGGGTCACAGCGGTACTCCAGTACTGTGCCCACAGGGAATGAGCTCCTGTTGGTTTCTGTCAGATTAGTTGAACCGTGCTGCACTGTAGAGGGTCTTATACAACCTTAAAAAAGGAGAAAAACAGTCCCAAAAATACAGTTAATAACTGGAATTAATAGAAAATACAGAATTTGTTTATATATCACTTTGAAAATAAACAGCTTTACAGAGTAAATAAAAAATTAACAAAATTAAAATAAATAAGAAAAGACCTTAACATAAGAATGGTTGTGGTCTGTGAGAGAGATAAACAGCTGACACAATAACTACAGTACTACAAACTCATTATTTATCTAATAGTTCAAATGTGATGGCTCCATGAGGCAGCCGATCGGTTGTCCCATTTCCCATAATGACAAGTATGGAATTTATAGCCTGCCTTCAGACCATAACCTTCCTCACAGAAATATTAAATCACAGTGCCGTGAGAAAGCCTTCCACATGGGGAGGGGTAGCAGGTGTAGCCCCCGTTCTCTGGCTGATATGGAGTTTGGCATGCTGTCCAATAAAAGAAAGGAAAACAATAATTTTGTATCTGTTCTAATATAATATCTTGTGTTGGCTCCATCCTAAGATCTTCTCAGAATGCTACAATCTGGGCAGCGTGTTGGTCATAAAATGGCGTTGTTTTTTTGTACCGCAGCTGCTGGATGTTGATAGAAGAAGAAAATGTGTCTCTGACCTCTTGTGGAGTTGGTTTGTATGATTCGAGCCCCAATATGTCTCTGACTGCATTTACAGGAAGACTTGCTAAATCCAAATCAATGTTATTAATGTAAAGATGTTTACCATCACTGCGTATACAGCGGGGAGGCTCAGAGGACCAGTGTCCCAGCGTGGTGCAGGTGAGGATGCTGGGTCCGGCTGGTAGGTAACCAGGGTCACAGCTGTACTGCAGTACTGTGCCCACAGGGAACAAGCTCCTGTTGGTGTCTGTCAGATTAGTTGAGCTGTGCTGCACTGTAGAGGGTCTTATACAACCTTAAAGAGAAACAACAGTCAAAAGTACAGTTAATATCTGTACTACGTTTTTAATAAAGAGCTTTTGTTTATATATAGAAACATTTATATTAGCAGGTGCTTTACAGGTAAAGGTAAAACAGAGTTGAACATAGATAAAAATAGATTTTTATTTACAAAAGAACAATTACATTTTTTTACAACTAAGGAAAAGAGTTTAACATAAAAATTGGTTTTAAAGAAGGTTTAAAAGAAAATTTGGGGGGCATTATTTTACTGACATTTAACGGTTTACCACCACTGCATTGACCTATAGATAATTTGGGGAAATGACCAACCTTGGCTCACACAACTGATCTGCATGGGGCCGTCCCACTGTCCATCCTGACAGGTCAGGTAGTTATAGTCTCCACTGAGAACGAAGCTATCATCACAGAAGAACTCAATCACAGTGCCATGGGAAAACATTCGGCAGGGGGAAGGGTGGCAGGTGTAGCCCCCATTTTCTGGTTTGGAGAGGGGTAGACAGGCTGACGGGGGGAAAATGTAAATTACCAGTCTAATTTTAAAGTGCACTGTACTGATTTTTTTAAGCGTATATGTAAGCAAAACTGTCTGAAAATCATTACAGAGAATAGCCGCTCCCAACACAGTCACTCGTCATTACTTTATAAATCTATAAAACACGGTGACGGGCCGAATATCTTACCACCACTGCGTATACAGTGAGGAGGTTCAGAGGTCCAGAGTCCCAGTGTGGTGCAGGTTAGGATGCTGGGTCCGTCTGGCAGGTAGCCAGGGTCACAGCTGTACTGCAGTACTGTGCCTACAGGGAACGAGCCCCTGTTGGTTTCTGTGAGGTTTACCCAGCTGTTCTGGACCATATAAGGCCTTACACATCCTGGGAAAAGAAGACCAAAGAAGAAATTCTGTGAAACTGTTCAGGTTTTTAGTAGAATGAATACAACAAATATTTTGAGCCTGCTTTGATGCATTTTACACAGTGAAGCCACCAGTAGAGACACAAAATAACCTATGTTAACCATCTGCACTAGAAAGTCTTTGCAGTATGCTGAGAAAATGTCATGTTAGTCCTTGTATTATGTTAACATTGAAATATCTTGTAGAACTTGAAAATTTAGTGAAAGAGTGGTGATTAATGTCCTAAAGACCGTGAATCCATGACACATTTTACAGCATTAGTCTTCAAGATACATTGCCATGGAGCAAAGTGTTAATGGGTACATAGAGCAACCAACAAGCAAATTGTATTTCATGTGGACTGGCCATGCCATTGTGGTTATCCAATAGTGCTGGGTGATAATTTATCGTCTTTGAATGGTTTTGCTTTTCCAACAACTGGCAACCTTCCAGTCACAAGCTGTTCCAATCTTTACACCAGCATACAACTGAATACAACTATTGTCATAATCTGATTACTCTGGATTTTTGTGCATGCATGTAAACATACTGTATTCAGTGTATAGCTGGAAACATTTATTTATTTATGTTCTATAATTTCACTTGAAACGTTTATATTCATTTTGTTTCTATATCATCTGTGCTCCATGTAGACAGTATGCATTCACCCATGTCATGGACGTTGCTTTGATAACATTTTATTTTCCAATGAGAGAAAAGACACATAGTACATAGAAACAATACAACATAACCCATTATGCTTTGTATAGTATGAGCATGCAACAGAGCACTTTGCCTCTTACCTGACCCGTGCCCAGTGGACACTGCAGTTAGTACCAACAGCAACAGAAAGGACCGTTCAGTGGATGAGGTGTGGGCCCAAAAGGCTTTTGTTATTGACTCTACCATTCCATTGCACATCTTCCCCCTGCAGTCAACTCAATCTGGTATGATCAGAAAATAATAATGTAATTACAAATAAGGTATAAAATACATCATTATGAAAAAGCAATCCCCATCACCATAGCCTTGACCATAAACTGTACTCTGCAGAGCTTGGACAGCTGCCAGCGAAATGGGTGTGATTGTGGTACAGTATAAGCATTTAGCAAGCTAGAAACCGATGTTAATTCATCTTTTCAATGCCGTTAACGGTATATGTTTCCCAAATCTAAAATATAAATATAGTTTTACAGTCTAAGCGACTACACACCCATTTTCCATTTGCTATGATAGCTACGTTTAATAACGTTACAGAGAACGAGGCCAAAACATAAATATAACGTAAGCATAGTTTCATAACGAGTGTATAATGTTGGTAATAACCAACTAGAAACTATACTTCCAACTATAGATCATTTATATCCAACAGAGCACACAGTGGCTGGTTTTCATTGTTATGTTACAGTAGCTACCTGGAATCATCAATATTACCCTTCCTAGCTTGCGAACGCTAACTAGACGTGACAATGGCTCGTTGGTTAGCGTCACTTACCACAAAAACACGGCCTCGAATCCTCCACCCTAGCTTTCTCACACTGTAGACATTTATCAACAATATCTCAGCAACGTCGACGACATTTAACGTTATTGTCGAAACGACGATGATATGATTTAACAAGCCCGAGCGGTACTGCTACAGCTAACCGCTAGCTAGCTTGTTACGCGCTACGCTATCAGCTGAGCTGCCTCGATCTCGTCCAGTGGCCATAGTAACAAATGCATATTTCCATAGCTACAACATCCGGGGGTGTTTGCGTCCATAGTAACCAAAACATGGGCGAACAAACTCTGGACGCTTTCTGTTGATGGTGGTTTTATTTAGCGAACAGCAATTTAATGTTAGTAAATATCTTTTTTTTGGGTCGTTTTTCTTGTTGAAATACAGCTTAAAAAAAACTATGGAAATTATCAGAGGTAGTTTAGATGACATTTCTCGACCTGCGTCGACTGAGCAAAAAGGTAGCCGTGTGTCGAGCGTGTCTTTGCCTCATAGTGACAGAATTGGTCCTACAACTCCATTTGCCCTTGTTGTTTTAACCAACGATGCTGCTGATATTCAGGTATTACTACATTGGCATTAAAACATTCATGATTAGTGTTTTACAAAATTGGACAATTCCCCATAACTTAACAATTCTCTGTATATCCAGAGCAGCTCTAAAGAAACTACAGCTAGATGTCCTGACAAAGGTAAGTGTTCTAATGGAGTTTTAGGATGGTTAAGTTTTAATTAAGTTACCCCACACACTCGATACTTTTTTTTTGCATCTTTAAGGTCAGTGCCACACTGAAGTTAATGATGAAGAGAAGGAAGATTCCAAACTACAGAGAGCCATTGAGGAAATGAGACGACTTGATGAAATACTGTCTGCAAAGATCTGCATAGAACAAGAAGTCAAGCGTCAAAGGAAAGAACTTCAAGCAAAACTCTGGCAAGAGTTCCTGGTAGACACAGTCTTAGTTTGACTATAAAAAAAGGCACTCTTATCACTTATGATGTGATGTTATAATGTGTATTTTTCTGCAGCAGAGTAAGCCTGAACGTCACTCTGAATGTGCCCAAGAAGCCACAAACACAAAGTTATTTTTGGCTCTGGAAGCACCCTCTGGTAAGCATAAGCAACAGTAGCCTATACAGATGAGCAACAGTGTTCAAAAGTTGAGAACACGCAGTTACTGTGAGAGATCTTGAATATGTTTTTTTGATTATTATTATTATCTCAAAGGGACAGAAGAGGAGGATCACTATGTGCCTGTGTTTGAAACTCAGGTTCCTGACTGTGAGCACAACAGAGACAGCCAGTACCTGGAGCAAAGTGAGTTAACGAGAATCAAACATGAAAGAACAAGCAGCACACAAATGTCCATGTTATGAAATTAAGGTTCTGAGTTGTACTTCCTAGATTGTGCACTTGATGGTGCCATGAGCTCAGGTCACTTATACTTGTTGTTTTCCCCCTTAATGGTAGGCTGGTGCAGACAGTAGTGCACTAACTCAGTTTTGTGAGAAGAAGTGAATGCATTTAATAGTTTACCCATGAACATTTTTTTAATAAATAATGTTGTTGCTTTTTATGATATTGATCCCCTGTGGGCAGGTTGGCTGATGTTCAGGAGGGCTTTAACCTCTTACACTTGTTTAGCTCAAGCATGGTGTCCATACCCTCTATCTAGCATTAGAGTAGGCTAGTTTTTTAATTTCACAGTTTTAAGATTATTTGGGCATCTGAAAACTCATTAATCATGTGGATCAGATGATGGGATAAGAACTGATTGTTGAAAAATGACTCCCATAGAAAGTATGCCATTTTTAAAAATCAGATCTGAATATTTACTTTTTAGAATCTAAAGTGTGGCTTGCCTGACAGGGGAAAAGAGGCCAGAAAGCCCAACAGAATCATTTGAATTAGGTCATGAGGAGACTGAGGAAGAGCATTATGAAGGCAGCCACTTTGGAGCTTCCACAGGCAAGAAAAAACAGAAGGACTTCATCAAGAGAAACATTGAGGTATGTCAAAGTTCATGGTGGGCCAAATGCAGTGTTGGAGTATATATCGCATGACTGAGAGCAAGTCTCTCGACTGTTTGTTTTTCCACTGAGAAAAACATTTGTCTCTAGTTCAAGAGAAAGTCATATTTTAAGCTTGCCAGGGTACCACTGAAAATAATAGCTAAATGTTACACAAATAATACATTTCATTTTCTTTATTCCAAATGCAACAGCTAGTAAGTGGTGAAGGGGACCAAGTGCTTTTAACTCAGGCAGAGAAGGAGCGTCTGGCCGAGCTCCTCCGAGAAGTAGACGAAGAGGAAGAGGACAGTGCCAGAGGCACAGACAGTGAGGTAGGCTGACATGAAGCTTTAACAGACAACATATGCTGCAGGATGAGTCTCTTTTTCAAGTTCCTTAATACTTCCCTACTTATGTCAAGAAGTCTTATGGGGAGCAGCAGATTATCCCATCCACTGCTTCTGCTACCAACATTTTTATCAAATATGAACTACATTTTAAACATTGTATGTTGATTATTTATAAGAGCAAATATTGCTCCCAGTGTTTAGCAACAGCCTTTAAAACAATCTCTGTGTAAATAAAGTGTTCCTTTTATGATCTTAGTTCTTGGAATCGGGGTCATTTGGCCTTCAGAATGCAGTTATTGAACACATTTAGTGGCTCAACCAGACATTGGCCCTTAGAACAGCACATAAAATTGGTCAGACATCCATGTTTTGATGACCGCTTGGCAGCTCAGACGGCCTCTGGGCAGATGATTCTGACTCCTCAGAGCAGTCCAGATTATGAACCAGATGTCAAGTGCCATATGCAGTTCACACGGAATGCTGCATGTTATGGATTAATTTCATTATCACGTTTTTCATAACAAATTAAATTGGCCAGGAATTTAGGCCAGGATCCTTCATATAGCCCTAATATCACCTATTGCCTCCACAGCGAGGACGTGCTGATAGAGCTTAAAGCCAAAAGACTGAGGCCTCTTGTTTTTCTTTGAGGATTCATCTGAGACCCCTGGAGCAGTAGACTATTTCACTGTAAATCTATATTCATCTTCAAATGTTTTTTCAATATTTTTATTGTTAATATATATTTTATTATTTTATTTTATATTTTAGTTTGAATTTGCTTTAATAACCCCGTTGGCAGCTATGAGGCCAGTTTGAAGTCAGATGGGATGGAGCCTGTTGGGAAGCGAAAGGGAACATACTTACCTTTCACATACGGTTCCATTTAGCTTGAACCCGACAGTTCTGCATCCATGTGACAGCTTGCCAGAGTTTTTTTTTTATGTCTTCCTGCTCTATTTATGATGTTTGCCTTGACTTTTAGAACAATACTGCAGTAATTGTGGTGGTGCTACCAAACTGAAGGGAACACAGATGCTCTGGGTTTTTTTATTGGCTGGGCGAAGACTTCCTGTTATTGCGAGGTGTGCTATCATGAATGGTCATAATGGTGCAAGCATATTATTTATGTCACCAGGACTTTGGCTGTGATGCATCTTTATTTCTGAGACTTCACTTAGTTCTTGACAAAATCCCCTGGGACGCATCAATCACAAGCGTCTGCTCACTGTTGACACTTTTTTTTGATGGTACCGACTCTAATCCTAACAACTTCCACAGTTTTGTGTAGTTTTGGTAATCGGAGGCAATACATTAATAGCAGTCATCGCAGAGAGTTTTGGTGCTGCAGTAGTGGATGCAAACTCTTGCTTTATCAAAGGATAAGTTTGATATTGGTAATATGCTTATTTGATTTCTTGTCGAGAGTTGATGAGAAGACTAATACCACTGTGAGTGTTAAAAATAAAAAAGATCACTACCTTTCCTCATGCTAAATATAAAGCTATAGAGCCAGGGGACGATTAGCTTACTGTAGCTTAACATAAAGACTGGAAACGTGAAAACAGCTAGCCTGTCCAAGTGTAACAAAATCCTTCTAATAGCACCTCCAAAGCTCTCTTTCACCACAATATGTCTAGTTTATTTAATCTGTAAAAATAGCAAGTGTTTTTTATTTTGCAGACAGACCCAGGCTAGCTGGTATCCCTATTACTAGTTATGCTAAGCTAAGCTATCTGGCTGTAGCTTCATATTTACCATAAACGAGTGAAAGGCTATCTATCTTCTTGGTAAGAAATAAAGAGAGCATATGTTCTTTAAATTCAAACTATTAGTTTAAAGAGGGCATCAAAAGGTGGATCCAGAATAGTGCCGAGTCAGCCTGGTCGACAGAAAAAAATGTTGACATTGTACATTTTTGCAAACCACAGATACATTGATGTGAAACTTATTTGGCCACCTTTAGCGTCTCTATAAGATTCACTGGGCTTTCAACTAACTCCAGTGTAAAACCATCCATGTCAGTTTTAGGCTAACTTAGAACCAAAACCACACGCGTTTCCTAAACATAACCAAGTAGTTTTTGTAGCACCTTTCTAGTCTTCTGACTACTCAAGGTGCTTTTTATACTACTTGACACATTATGTGGTGCTCCACCAGGTTGATAGACCGACCCCTGTGTCTGCAGTTTTCTTCTGCTTCCCTCTCAGAGCGCTTAGAGGTCACAGCTGTTTTCTTTGCAGAGTCGTGATCTTCTTTGGCATGAAAGCCTTACTGCAAGATCTTATCTCATCACTGGACTTTGATGAGTTCACCACCCATCCACTGTTTCCCATAGAACATAAGGAGAGTCTCATTGGGAAATACGTCACTGCGAGGAAGAGGCAATTGTCAAAGTTTTGGCAGGAGTGATCAGAAATAAATACCAAGTGCGAGAGTCAGACTTGAACCTCCTCCCTGTTCCAGACATCACTGTCACTAAGTTGTTATATAAGCAATAGATTGTTGATCAGTCTCCTATTAAGGTTGCCACTAAATGAAGCTTATAACCCATGTGGGCCATGACTAATTCAAGCAATGATTCTCTTCCAGGAGGACAAGTGGGCTATGTCAGTCCTGACAGGCCGGGGTTACACCCCGAAGCCCTCTGATCTGGAGCAGCTGATTGACATTGACTCCAAAATTCACCTTCTCCTTCCTGTTGAAGAATTTCTCTCATTGCAAAGCTCATACACAAACCTTAGCATGTTCCAGGTACGTATCCAACAACACTAATCTAGATTTACATTTATATAGAGAGCTGTTAACTCTTCAGACACCATCCCAGGCTGCAATGAGGAAGTCTTTTTACAAGGTCAGCTCAGTATGGCATCGATGGCAACATCTTGTAAAATCTTTTGTTATTGACCCTCAGGGAGTCCCTCCCTAATTCGTAAGTGGGGAAAAACAGTATTGTGTAATTTGGAGCTGACTCACTTTTCCATCCTCTTTTCCACATTTCCGTATGAAGGCCATAAAAAACCTATTGTGCATTATTTGCTTCTCGTAAATTTAATGTAAAGAATTTGCTTTGACCATTGTTATTTATCTTTTTGCCTATTTAGACTTTTTTATGTGTGATAATAAATATTATGTCCATTTCCTGAGTTACATATACAGTATATACATATATATTCAATACATTTTGAATTTTCTTTTTTACTGACTAGTAATGCTTTAAATACTGCACATTGTGTGAGTTTAAAGTATGATTTGTACTACTCAGACAGTGGAGAACCAACTTAACACATATTTATAACTGTAATAAATGTCCAGGCCTTGGTCCCGGGTTCGAGCGTGCTCCTAGACGTGAGCTCATTGAATTATCTCAGGACCTTATCTCACTACGTTTTAAAGGCCACATGGTATGCTCATCATTTGTGTAACCTAGTCATAAAATCTTTACAATGCAGTTTTGTGAACCCTAGGTGCCATCTTCTAATACTACTACTGAATGTAGACAAGGAAAAACTGCAGTAGTTAGTTAGGAATAGCACATGATCTATGTCATAATGTTGGGAATATTTATGTTGCTGGCCTAATTATTTCGCACTTTCCTACAGTAAACTGACTCATTCATCTGATGTTGTAAGCTAATGGCAGTAAAACAAAGCTTTACATTTGAGGTTGAGGCCATTTATAGCTGATTATATGATAAGGATTCTCCATATTGAGTGGGATGTAGCTTTTAAATAAGATCAAAGGTCAAAGTGATATGACATCATCACCTGAAATTAATAGATTAGTTGATTGAAAGAAAATGAATCACCAACTATTTTGATAATCAATTAATCTCTCATCTCATCTCATCTTCAACCGCTTATCCGGGGTCGGGTCGTTGGGGCAGCAGCTTTAGCAGAGGACCCCAAACTTCCCTTTCGGGCCACATTAACCAGCTCTAACTGGAGGATCCCGAGAGGGGTCCCGAGGCGTTCCCAGGCCAGTGTGGAGATATAATCTCTCCACCTAGTCTTGGGTCTTCCCCGAGGCCTCCACCCAGCTGGACGTGCCTGGAACACCTCCCTAGGGAGGCGCCCAGGGGGCATCCTTACTAGATGCCCGAACCACCTCAACTGGCTGCTTTCACCGCAAAGGAGCAGCGGCTCTACTCCGAGTTCCTCACGGATGGCTGAACTTCTCACCCTATCTCTAAGGGAGACTCCAGCCACCCTCCTGAGAAAATCTCATTCTTTGACCCAGCTTTCATGACCATAGGTGAGGGTAGGAACGAAGATTGACCGGTAGATCTAGAGCTTTGCCTTCCGGCTCAGCTCTCTTTTCGTCACAACGGTGCGGTAGAGCGACTGCAACACTGCCCCCGATTCTCCGGCCAAACTCATTTCATCGTCCCCTCACTGTTGAACATGATCCAGAGGTACTTGAACTCCTTCACTTGGGGTAAGGACTCATTCCTGGAGTAAGTAATCCACTGGTTTCCTGCTGAGAGCCATGGCCTCAGATTCAGAGGTGCTGATCCTCATCCCAGCCGTTTCACACTCGGCTGCGAACCGATCCAGTGAGTGCTGAAGGTCACTGACCGACGATGCCATCAGGACCACATCATCTGCAAAAAGCAGAGACGAGATAACCTGTCCGTGAAGATCACGAACAGGATTGGTGACAAAGCGCACCCCTGGCAAAGGCCAACCCCCATCGGGAACTAATCCGACTTACTGCAGAGGATCCGGACACAGCTCTCACTTTGGGTGTACAGAGATTGGATGGCCCAAAGAAGTGACCCCCTCACCCCATACTCCCGCAGCACCTCCCATAGTATCTCCCGAGGGACCCGGTCATATGCCTTCTCCAGATCTACAAAACTAGACTGTAGATGTATGTAGACTAGATGGGCATACTCCCCGGCCCCCTCCAGGATCCTTGCGAGAGTGAACGAACCCTCCTTTCCAGCACCTTGGAGTAGACTTTACCAGGGAGGCAGAGTAGTGTGATACCCCTGTAATCGGCACACACCCTCTGGTCCCCCTTTTTAAACAGAGGAACCGTCACCCCAGTCTGCCACTCCCTTGGAACTGTCCCAGACTTCCACGCAATGTTGAAGAGACGTGTCAACCAAGACAGCCCCTCCAAACCCAAAGCTTTCAGCATTTCTAGACGAATCTCATCAATCCCTGGGGCTTTGCCACTGTGGAGTTGTTTGACTACCTCAGTGACTTCCGCCAGAGATATCGACAATGATTCTCAATCAGCCTCCAGCTCTGCCTCTACAAAAGAGGGCGTGTTAGTCGGATTAAGGAGTTCCTCAAAGTGCTCCTTCCACCGCCCGATTACCTCATTGGCTGAGGTCACCAGCGTCCCGTCCTTACTATAAACAGCCTGGACGGTTCCCCGTTTCCCCCTCCTGAGATGTCGAATGGTTTTCCAGAAGCACCTTGGTGTCGCCTGAAAGTCCTTCTCCATGACTTCTCCGAACTCCTGCCACACCCGCTGCTTTGCCTCTGACAGAGCAGAGGCTGCAGCCCTTCTGGCCTGTCGGTACCTTGCAACTGCCTCCGGAGTCTTCTGGGATAACATATCCCGGAAGGCCTCCTTCTTCAGTCGGACAGCTTCCCTGACCACCGGTGTCCACCACGGTGTTTGAGGGTTACAGCCCCTTGAGGCACCTAAGACCTTGAGGCCACAGCTCACCGCTGCAGCTTCAGCAATGGAAGCTTTGAACATTGCCCACTCCGGTTCAATGCCCCCAACCTCAACAGGGATGCCAGAAAAGAGGTGTGAGTTGAAGATCTCTCGGACAGGGGCCTCCTCCAGACGTTCCCAGTTTAGCCGCACTACTCGTTTGGGCTTACCTGGTCCGTCCAGAATCTTCCCCCATCCTCTGACCCAACTCATCACCAGATGGTGATCAGTTGACAGCTCTGCCCCTCTCTTTACACGAGTGTCCAAAACATACGGCCTCAGATCAGATGATACAATCACAAAATCGATCATCGACCTTTGGCCTAGGGTGCTCTGGTACCGCGTACACTTATGAGCATCCTTATGTTCGAACATGGTGTTAGTTTTAGACAATCCGTGACTAGCAAAGAAATCTAATAACTGACGACCACTTGGATTTAGATCAGGGAGGCCGTTCCTCACAATCACGCCTCTCCAGGTGTCTCCATCATTGCCCACGTGGGCGTTGAAGTCTCCCAGTACGACTATGGAGTCCCCTACTGGAGCCCCATGCAGGACTCCATTCAGGGTCTCCAAGAATGCCGAATACTCTGGACTGCTGTTCGGTGCATATGCACAAACAACAGTCAGAGTTTTCCCCCCTACCACCCGCAGGCGTAAGGAGGTGACCCTCTCGTCCGCTGGGGTGAACTCCAACCCCGCTGCGCTCAGCCGGGGGTTTGTGAGTATCCCCACACCCGCCCGGTGCCTCACACCCTGGGCAACTCCAGAGAAGAATAGGGTCCAACCCCTATCCAGGAGTACAGTTCCAGAACGAAGACTGTGTGTGGAGGTAAGCCTCACCAGATCTAACTGGTAGCGCTCCACCTCCCGCACAAGCTCCGGCTCCTTCCCCCACAGAGAGGTGACATTCCACGTCCCCAGAGCCAGCTTCTACTGCCCGTGTCTGGTCCGTCAAGGCCACTCACCTTCACTGCTACCCGTGCAGCAGCGCACCCGAACCAAGTGGTTCCTCCTGCGAGTGGTGGGCCCACAGGATGGAGAATAATCAATTAATGGTTTAAGTAATTTTTTTTAAAGAATCCTCCCATGTGTTCTCCCACACATGATGTGGAGTGGAGTTGATATTCGGCCAAATAGTACAAAACTGTGATGCTACTGGGCAGCTGGATGCGTTACTTTCTGTAACCTACTTCCCCTCCCTTCCCACCCCTTAATCATCTTGCCTGGTTAAAAGAGTCTTGAGGAAAATAACATTCCCCATCATCCATCCATCATCTGCTCTCCATTAGTGCTGAAATGGCTAATGCAGGCAGTCCTTTTCAAATGATGTAAATGTGAATTAAACAGTGACACAAAACTTTCGGCTGTCTCGTAACTGTTAATCTGTAACTCGTAACAGATGATTAATCTTCCAATGACGAATATTTAAAAAAATATTTTTCATAAAATAAAAAGTCAAAGGTTGGTGAACCTCACACCTGTATGTCTTAAAAAGTTGCTGTTTTCTTACCCTACCTAAATCCTGTCTCACTGGTGTGGCATATATTAAAAATAGACTGTGCTGACAGTAAATCTCTCTTAAAACCAGTCATTCATTCCACATCAGAGCCTGTAAACCTTAAAGGTACCCATAAAAGTAAATATGCTTTTGTTTTGCGGTTACCTTTCTTCTTGGCAGTAGCATGCAGAAGTCAGATTTCCTAACTAAAACCATTTGGACAGCAATTCAGGAACCTGCTTGTTTAGTTGCTCAATCCAGGGCAGTCTCTAATGTACACAAAATAGATCTTCATATCACTGTTTCAGCACAGTTGAAACTTTTTTCCCCGTGGTATTAACAAATCAAGGCCAAGATGTCCAAGTTTGCTATTGTCTCTTGTTTTCTGGCCACAGCAGATCTGTCACGTATTACATGGAAGAGGGAGTTATTCACCTCTCCTCAGTTGCTCATAAAGGATCAGTCAGGGCGGCTTGAATCTGTATTCAAGCCCTGACTGATCTCAGAACTTGGCGGCATCCTTTCCCAATAAGTCTTGATTGATATTGAAGCAGCCTGTGGATTCCTGTGCAGTCACCTTAGTAGAAGCCTCTTTGGCTAAGCAGGTCCTTCACTTGGGCCTGTAAGGGTGGATGCATTTTTGTGAGGCCTGGCACCAGCAGGGATACTGCCACAGATGAGAGTCAGCCCCAACAGAACCTAATTACAGAGCTGGTCGACGTAAAGCTCCAGAAAAGGAGCAAGGCTTTCCCTTTCATTTGGAGATATATATGCAGAAAGGCTTACTTCATATACAATCAAACTTTATACTGGATAGGGAGATCAGTAGTCCACATATTGCCGCCATCTAATTGTAAAAATAAGTTTTTGTCAAAACCTTTGGATTCTAGATTTTAGACGTGTATGTTTAGCGACAAAGCGCATATCAGTACACTGGGACAAGCTTCAAACCCAACTCTAATGATCTGGGTTGAATGGAATCAAAACATATTTTGAACAGTGTTTTCCTTGGACTTTGTTAATATTGTGCTTATGACAGCATTGCTCCTTTTGCACTCTTCAATTTCTCCCATTTTCTCAGGCTTTCAGCTGAAATAGCCTTTCTGTCATTAAAAACATCTGTTGGCGCGTATGATTCCTCTACTGTACACCCCTCCTACTGTACCACTGTGTGGTAATGCCTGCACCACCCACTGTCTGAAGCCAGAACAGGGGGATTCTGTCATGAGAATTAGCTGTGTTTGGTGTTTGGTGTTTGATGTTTGGTGACATGGGTGTGTAAATGTTTGTGTGTGTGTTACACAGATTAAAATTACATAGGTTATTCTCTCAAACATGGGTCTTCTTTAAGTGTGGTTATAATGAAAAGAAGAGAACTCAGAGAGTGCAAGGCTATACAAAGACATGTGCTGTCTCACATTGTTATGCAGTGTGAGTCTCTCCAGTTGGGAACTAATTTTTCTGAATATTCTGACACCACATGAATGCCCAGGTCAATGTTAACAAAAGTGAAAAAAAAATGTAAAACCGCCTTGTGATTCGTATCCGCTTCAAAATTTGTTTGGTTTTTCTTTGGCCCATGCTACACCCTTACACACAGCTTAATTAAAAACGGGCCAGTAGTTTATCCGTAACCATGCAGACAGACGGACAAACAAACAAATGGACAAACCAAGCCGAAAACATAACTGAGGTTATAATACTATTAATGAATGAATGCAATTATACAGTATGGTTTTCAGTCACTGTCCCATTTGATTGCATAGGATCCTTTCCCTAATGAGTAGGGCTTCAACTCCTTCTGTGTTTACATAGTAACTCCAGCTGTGTTTTTATTTTGAATTGGTTGGCTATATTTTGATGTAAGACTATGAGGTCACTTAGTCACATTGTGTGGTTGCTGATGAGCACCCATGATTTTAACTACAGTGAATGTTAAGTGAGAGAGCAGAGTTTTGGGCAGAAAACGCCCTTTTGACCAACACAATGCGGTCAGCTGATAGTTTGCAAATTTATCTTATTTGGTCCGGGTCATATAATTAAACAGCTGTGGAAAAGCTTTGGTCATGTCTAAAATGTAGGTTAGTTCTTATTTTATATCAAGTGGAAGCTGTGTTAGAATCCATGATAGAAAGTCAGTATACCAGCTGATCTTATTCATACCAGTCAGAAATGTGATACCTTATTCATGAAATATACATCATGGTATTGGATAAAGCAAGAACCAGAAACAAAAAGGCACAGTGATTTTTTACAGAACCACATGTTTTTCTTTAATAGTGTTGACAGCAGGAAGACAGAAAAAATACATTGTGTCCTCTCTGCTAAGGAAGAAAGTGTCCTCTCTGGAATATGATGTTCATGTCCCTACGGAAATATTGGAAATATGCTAATTCGCAACAGAAAATTATGTGACTATTTTGGCTTTTGGCTGAATTTTGGCTCCAGCAGCACCTATCACACTGGTGCCAGTAAATGGATGTTTTTTTATTTTACGGTGTATCAGCATGAAAACATTGGAATCTATATGAAGTCTAATATCATCTTTACAGCCTTTGTGGCTTACATATTCTGCAGGAGTTTACTCTACAGCTGCACGCTGAGAACTTAGATGTCAGATTTGTCATGTGGCGTGTTTTTCACAAGGTTAACTTGGCTAAAAAGAATAGTCTCCACACCCTTCCCCACCCTATAATTCCTATAAGACACAGTTTATTGTCTTCTTATAAACGTCTCTCCCATTGGTATTATCCACAGAAGCAGTTGTGTTAAGTGGTTTCGAAAGATTTTTCCCTGTTATGTAACTTTCCCCTGTTCCGCTCATTATGATGCTACATAGTGGAATATTCAGTCACAAAATCATCTGCTTACAATAAACGATGCTTAAAATATTCGCCAATCTCCTGCTTCTATAACCCAAATTAAATATCATTAAAGCATTTTAGAATATTATCATAACCCACTAATCTTTGTATTTGAATACATGACAGAGCCCACCATATTTTAAATGAGTTCTACATTTTGGGAAACATGCTTGTTCTCAGCCCAGTCAATGGAAAAAAAAGTTGGCATCATAGGTTTCTGATAAACCACAAATACATTGATATGAAACATACTTGGGACCTTTTAGTGAGACACCCCAGGCTTTCAACTAACTCCAATGTAAAACCACCCGAGTCAATATTACGCTCAGAGGAAGAACTCTTGAAGACATAACAAAAGTCAAACTTTGTGTCGGGTGTAGTTTCACCCAGGAGACTGCGGTCGGTGTCCCGTGTTAAAGTGAAAGTGAAACTTGAGTAAGATGATGGTGATCTTTTCCTAAACCTAACAAAGTAGTTTTGATGCATAAATCTAATGAATTTTTGAATCCCCTATGTTAACCACACGTTTTAATCTGCGACCATGAAGCATAACTACCCAAGTGGTCCTGAAAGCATCATTATGCAATGTGTAGGGAATGAGAACCGGTTGCAGCGGTTTAGAATAGCTAGATTTAACCTATTTGTGGGAAATGTCCATTGCTAACATTGTTTTTCTGGTAACTGGGTTGTTTTGTTGCCAAGATTTAGATGAGAAGACCAATGCCAATCTCATGAATCTACCATTAACAGCTGGTAATCTTAGTACAAAGACAGAAAACAAGAGAAAGGCAACCTGGCAACCTGGCAAAATCTGCAGAAAAGCATGTGATCGCGGATAAAGTCAATGGAAAGACGCAATTAGCTTAAAGCTAATGCCTGGGCGGTATACATAATTTCGGGCAAATCAACAATTTAATTCAATTCAATTCAATTTTATTTATAGCGCCAAATCATAGCGAAAGTTATCTCAGGACACTTTACAGACTAGGTATAGACCACACTTTATGACTTATTTATGATTTACATAGACCCAACAATTCCCCAGTAGAGTACGGTGGCAACGAATACCTTCCCTATAACAGGCAGGAACGTCGGACAGACCCAGCTCTGTGGAGGACGGCTATCTGTCTTGACCGGTTGGGGAGGAAGAAAAGGAAAGAGAAAAGACGGACAGATGGACAGAGAGAGACAAAGACAGACACAGAGACAGACACACTTCCAGTAACTATAATAATATCTATAGTAATGTCAATATGACTTAGATGTTATGGCGATTAATACAGCAGAATAGTAGAAACAAGCACAGCTAAAGTGATAGATTATAATAGTAGCAGGAAGCATCATGCAGGACCACGGCGGCAGGCACCACCACCATCAGCAGAGACCTGTGAGACAAAAGAACAAACAACTCCGGGGAAGAAGTTGAATTAGTAACAAGGACTGAAAAAAAAAAACGTTGGAACATTTTCAACGATTTCTCCTTCTGTTCTTCTGTTTGAAGACACCTTTAAGCTCATTGCCACTTTATATCTCATTTGTTTAAATTCATACCAAAACCAAAGTGTGGAAATGACATGTTGTGTCAACTATTCTTTCAAGCATCACACTGATAATGCTCACAGTTTCATATTTTATCTCTCATCATTGAAAAAGCATTGTACAAGAGCTGAAATGTAGGTCAGATACTGTGCCTGACAAAACACAGCATGTATCACTGAGGGGACAAGAAGTGCAAAAAGAAGCTTGGACCTTTCCTACCTCCAGATGCTTCTGATAAATATTTTACATGGTTTGCTTCTTAAGCTCTTTGCTCGTATTCATTTTGTCATTTAGCCAAATAATGACATACATTATTTGGCTTACACTTTAAGTTTGTTTCACAGTTTCACTCTCAAACTTAAATGATCTTATTAGCAAAGCAAAACTGTGTGTAGATGAACCACAGTAAAAGCCATAGACTGTGAAGTATTTACAATGATTTGGAGGATCACAACTGCAAGATTTTTTTTCACAGCCCAAGCAGTGAGAACTTCAAACAGATCAAACCTTCTTCTACCTTTGATTGCTCTTTGGATTCTGCTAAGATTCTAAGAACACACAGGTGGTGTCGATACTTTAGCCCAGAATCTCATTCAACATGCTTTTTTGATTGTAGGATGCACCAGGAGGTTTTGATCTGTGCAACAGTGATTGCTTCAGACCACCAACAGTTCTGGGGGGAAAAAAGAAAGCAAGTATAAGGTCCAGATGACCCACAAATGAATCTTCTAATACATAAAGAATGTTCAGCAATCACCAGTCATCTAATACAGATCCTAATACTAACGTAAAAACATGACCTCTGGAGGAGGAAAAGACGACTCGGATACAAAAGTATCTTATATCTGGGACATTTTTAAGATGGTAATAATACAAATAAAAGATTGACATGAGTTCTGACTTCACAGAGGAGGAAGGATAAGGAATTACTAGACGTGTCTCAAGCCATTTGATCCAAGTCCCAAGTCCTTTTTTCTTGGGAAAGTCAAGTCAAGTCCTTAGTTAAGGCAAGTCCAAAGTCAAGTCAATAAAGGGAAAAGACAAGGTATTAGTAACTGTCTAATAATGATATTATTGGCCTATTTTTCTTATATCTAGCCTTATCAAAAAGTGTGACGATGAATTGAATTTGCATTATAAATATTTGTATTCAGTGAAATAAATTATTTAAACAAATGAAAAACTACTTATGAATTTATCTATTCTCAACTGCAATAGATCTATTGCTAACATTTATTCTGGCAACTGGGTTGATTAATAATATCAATCATTATCAACGTTAGCTAGTTACAGAGTTGTAAGAAAACATATTCTATCTGGCTAACGTTAGCTAACATTTCCTCCTCAGACACTGGGTAACGTTACACAGACACTTTTAATGTCAGCACTGATGATGTTTGACACTTTAGATATTTCATATTTAATGTTTGAACTGAAAACAAAAAAGAACACAGACACATCTTCTGTCAAGTTGCAAGTCATCAAAAGAGTGACTTGACTTCCACGTCCATGGCTTTAGGAATGACATTGTTAAGAGTTAGCCTTTGAGAAAAGCTATTGGCTGCATTGCCTTTCTTGCCCAAGTGTGAGCATGCAGCAGGTAGATATATAATGTGCACGGCAGACATCTGTGTTACAGCACCTCTGTCTCTCAGAACTTGGCAGATGTTTACAGGTCATAGCCGGGCAAAATGTCAGCCTGAGAGACAGGGAAAGAAAAATAGAGAGTCAAGAGACTCTCAGCCGTAGCTTCCGAACAGCTTACTCGAGGCTCTCACAGGGAGTGCTCGTGGCAAGGCATGTGGACAGGCCTTGGCAGGTAGCCTGGGTCCACGTGGCACAGCCAGATTTCCTACTACACTTCAGATTTGCAGAGAGACAGAGAAACAGAGAGAAAGAGGAAGAGAGGAGCTGGCTGTTCTGAACAACACCAGCCCTCTCAGGGTGAGTCAGAACGGCTGGCTCCTTTTCATCATCACTGTCCCTTTGCAATGTGTAGACAAGAGTCATAAACAAGACATATTGTGCACAATCACAGGGGAGTATATTTTCCAGTCAATAGGAATAAATTTCTAGGAAGGCAGACTCCCAGTGTTTTATAAGGAAACTTAAGTCCAAATATCCAATTAAATCCACAACAGCCATATGTTTGTGAGGCTTAAGCCCCTTTCACACAGGCACTGCAAACCTGGAATTATCTAGACCCTGACACCTCCCTAGTACTGTGTAGGGTCCGATTGAGCACAAAGTATGATTAGAGCAGCCCATCGTGCAGAGAATTCACAGTGAGCAAGAGGGTGTGTTGATGACGTTCTATCATGCAGCTCATGTGAAACCAGAAGAAAACAAGGGTGACTTACACAAAGACAGCAACGAAAATGAAAAGTGATGAGATTCTGCAACTTCTGTTGGAAAATGGCTGATGCTAAAATTGTCAGACAAATTCAAGAAGAGGCAAGAGACTGTTGTTTATGACCAAATTACAAACCGGCTACATGACCACAGTATAATCATTTCATGTCTTGCCTCCTGCACACTCTACCAGGCTCCCGCTAAACCAAATGGAGTATTTTCCGTAAGTGAGAACAGAGATGTTATATGTACTTTATGTGTGAAAAGAGCAACTCCAGACAATGTCTGCACTAGACAATCACTGAATACACAATCGCTGCAGTATATTGCAGATCTAAATCCGTACCTCAAAGGTAGGAATTAATACAGGGCTCTTGTGATGGATTGTATTTGGTTACCAAATAACAGTATATAACCAAAGCATGCTGTTTTCATTATTTGTGTAGCCTGTTTTTTAACGTCTGAATGAATGAGTGACTTAATGCGGCCAGCAAACATTTTTACATTTTTACATTACAAAGGCCCTTAGAGTCAGGGCCAATGGGCCAGTTTGTGGCTACTTCATGCTAAAACAAACTGCTGTATGAAATGCTGGCCAGCGTCCACATCACACAAGTGTTTTTGAGTATTTTGTCCTTTGTTGAAATTGTGCAACTCTTTGCATCATGTTGACAAAAAGATGTCTCTATATTCCTTCCCATGAAAGCTCATCCATCTATTTTCTATTGTAGCTAGTTAGAAGAAGGTCGAAAAGAACTTGGTTGACGAGACCACATGTTGTACAAATTAGTTTGTTTGGAGTATGCAGTAGCGTGAATGGTTTTAATGTTGACACTTCCTTGGATTAGCTGCCTCAGAGCATGCTGTCCCTGTTTAGCTTGTCTTGAGTGTGTAAACAAGGTCATCAAGCTTTCTCATCAGTTCTTGGTTTACCTCTGGCTGTCCACTTAAACACCTAATGTAAGAAGGAACCTGAAGCAAACCGTAGACTGGGACACCCTGGTGTAAGGGTGGTCAGAGTGATCTATAATTTATTTTTCTTTTCTTGTTTTCCTGATGTATCTGAGAATACGTCTGCATGAAAGAATCCAGCTGTTAAATTTGGCAAATCGCACCACAGATGCAGTCCACATTGGAAGAGAGAAAAAGCTCCAGGCTACCAATCTCAATGGGTCCCTCCACTGTCTTACAAAACTAATATGATTGACATGATATAATTATGTTTGTTTAATGTGAAGATCAAAATTGAGCAATACTGAGTGTTAGGCCTCCAAGATTTGTTTTAAATTATAAACACAAGATAAACCCCCGCAATTTTCCTAGGTCATCACTTTGGACAGCAGCGGATCATCCATCAACCCCTACAGCTGTTTCACGCCATGGCGACCACAAAATGGAATGTATTATTTACAATCTTAAAATTGATCACAGGATATTAATAATGATAATAATAATATGAAATGCATGCTTGATTAAAGTTATCTGATACACATAATCTACTAAGATGGTTTCGCTCACAGCAATTGGCAGATCCTTTCGTATTGTGGGAAAGCTAAATCTGAACCATAAGGTGAAACAAGGACAGCTTCTCAGGCGTTGCCATATCACGCACGAATGACCTTCTCCTGTTTTAATTAACATTTGTTCTGCATTCAAGGCACACTTGGCAGGCAGAGCAATATTTACAATGCTGCACTTTATATCATCCAGTGCAAAATCAAAGGCCCAAGGCATTGACTTGATATTTTTTAAATAGAATGACATACTTTTCACTTGAAACATAATTATGTTTGACATGTTTTTCATACTGAAAGAAAACAAAGTCTAGATCGTTGTGGCCTCCCAGCATTCTTGTAACTCAGATGGGCAATGGGATTATTGGAGATCTTCAACAGCATGTCAAGTGGCTACTCTAAGGAGAGCCAATTACCAGTGTTTTGCTGATGTTCAGATAAGCTGAACTATGGTATCTGTGTGGAAGTCATTCTGTCTAACCTCATATTAAGTTAAAGCTATCACACATTCCAGGAGAGGAAGCACAAATACCGAAATGTGTTAGCACAATCCCTGGAGTCTATTAAGGTCAAGAAACACGATTCCCTTGGTCTTCTCCAAGAAGTGAATCATTACCACAATTTGACTGGCACAAGATCATAGACGGACCTTATCCTTGCAAATGCCTTGAAAATGGATCTAAAATTCACTCCTTTATTATTACTTAATCTATTATAATATTTAAAACATTGTGGACAAAGTATTTCAAATAATAAGTTATCTTCTATGAAAGAGAAAATGTGCCGTGTCAGGTTAAAACTTGTGATCTCACACAGCTTTCAATTGTCAATTGTCAAAGCATGTACACATGCAGTATTATAAGGTTGCCAACAATATAACATCTGTTTTTAACTTGGCATTTATTGTCAAGCGATGTAACTAATATGTGCAGATGAACCTTCACACGACACTGATATACAGTTGACTTTTGTTTTGAATTAAAAAACATTTAACAACGCCAGCTGGTGTAGGAATGACAATGTATGTAGGTCAGTCGGTCGGTCCGCCTCTTTGGTCGAAACTGAAATATCTCAATGACCCTTAGATGGATTGCTGTGACATTCCCGGTGCCCAGAGAATTTTTTGGGAGATCTTGAGATTGCCTTATTCTGTTGTGGTAACCATATCCAGCAGGTCAAAGTTTTTACTTATCCAGTAAAATATCTCCACATATACTGAATGGATTGGCAGTACATTTTGTTGAGACATTTATGTTTTTTGGACAGTGAAACCTACTGACTTTGGTGATCATCTGATTTTTGTCTCTAACGCCACCCTAAGACTGACATTTGTAGTTTAGAGAGAAATAATTCTGACATTCGTGTTGCACTGAGGATGAATCATAATCGCTTTTGTGATCCTGTCACTTCTTATCTGGCACTATCCAAGTACAGCCTCACAGAGTCATTTGCATGACTTCTAATCTGGTTTTAATCCATTGGAATAAAAGATATAATCTTGCTGATTTAGTTTGTTGAATTTGAACATTATAATTATCATACTGAAGAGTGCTTGTGTACTTTTCCTTTATTGTAACTAAGCGCATAGGCAAGCAGAGACACATCAAGGAGAAGGTGAAAGCCAAGAATGATGGTGTGTAAATGCAGCCACAGGGAATTGGTTTAATATGTGACAAAGGCTACATGCTAAATTCATTCAAACTTTGGTCAGTGATAGCTTTATCATTGCTAAGCCCCGCAGATCATTTTAAAGTTTACAATAGTTCTCAAAAGTAGGCCAGCTGTCGTTTCCAAATGAAATAAACTGTTTCTCCCAAAAATTTGGGCTTTTTTAGAAACATGCATTTAGTGGTGTGAGGATGGTGGTAAAGCTAGACTTTATTTTTCCTGGTTAGCACGCCGCGTTTCTCACTCTGGTGCATAACAGGAGTCTGATCCCGTCGTGGTCCTGGCTTTTGTAGTCTGGATGAGGGAGTCTCAGCTGAAGGGCTCTAGTAACGACCACTTAAAAGAGGCTTCAGTTAGAAGCTGTCATTATTTCCCTATAGGGAGACAGGGGGCACTGGTAGGTGAGGCCACACACACTTGGGAAAAATCTTCTTGTTTTTGCCAAGATTTAAATATTAATGTTATGCCTAAAATTCATTCTTCTTCTCAACATACTGGCTACACATAACTGAACTCCCCTCCTACCGTGGGTTTAACTAAGATTACATCCTACCATAAATGTGTCAAAATAGATTTAGTAACTCGGAGTTTAAGTTCACAGTTTCTGCTGGATCCCGGCTGTCTCCAGTAACCTACCATTTTGGTGTATGCAAGTCCCTATCGACATGTCGACATTTTATGCAATATCCATCAATTTCAACATTATAAGATCATACATACGCCTGCCTGGCATCCAGACTAACCAAGAGAGATGGAGATTTCAACCACATGGCACTGGACTACCACTCCAAAACAGCCCTGCGGTTGGCAACATCCTCTCAGACCCAACAATTTTTTCAACCTAGCTGTTTTTTTCTTTTCTTTTATAGAGTGGCTGTGTATGTTTAGCGGTCAAAATATGACCATACCACAGGTCATTCACTGGTCAGTCTCAACAGCATTGTTAATGTTTAATTTTTACATCCTTACTTATAAAGAAAATACATTGTGGATGGGGGGTGGAAGGATATGAACAGTTTGACCTATCCTTTGAGCTTTGCCACAATAACACTGTTCATCATACCATGCCTGCAGAAGCTATTCCTTCACTGTAGCGTAGCATTTTTAATTATTTGTGACAGACCTGACCTCTAAATGTGTCATTTCAATCTGATCTCTAATCTCTCTCTCTCTCTCTCTCTCTCTCTCTCTCTCTCTCTCTCTCTCTCTCTCTCTCTCTCTCTCTTCTCTATCTTTCTCTCTCTCTCTCTCTCTCTCTCTCTCTCTCTCTCTCTCTCTCTCTCTCTCTCTCTCTCTCTCTCTCTCTCTCTCTCTCTCTCTCTCTCTCTCTCTCTGTGACCGAGCACAAATAAAAAAAAAATCCATCCTGTGGTCGGAAAGACAAACCTCTCTTATCAGCTGTCTGTGGATGCTCCTCCAGGCGTGACTCTCCCATTTCCTCATGACCCATTTTCAAAGTTTGCCTTGGATGCAACTCGCGGCCCTTTGCGTCAACCCAGTGCACGCGGATGCTCCAAATGTGTGATTTATGTTGGACCCATGTGGACTGTAACTGTTGCTGAGGTATTAGGTTATCTCAGGTTGTGAATGTGCTCCGTGCTGTCTGTAAAAAGTTTCAAGATTCAAAGATTTGTGTTCATCGCTACATCTTTAGAACCCACCACAATGATGGCACACATAAGATAAACTTATAACTCAATTGTCTTGGAGGAACTGAACACTTTCATTCAAATCGATTGTGATGAACTGTTCAGTGATTTTGATCCCTATTTTAATGTTTCACAGTGACAGCCATAAGCTGAGAGTGCAGCTCAAGGAGAGGATGCAAACATGTCCACATGTGAGACGAGATGTTTCCTCCCTGTGAGAACCAGTTGTGTCTGTTGTGTATCAGGGTCATGGCTCAGAGGCTGGCTGGAAGTGTGATGGGGACCCGCAGCCAGGAGAGAAGGTCCTGCAGGATATAAAGGAGAGGAAAGGGCAGGAGAGGAGGCTCCAAGAGATCCAACAGCAGCTGGAGATCCTGGGCCAAGGCCAAGACATGACTGTGAGTTCAAAGCAACTATGTTCGTTCACACAACAAGAAATATACTCATGAGTACGTACTGTACACCACTACACTGTCTGTGTTTTTGTGCATTATAACGCCCCTCAGAGCTCTTATATGCAGATGTGTTTGACAAATTACACATGCACAGCTCACACATGCACAGCTCATTCTATCATTCTCACAAGGGGAAAGTGAACCTGCAGTATTCGTATCCCTGCAGGCCCATATTTTTTCCTCTTACTCTCCATTTTTTCTTTGCTCTCTTTGCACTAACACGCCCCTTCGCAGTTTTGTGTTTGATGTATGTTTTGACTTACATTTGTTTTCAGTGAGGAGTTAAATATCCTTCTCTGCTTTGCCTTGTACACAGGTTTGCTCCAAGGGGCGAAGATTGTGGTTTGAATGGTGGAGGACAAAAGGCTATCAGTGGGGTACTGATAGCCTTTTGTCCTCCACTGTGTTTCATTGCTCTCTAGCATTCTTCGCTGAGATTCGATGTCCACCCTCCGCAGTGTTCCCTAGAAACCACTGAGGTCTGTCTGCTTTTAGGAGCCTCTGCAGAGTTACAACCATAGAAGTGATGTTTCTTTCTGCAAACCCTGTAGCTAAAGGCACAGCAAAAGAATGTCTGCAGAACAAAAAGCAGTTAGCTTTCATTTCTGCTTTATCGGACATTTATGACTTGAAATTTTGTGAGAAAGAAAACATTTGAGATGGATTTAGCGGTTTGACTTTGTCATTGTTCGAATAGGATAGCTTCTCCTGGTCGCGCACAACAAACTATTTGTTTGCTTGTTGACATTGCTGATGTCCATGTGTTATCCTTTACTTAACCAACATATCAGTTTTCACACTGATTAACCACAACATGATGTATATATGCCCAATTTAAACATAAAAGATGCTCACAAACAGTGAGGTAATAAAAACATCAAGTGGCAGCCACACCCTTACATCAAACAAGGCACCATGCAACCCAAACCTATTCCTGGCTTAATTAATGAGACACAAATGGAATTTTTTGCTAATTAAGCCGAGCTCCTTTTGAGGAAACAGTTCTCTCATTATGATCACAAAGCATCAAAACCACCAGTCTCTAAGCTTATGGTTTAGCTAGACACTTTTTGTATATAGCTGTGTCTCACGGCATTTTATATACTGTCACTAAATGATTGAATCCAGCGAGCGACTGTAATGTAGAAGGCACACTCACTGTGTATGGTCTTTGTGCCACCGGGCTTGTTTTGTGGTTGGAAAAGATTTATTTGTACGGAATTTGTCTGGGAGGGCATTCTTGAACAGTTTCACACAGCTCCAGTATACTCATAAAGTTGATTTGTGTAACATCCGTAACTCAGATGTCGTCTCACAGTCTTTTCGCACCTGAAGTGTGAACCAACTCTTCAGGCTTTTTCAGAATCAGAATCAGAAAGACCTTCATAATCCAAGGGGGAAATTGTTTTTGTTTTTTTGCATAGTTCTCTGGTGTTTTACCAGAGCATGCATGATAATTGGGAAGAGATCAGTTGGTGAGGTTTTTTTTAAGTGAGCAATTTTAAGTCAAAGTCAGACCAACATAAAGCAAGTAATTCCCCAAATAGTGCCAATACTAATTAGTACTCTGATACTATTAAGGAATTAGTTCATAATTTTGGTAGATGTGTTTATCTTCTTTCTTTTGAGGGTTAGATGGGAAGATCGAAAGAAAGAAAACTAGTTTATTTCCCAAAACAAACTATTCCTTTATTATTTGTACATAAATACAAAAATAAATACTTAAATGCTTATTTGTAGCATGTTGTTCTTCATTCTTGAAATGTAGTACCCTATTTTCACCTTTCTGCATTCCTAGCTCCAGTTCATGAACAGTAAATCACTAATACTGCCTTCTATGAAGTGATATTATTCACTTCAATGCCCAAAAATGCTTATATAATCTGTGATAATGCAGCCCAGATAATGCAGACTGTTTCTTTGTCTATCAAATCTTTTTAAGAAATAGTGTCTATACTCTGTGATGACAAGAGTTAGAAAATCAATCCTGAATTCCAAATTAGGAAGCTAATGTAAGAGTTTGACAAGTATAAAAAATAAAAAAATTGAAGTACGATATAGCTAAAAAATGACCAGAATGGATTGGATAGTAAATGTTCTCCCTCCAAACTGGAAGCATGTCACTATGTTTAGTCTGGCCTGCTTCACCTTTTGTCAAGGTGGAAAATATTGAAAAGGTCAGTCTCATCTTGTAGCAGTGACCACAGATTCTTTGCTTTACTGCAGCTTGATTGATTCCAGCATGTGCTGTTAAGAATTCAAGTGTTTCCCTAGAAGTCTACCTGATTTACCCTTTTGCAGTGATTTATTTAAACAAAAGCTGTGTTGTGTTGGATTCAGATCTGAGACCTGTAATTTTTGTGCGTCATCTCTTGCTTCTCCTTTCTCTCAATCCAAACAAAACCCCCATTCCAGTGAAATTCATCTCTTTGCCAAAGAATCTTTTCTCTTACCTTTCATTTTCCAGTTCTCACTGTGAATAATATTTGACTTTATAGAAAGATCTTGATTTATTTCTCTCCAAAGAAAGGCATTATTCGTATGACTGTCATTGTTCTCTTTTAATGAGACATAGACCTACATTAAAAAAAGTTCATAGTTCAGCAGTGTTATTTTCAACTGTTAAAGCTTAATCTGTGATACTCAACAGCTGATCTGGTGCTAGGTGCTTTTCCTGCAACCTCATTTGGCTGCATGCCTGGATCAACTGCAAAAGGAAAGAAAATCCCAACATTAACAGTAAGGCTGGATGGTTCCAGCAGGGCAGTCTTGTCTTATCAGGTTGACATAATTGACCATACACTCTTTTTCATGTTAGCCAGGCCTCCCTAGTGCATGGGGACTAGAATATAGTTCTTAGCAGATTGTTAAAATGAAATCTGAACACCTACGCTCCTTTCAACACAAGGAGGGTACCCACCCATGATAGGTCAAAGTTAGCCTGGATCTGTTAAGTTCACTGTTCAGGCGTTGTTGAACTGCATTGTTGTGCCAACTCTGCAGATTCACAACTCTTTTGCCACAGGAGGCCAGTCAGGTTTGCCAGAAAAGAGGAGACATGAAGAAAAGGGATTCTTTCTCTCTTAGCTTTGCTCCCCATCTTCTCTACTCGCTATTCCATCCATGGCTACTGGCTGTTAGCCTTTTGGCTTGCCACACAGTCTGCTCTTGCCACTTTATGATCTCTTGAAATAGAGACAGTTTGGCAAAAGTCTCTCCTTTTCCTGTGTTCTAATGAGTAACAGAGACCAAGAGGTGTCCCCACTTATGTCCATGGATTTAAATAAAGTTGGTATTGATGTGATTTGTGCATTTGTACCAACCGCTCTTCATGCACTGGTGCCTTTTCCTGCACCGGAAGGTGCTATTTTTAAAACCTTTTTAAAAGTTTGGATTTGGATAGATGTCACATCGTTAAAGTTAATAATTTGCTATCCATTTTTCGAAAGAAGGATAAAAACATTTTTTTGCACATATTTGTGGAAACAGCGTTTACTGTGAGATTCTGGGTGGGTGTTAACCAGGCCAGCTGTGGACTGATTTATTAGCATATTATAGCATTAGAACATCTTTTGGCATTGCTAGGAGACGCACTGCACTGTCAAGTACATCAAAGCCCTGCGTAGTTCAGGAACTGTGACGCAAGACACTTCTCCCACAATTTTCAACTTGTATTAGCTGTTAGTATCTTAAGACATGTCAATTAACAAAATGTTGGCGCAAAAATAAAAGCTAGCTAGGTCAACTAGCTTTCACTCAGAAACTGGATTTATTAATTGATTAGCCTGGCTTGCTAACTAAAGCAAGCTAGGTGCTTAAATTAGCAAGCTTAAGTAACAAGCTCTAATGTTATACCGCCTGAGCTAAAGCTATAAATCACCTGGAAATGGACAACTTTATTTCTTGTCAAGCTTCATTTAACAGCTCAATCACAATAACCAAAGCAAAGTGTAAGTCACGTGCACATTTTTGTTCATACAGTACACGTGCAAGGAGCCATCTGTAAAATGATGGGGTAAAGTGAGGATATTGGGTTTCAGCCAGGAATCACTACAGTAGATTGACATTAATGAGGTACCTGAGAAAGTCTCTAGTGGAAATCCTGATCTATATTATCCACATAATCTGACATTTGGCACTTTCTGCATACATTGTGATGTTATCAGTGTACTACAGCAGAAAGTATTGCTGGCTTGCCTCGTGAGTTGGTCTCGACATCTGAATGGGAGCACATGGAGTGTAATGCATAGAATAGTATTTGTAGAGAACTGGCCTCCGGGTCTTTGGTCAATAAAATTGAGTTATGTGACTGATGTCAGTGACCTTGAAAGCTGAGCAGCCCACGCTTGTGATAAACCGGTCCTGCACCCTGTGTGTACAGGAGCCAGTAGCAAGTGATACAGGAGTGCTGGTCCATTGCAGGGCAGATGGCTGGAGGACTTAACAGTTCTGGCTTTGTCAGATTCTTCACCAAGTGGGCAACTGATACAGGACAGTGGACCTTAATCTTTTACCTAAGGTTGGAGGTTCACCTACCCTTCCATTGTTTGTTGGGAGTGGAACTGGACTCCTCATGCCTGGAGGGCAAACATAACACTGAACTCAGTGGTGCTATGCGGATCCACAGGATAGTGAAGTGACAAATGACAATGCACAATGTCAAATGAATGCACTGTAAAGAATTGCTAAACAGGGGAGTAACAGAGGTTTTCCCTTACACCTAATTTCTCTGCACATGACTTTGTGTGGCTTCATGCCAGACTGAGTCATATACAATAAGCCCGCTGGGTCTGGGTAGCAGGTGGGAAAGCAAGAGCACAGGGAGAAGTTTGAGATGTCTGGAGCTGTAATGCTGGTATTTTGGCAATAATCTTATTTTGTCTTTTCCAAAACTCACTAACTTTAGTGACGAGCCAGTCGAAAGCTAAAATTGATATTGTGGAATATTAGATAATTATCTAATAATGAGTGTGGTTCATAAGCAGCCATGTCAAAGCCATTTCCTCATTGATGCGTTGTTGTCAATCAAAATGTTTCTTCCTGTTATTTTAATTATTCCATTCTTTATTTCCCAGTAGTGTTCAGTAAATCAGAGTTAATATAACAGAGTTGATAGTGCTCTGTCTTTCCATAAGGCTCCTAACTTCTCCCCATAAGAATAGTCAGTGTTCATCTATAGGTTCTTTACCTCCAGCTTGTATTTCAAATGTTTATACCAGAGTCTGGGTGTAGCAACTCACACTCCTATTCATTCCCTTCACAAAAAAACACATTTTTATTGATGTCCTTTCTCTCCCAGTGTCTTTGCTTGCACAAAAGCCACTTATGGCAGCTTACAAACACAAGCTTGACCAGTTCTGATAAAAGTTGTATCTTTCCTGCTCTATTTATCCCTTTTCTTTTTGAATAAGTCCGATGATAATGCTGTGTTGACAGACTTCCAACCAGGCTCAACATTGTTTTTCCTGTCTCAGTGATAACCCGCAGTGGAAGAAGGCTACTCTACGGAACCACCCCATTCAAACATATGTATTTTCTTTGGACAGCTTTCCTGTGTGCGCAGCTCTTTTCTCTACTGTTTACTAAAATAAATGTGGTGGCGCAGAAGCCCAGGATTATAAAGAGCTGAAGTGGCTGTCATGCTTTTTGTTTAACTGGTTCTTAAGACGGACAGGAAACACACATCAGTCACCCACAGACACCCTTGGCCTCCCTATTAAGGGCATCTGAGGTCAACCACTTTTAAAGAGTCAGAGCATTTTGTCATAGCAGTGAAAAAAAACAACACCACTTTCATTCTTATATCTCTATTTTTCTCCTCTCTGTTGGAAAATCTAACTCGTAGTTCCCATCTAACCGGCTGGTACTGGTTAAAGGCATCTCTGGCATTTAATACTCAAGCCAGTGGGGCACTTTTTTTATTGCCCCATTCATGAGCACTCAAACACTAACATGCCTGTAATTGATCAGTTATTTTGTTTGGTGCCATAGGTCTTCAGTTGCTGTAATGGTTTAGTTTGTGCAAATTTATGTTTCAGTTCCAAGCAGATCATTGTTTTTTTTTGTGAGTGGGGTGTCAATTATACCTTAAAATGTAGAATAAACTAATGGAAGCTATGTGTCCAAAATCCCTAAACACTAAGTGTAGTCATCATTTAGAGGTGAAGGTCAAGTCAAGGCAAAGGGCCATTTCTTGCTATATGCATATCAAAGGAGAAAAACGTGCAGTGCTGCAGGGGGCATAGAGGCTGGAATGTGTCCATGGTGCCTGTGGTCTTCTGTTCATTGACTTTCAGCATCTGAGTAATTGCAGGGGTCATACATGAGTAACATGGCCCAACCTGTCATGACCTAAAAGGTGTCATTACATAGTGGAGGACTTTGAACATGGGCTGTCTTGTAGAGATGTCTATCAGAAAGGAACTGGGTCCTCGCGAGGTGCTAGAGTTTCAGAGGGCGGTCTGGTCAGAGGAGGAATATGAATGATCGATGAGGAGTATTAGCTTCAGCTAGTGGGGATAGACGAGACACAGGAATGTGATTTTGTCTTGAGTGACTCAGCGGGATGTAGCGAAGAGTTGAAAACAACTGCATGGGCATAATATTCTCTCTGTCTCAACACAGAGACCCTGATATGGGTCACACACTGGGCTGTATTTTTTTCCTGAGACCCAAATACAGGTTATTAATAGGTTTGCATTTGAAGTTGTTTGTTGTCTGATCTTAAAACTATACTTCTATAAATTAATAATTTGAGAAATTTCACTTTCTTGTAGAAAATTAAATGTGGTGACCAATACCGCCACAATATGAAGCTACAGCCAGTTAGCTTAGTTTAGCGTGAAATCTGAAAACAGTGCTAAGCTAATTTAGCAGGTGACTGTTTTTGCAAAAAGACTGAGAGAAACACTCCGTACCCTAATTCCCAGCAACAAGTAGGGTACGGAGCAGGGTATTTAGTGGCTAAACAGCCATACATTTCCCCCCAGGGAGTTGATGCAGACTAAAACAGACTGAAGAGGAGAGTGGATATTGGACTTGGAAAATGTGTTTGATATTACTGTTTTAACTTTATAAGGGGATGATATGTCAGTGTTGTTTATCTCTGTTATTTCTGTCTTATGACTGGTATCATGATCGGGGACAATATAACTGGGTCAGGACATCTCTTCTTTAAGGCCAGAGGCATTGTGTTCAGAGAGGGATGACAGCTAAACTCTAAGTGCACATGCTGTGGGGAGGTTGACAGTGATAACTATTCAAACCAGAGATTTAAGGTCTGGCTTCGTGAAAGGTAATGATGTGATATTATTGGAACAAATTGACTGTTGGGTTGCAGCTGTCTTAACAAAATACAGCATCATATAACCTCATTGTACACCAAGCGATGCCAGCTGTCTATATGAGCACTCGTGCATGGGTAAATTAGTCATGTCTCACCTTGATATTATGATAAAGAAAGAGTTTACATAGCCAATAATAATTTGAAATCAGAAATTACAATTGCAGTTGCCAGATAACACACTCCCATGAATAGATATTGACATTTACTCAAATTCCGAACCCTTTCTCTCATAACCTACTTCATGACTGTTGACTTTTCTCCTTGAACTCACATGCACTCCCAGAAGACTGCCTGTGAGGAGTCTGAATTATCAGTAGAAAAACAACTGTCATATCCAACTGGAAGTGTTTTCCCGGATGGTTTCCAACTAGGCATATGGGTGGAGTGCAGCAACATTATTATGAATTGCCACTTTTATCACAGGTCATGCATTAATACAACACATTGTCTGGATTTGTCGAATTTTCCCAGTATAGGATGTTCCCAATGTGAACAAATTTAGGGAGGATGTTAGGAAGTTATCAGCAGTTAAGCTGAAAAATATTCTGTCATCACTAATAGTAGGGACCTCGATTAATGTGACTTTGATGCTGCCAGAGATCTACTGTACAGCATATGTCTGATAAATCATTATGGTTTATGTTTGTGTCTACCTGCAGAATGAGTCACCGAGCCTCACTGAGGAGCAGTTACATAGTCTGCTGGCTGAATGTGATCTGACAGAGAGCTGGTCCCAGGATCTGGAGACAAATGACACAACACCACAAGACCCTCAAAAAGACTCCGATGGGTCTGATCCATCTTAAGCCCAGTTATCAGAATGCCTAAAGGATTCATCATTGCTGGGATGCCACTAATGGGCCATTATGGAAAATGTGAGAGAAAAATGAATGGATCTAAACATATTTAATTATCTAAATATTTCTAACCCTGTCTAATAGACATTTTGAACTCCAGTGTGATGTTTTAGGAGACTGTAAAACTTTTTGATTTATGTAGGTATAACTAACCTGTCCTAAATGTTTCATAATGTATCAATGTTTGGGGGTGAGTAATTCTATGACTACTGTTTTTTAGAAAACTGAGGATGAGAGCTGTTAGTTTGCATCCTAATTGGTCTCCTCTAATTGGTGTTTTCAATATGAAGCTGGATTGCGACCCATTGTTTTTATTTGTGTTTATGGCCCTGTCTGAGGAAACAGAGCAGCAGGGCTACTCTTTGTATTAACCTAAGTATCATAGATGAGAACAGAAAATTGCTGTCATTAAACCTAATAACCGGTTACGGTGGCCGCAGAATGTTCTACTGCACACATAAACATGAGTTAAAGTCTGAACACTGTATATATTGTATTAACTTTAAGCCCTCTCATATGAAATATAGTATCTCTCTGTTAGTAATGTGTGGTTGTTAATGAGGACAAAGGGATGATGTGTACTCCGCAGGAGAGATAGTCAGATCCATAGCATTCCTTTCATTCCTGCCCCTATAGGTGATCTGCTTCAGAATGGGTCAGATTAGTAGAAACCTCTGAAACTGGACCCAGCGTGACCTTTCATTTAAAAAAAGAAACGTTATTCCAATGACAAAAGACAGCAAGCTTTGAGAATTAAGCAAATCTATTGAGCTGATGACTTAGTTTCTATTTGCTCCTGCTTGCACAGTTTGAGTTGCAAGCCTGCACCTGGCTGAAATCAGAGGTCCTGCTTTTCCTCTCACCTGGCGCTAGACAACTACGGGCCTGTTGGCCTCACTCCTCACCTCACCCACACATTTTGACCCCATCTAAACGGTAGGACTTACCTCACATTCCTCTGGACTGAAAACACCTCGACCAGGTGAGCCTCAAGGTCAAGCTCCAAAGAGCCCTGCTATCAATGAAACCTGCAGCATTATTTGACTGTGAACTCAGCACGGGTCCAAGAGAGAATATGTAAAAACTCTTCAGACTGACATCACTAGATTAGACTTATTTCATACATATGTGATCATTTCATAGATACACATGCTGCACACGCATCATGGTTGTCAGTTTTACAAATGCCATTTGTGTAATTGACACAATATATCTTCAGCATGGATGATATGCTGCTCATTTGGGGGTAATGGAAACACAGTGAGCTCAGTGTGGTAAGACTGAGGTCACTTCTAATGTAAAGAGACATGCTGAGACCGTCTGGCTTTTCTGGCATGATTCTCACTGGTGCCTTAGATTACAGCTCTTTCAGGCCCTGTGAAACATCTTAATTAGTAGTCTGAATTATTTGCTCGCTGGTGATATAGCCTACCAGTGCAGGGTCTAAGAGCGAGCTGCAGACCCAGTCTATGGATACTTCATCAACTCTGACAAGTTTTATTGAGACATTTTTATGAAAAACTGTGGAATTTCAGTGCACATTCTTGCTGGCGAGAGCGGACCACAGTCATAAGTTAACGTCCCAAAAGGGAGTGAATTTATTACTCTAGAGTACAACTTTCCTTGATTCACAGGAGTGTCGTTGTTTGAAAGTGTAAAGAGATGCCTGTGTAATGTGTAATCAGATCTGTATGGATGGGCTGTGTAAGTGGGTTATACTTCATGTTGAGTTTTCCTGCTGTTGACTCCCAAGGATACACCCTTTCTGCAAGGCTTCAACAGACTCGACTAATGGATTCCAGTTGCTTGACACAGCATGGCTCGGCTCATTTTGCTTTTCTAGGGAGAAGACTTCAATCAACGTACTGTAGATATGAAGTCCAAATATGTCTGAGAAATAAGTCTTCAGATTTGAGACCATTTTACTGTTTGTTTGCCCAAAAAGACACCAACCAACCAAGATCATTTTTTTCCTAAAGTGTTTATTGTTCACTTGACATTACAAAATACCAGGTAGGAGTATAAACAGCACTTTGGGTAGAAACTATAGTACAAAGTGTATAGAAAAGCTTCACTAATAATTAAAAAAGACACATACAAAACCAAAATAACAAAGACATCCTCATGTCAGTGTGCAAATAAGTTTATACAGACAGAAACGCTTCCATATGAGGCTTCGCTTCTAGATAAATTATTTAAATAGCATATATCTACACAAATGAAATAACCTCAACATAAAACAAACATAATAATTTATCAAAAAATGACAACATATCCTCAATCCTTTACGTTCCTGTTTGGTCATCTACAAAAATATCTTATATACAGCAAATAAATGATACTAAAGTCTTGCTAAAAAAAAAAGAAAGCCATTCAATTTATACTCTGTTGCTAAGACAAGTGATTCTTGTGTATTGCTGGCCTCAATACAAAAAGAATTAATGAGGTAATATTTGTACATAAAGGGTTTCCTTTGATTTTCCCTTGTCATAAATGTACACACAAGCTCAAGCACACCGGTCATGCACACTCTGCAGAAGCAGAATATTTAGAGATACTGTAGGTGATGCCTATCTTTGACTTTTTTTTTTTTTTTTTACTGTTTTGGTCAAATATAATGCTTTATCTTGCCATTAGCGGATATTGATTTCATTTTCCTTGAATAGGTTGCTAAAAACATTTAAAGATGCAGAGATGAGCGAGTCTTTATGATGAATAAGTAAATACAAACAGCCATACTTCGAATGGTCTTGTCATGACAGGAAATAGACTGGCCCTCACTGTTTACATCCCTTGACATGTTCAATAAAGACGAGCGATATAACATAATATTTTCTAATAATTGCTGTCCCAAAGCAGTGTTCAGTGCGCCTGCTTCTGGGCCCTGTGCTGTCCTGATTTTGTGCTCTCCTCGTTTCTAGTGCTCTTTCCTGAGAAGACGAATGTTTTGGACCAGCCCTAAGCCTCGGCTAAATTCAAGACTTTGTATATACAGGGATTGAGTGGTGGGGTCTTAAAAAGAAATCAAAATGAAAAAAAAAATTACGAGATTGTCTTTGTAACTATGACATTAAGGTGGCACACATGCACAAACACACAAACAACATTCACTCTCTTTGATAGTAACAGTCAGTCCATACTGTCCATTGTCCCTCAACAGTTACTTCAAGGGGTATTAGGTATTTCCTAAGAAAAATCTATTGTTTTCTTCATACTGAAACAAGCATCTTTAAGTCCACAGCAGATTTATATTATTGCTCAAAAATAATATCTAAAACTTTTTAAACATGGAACATTTCCCTCTGGTCCCTCATCCAAAGAGGAACACTGTTCAGGTGTGCAAAGCATTAAAATGTGTCCCCTCCCCCCTTCAATGCAGATCAGAGCAACAAAGTGAGATCTCTTCTGACAGAGCTGCACTTACAATTTGAGATTGGTGCAGAATCATCATTGAACTTTGATTTGGCTTTAGGTCCTGAGGTCAGTTTACCTCAAGTTAGCTCACTTGCTCGTCATTTCTCCAATGTGCAGCTCTCAAAAGAAAAAAAAGTTTTGTATTATATATTCATACAGTCAGACATTCTTCTGGAAGGCTCTCTGGTCCAATTATGTATCTGAAAGAAAGGAAAGAAAGAAAACATGTTAAAATGGAGCAGGTTTGACACTTTTAAATGAAGTGGGGTGCCAGTCAGAAAAGCTTATGGTGATGAAATCATTCTTTTGAAAATATTGAAATATTGTGCTTACCTCTGCATTCGTATTTGAGATCTGAGAAGTAAACCATCTCCTGGGAGAAGACGTACAAGCCTAGTCGGCCACCAGCGTAAGTCTTGTCATAGATATTTCCGGAATCGGCCATGATTCTCTTGCCTTCATACATGACCACTCTAAAAAGGAAATCACATGAGCTTATTGCTGTTTTGATAGAAATAAGCGTTAGTAATTAAATGGTTTTGAGGTTTTAAACTCACCTTATAAGTCCAGACTTGGGTCTGTGGATCAGATGCCATCTGTAAGCGGTGAAGTCCTTCCAGCCGATGTTCTTGGGGTCATGCCACAGAGTGCGCACCTGAAAACGATGAATTGTGATGGTTAAAATGGGAAACGTGTCAACTGGTTATATGGAGCCTTTAACACTGAGTCAATTAATCTATTTTCACCTGTCCTGCGGTGTCGCCGGTGTGCCACAGGGCGTTCCTCAGATGCTCACCAGGCCCAGTGGTGGAATTAACCACTTTGATTGACAGACCAGAGTAGCCTTGAGCTCTTGTTGGTGTGTTGGACCAGTAGGTCTGTGTGATCTGTTTCCACATCACCGTGTAGAAGCGTGAGCTTGACTGGTAACCAAACACGAACCCAGCGTAGTCGTCATCTCTGTCTGTGTTGATGAAGAATGTTCCACTGAAATCCACCGCGCTGAACTCATCATAACCTGAATTAAAATAAGAACTTTGTTTTAGACTCGGTAGGTAACCACTTTGTGTCCACACAACAGGATGTCTTTCTGTATATTACCTACCAACGGCAATGCCAGGATCACAGTTGACAGTCTGCACCAGCTCCTTGCCCTGATGCCGGACCACCCAGTTGGGGTCGATCTGAGAGGTGCCCTTGGGGTCCAGGGGAACCATTTGGAATCTGCGAAAGTCTGTTTCACTAATGGCAAAGTTCTCTGGGCACACATCATAGATGTCCAGAACGTTGTCTTGGTCAAAATCGTCTTTGCACACATCTCCACGACCATCACCTTAGAGGAAAATATGGAAATGATAATCACTCTCTGTATTTGTTTGGTAAATGGCACCAAATTTTTCAAAAGACAACATATGACACAACATTGAGAGAGTAACTCACCATCAGAGTCCAGCTGATCTGGGTTGAATGCCAGCCTACAGTTATCTTTGTCATCAGGAATACCGTCATTGTCATCGTCATGGTCGCAGGCATCACCCTTGCCATCCTTGTCATGGTCTGCCTGGTTGGCGTTGGGTATGTAGGGGCAGTTGTCCAAGTTGTTCTGGTGACCGTCCTCGTCAATGTCCTGGTTGTTGTCGCACTTGTCTCCTACGAGATCTGAGTCAGAGTCGATCTGTGGGAGAACAGAATTCCTTTATGATGTGACTTCCCACTCACTATAAGACTCTTGTACTCACTTCAAATAACTCCCTTTACTGTTTTTCGCCAGCCTCAATATGAAATATCTGTACCTTTGTTACAATGGTTGATAAATAGAGAGCTGTCACATTCCTCTCTTTTATCAAAGCAGAAACTTCTGCATCATTAAAGTACATCGCACATTGATCTACGTTAACCAGGATGGCTTGTAATGAAAAGATGAGATCTTATGTTACCTGATCAGGGTTGTGCTCCAGAGGGCAGTTGTCACAATGATCTCCCACCCCGTCCCTGTCGGTATCTCTCTGGTCAACGTTGTAAACATATGGGCAGTTGTCATTCGCGTTCAAAATGCCTGTTGAGTCAAACATTCTTATGTTAGCATCAGGACTGTGCAACTTATATTTAAGGATGAGGAAAGGCATAAATAAAGGCATAAGGAATATAACTTGAATGGAATATGAAGAAATAACATACCATCTCCATCAATGTCAACAGCACAGGCATCTCCCTCTCCATTGTTGTCAGTGTCGGTTTGGTCAGTGTTCGCCTCGAACACACAGTTATCACAGCTGTCACCAACATCATCTCTGTCTGCGTCATACTGGGCAGGGTTGTAGACTCTTGGGCAGTTGTCCTAAATTTATAGAGAAAGATCGAAAGAACAAGTTAATTACTAAAATCAATCATTACTAACAGAACAAGTTTACAAGAGCAAAACTCTGCTTTTCATGACTTTTGTGTTTTCTCTTACTTCTGGTGGAATGTGATATTCCACTGCATGCAAGCTGGTAATTTTTACCACAGCATTTTTCTTGCCCAACTTTCCAAATCCAAACTAAGAATTATGGGCAACAAGCCACCTCATCTTCAATTCTGTCTTTTTCCTACGCTACTGTACATGTTTTCCACTCTGGGGAAAGCACACAAACATAGAGACTTTACATTCCTACTGCCCAAAGGAAGGATGGCTGTTGCTGATTGCTATGTCTGCTCTCTGAGGAAAGCACACTTTGGGCTTGAAATAAACTCCTGTGATGACTCACCCTATCATCTGGGATTCTATCATTGTCATCATCCTGGTCACATTCATCACCCAGGCCATCCTTGTCATGATCTTCCTGGCCAGAGTTTGGAAGGTTGGGGCAGTTATCCTGTAAAGGAATAAAGGAGTGGTTAAGGAGGCAAACACAATAATAATAGAGTGCAGATGTGAAAATAATAGCCTTTTTTATTCCTGTCCATGTGGGGTCTGGCTACCTTCTTGCAGTGGTAGGTGGCGTTCTCCACACAGTGCAGGTCAGTGTTGGGCCATCCATCCAGGTCAGTGTCCTCTCCGCAGATATGGCCATTCCCAGCATACCCTGGCTTGCACTCACAGCGGTACATGGACTCAGAGTAGACGCCCAAGTAGACGCAGTTTGCATTTTTATGGCAGTCGTGGCTACCGTCTTTGCATGGGTTACGAGGTTTGCAAACCTAAACAAAATTACAGAGAATTTAAAGAAAATGCATACAGCTAGCCTATGAGCCACATGCACAGTGTATAAAGAATAACACAACAACACACCTGTTTTTTAGCGGTTGCCTGTTCCACTCCTCTTCCAAAGGGCTGAGGACCGGAGAAACGTGTGGGGCAAGGCATGCAGTTGTAACCAGGCTCAGTGTTCTCACAGCGATGGACTCCATTATGTGTGTGGCAAGCATCAGGGACCTCTTTACACTCATCGACGTCTTTGCAGGTGATACCATTCCCAGAGTAGCCAAGTGGACACCTGCCGCACTTGAAAGAGCCATCAGGGAAGCTGATACACTTTGCGCCAGGAAAGCACGGGCTGGAAAGACAACCATCTGTAGAGAGAGAAGAAAATGTAACTTTAAAAGGGCAATTCTTTCTTGTGAGTGATGGTTTATCTTTTTTAATATTTGTTAAATCTTAAATGCTTACCAATAGGGCATTCCTGTTTGTTGCACACTTGAGACACAGTAGCATCACCAACACAATCCTTTCCTCCATATTTGGGGACAGGGTCCGAGCAGAGACGTTTGCGGGTCTGGACTCCTCCACCACAGGTAACAGTGCAAGTGTCCCATGGTGACCAAGGTCCCCAACCTCCATTGACTAAAAAGTGCCATAAAAACAACGTTCAGTATGTTCCCTCGAATTCAAACACAGTAACATACTGGCAGTACTTTGCTACATTAATTCAACTCACTAGGACAGGGTGACTTTTGGCAGATTTCTGTTTGGCGTCCCTCTCCCTGGCAGTCCATTCCACCCATCTGGGGTGTGGGGGAGTTGCAGAGGCGTATCCGGGTGATGACCCCCTCACCACAAGTCACAGAGCATGAAGACCAGGGAGACCAGTGGCTCCAACCACCATCCTGTTTGACTGTGAGCAATGCATATGCAATTAATAAATCATGCATCTCTTAAACAGAGAATATTTATTATCACAATGGCCGAGTTAAGAATGCTGAGTGACTTACAGCGTTTGTCACATTCCTGGGGGTAGCAATCACGGGTCTGGACAGAGGTGCCCTCACAGTTGCTGTTGATGCGGTCACAGGAACGTCCGCGCTGCTGGATGCCCCGACCACAAGTCACTGAACAATGGGTCCAGTCAGACCAGGGGGACCAACCATCCTCTGCATAGTCGCTCGCTGTAGAGGGGGAAGACATTAAGTTACCTTAGGGAAAATATATCAACAAGGAAATAAAGAAAATCTGATAAAAGGTCTGATTAGATTTTAAAATGAGCTTACGTGTTCCACAGCGAGGGCAGCACTGTCCGTCAGGCACGGTGGCGTTAGTACATGGGATCAGAGGGCAGGAGATTTTGCGACACACAGTAGCAGAGTTCTGGATAAACGAACAGTTGAATTAGTACAAGAATAATGAGTGAGCTGACTGGTTGACTGGCTACAGAAAAAAAAGAGGCTTTGCTGATGCTGTTCCAAGCCTAATTGCTATATTTTACAATGGAGTGATGACATGACAGCAGAAGTGTCCCCAGTAACAGGACATGATAGAAAAAATAATCCTCACCAACACTCTCCCACTAACACCTAACTAATTGCACAACACATGAACACACTAGATGCTGGTGGGGAAAAGGGCTCATGCTGCTTTGCTGCTAGTTTAAAAAAAGTGTTTATGGCTTTCAGAGAGGTGTTTACATAAGTATTATTATAACTTTATTACAGCAGAAATACAGGAAACACAGCATTGTATTTCCTCAGCTGATTCCTGGCTTGTTTTCAAGATTGCATTTCGTCAGGTGTGATAACATTTACCTGGCAGGTGCACTCTGTGCAGCCATCCACGGTCCACTCATCTTTGTCCTTGTGCACAATGCCATTGTGGATGCAAATTCCACTGTGGATGTTCATTTGATTTTTCAGCAGTGTGCTGTCCTCAGACTGGAGGAGAGAAAGAGAGAGTTGCTCAGGATGGAGGACGGAAAACTTTCACTTTGCCAAAGTTCCAATACAAATGAATCACTGACCGACACCGTGATTAAGACATTGCTTGACTCTAGCGAAGCAGTGCAAACGCAACCGACAGCCAAACATATTTGTGTATTCACATGGGTCTCATTAAGGACTTGGCCAGGGACTGCCATTACAGCGACAAGTGGCTACGCACTGGGAATGCGTTAACTGAAATCGGAGGGGAAGACGGAGACGGGAGGAAAAGAGGGAGTGAATGATGACAAAAGAGCAGACCCTGATGGCCCTTGGAGCTTACCACTTTGCGGAGCTCATTCGACAGCTGTTTAACGACCACACCGAGTCCCTTGAGCTCCTTAAACATGCCGGCGATGTCCTCACAAGAGAAGCCACAGACAGACTGCAGATCTGAAAACAGGAGAGAAAAGTCAAATACATTACTTCACCTCTGAAAGCTTACGACTGAGCAGTAAAACAGAGACACACTTTTGGGGAGGAGAGGTCTCACCTTTGGCTTTGTGGCCGGTGTAATCAGTCCTAATGGCAGGGCTGGAGCCATTGACTGGGTTGTCCAGGGTCATGACATCAGTTAAGGTAGCTGCAGGGGGGAAAACAGGAGAGAGAACAAATGCATTTCTGTTAAGATTAAGATTCAGTTAAGGGTGACTGATATATTTGATTTGTTTTTCAGACTTACCTCCACTTTGGCATCCCTTATTTCTCAGAATGGCATCAAGAGTTGTCCCAAAGACAAAGCGCACATTTTGGAGTACTCCCTGAGGGACAATAAATTCCAGTTAATAAACGCACACATTTATCAGTTATACTGTGAGCACAAATATTATTTTTCAACATTAGTAGGCTTAATTATTGGTTGAGCTAAGACACTAGAACTTACCATGAATCTGTCCCTCACAGTTCCCTTTCCAATCCTGAGAGTGGCAATGTCTGCCACCTCCTGGGACAGCACTTTGTAGATCGGCAAATCCATCTCTGATACATTGATCTCCTCACAGCCAACAAAAAGCTGCACCCGGTCATCCTGAACAAACAGAGTGATGTTCTTCCAGTGTCCAGTGGCCAAATCAGCATCCTCAATTGACACGACCTGCTGCTTGTTCATGGTGGAGTAGACCACATCCAGAGTGTTCGCCTTCCCGTTGGAGATGATCTCGAAAACAGGTCCGGATTTGTCATTCTTCTCGATTGTCAAAAGGCTGCCCCTGGTTTTCTTGAACTGCTTCAGGTTGACCAGGAGGAGGAAGCCCCTCTCAGCCTGGATGGAGTCAAGGAGGTCCCTGAAGGAGCTGTCAGGAACTGGGGGGATCAGGTCCGCATTGAGGACCTTGTATGCAGGGCTATACGGATCCTCCCCTTTGACCAAACTCACGCCGTTGTGTCTCTTGCTTACCCGGGCCAGATCAAATAAGTCATACACACTGTTATCATCCCGGCTCTCTGCGGTCAAAGAAAAGAAAAAGCATTGTTCAGTTTTTTCTCTCATAATGAAAATGTGTATGAAAATGCATAAAAACAAAAAAGCCTCAAAATAACAAGAGCATTATAAGAGACTCTTTTTATTAATATAGAGTATTATTAAAACGTTAGTGGTATCACAGTTACAGCCCCTATAGCAATGCTTATTTTAAATATGGAACTACTTTTTAACGTTTTTAGAGGTAAAACGGACTATCACTATTTCCATTCTCACCTGCCAATCTTGCACCTTCACAGCTCCAAAGCATCAACAGCAAAAAGATGCCGCACAGCATCATTTCGAAATCTCTAGTGATCCCTATTGTAACCAAGAGTAACAAACACGTCGTTATGGGACACATCTAGATTACGTTTTGCAATAAATAAATAAACAATGGTAATAATAATTTACAAACCTTTAAAATGAAAAGTCCCTCTGAAAAAAGGCCTAGATAGAAAAAAAAGTCCTTGGTGGTCCGATTATTTATCCCGTTTCTCTTCCTTTAGCTCTTGTAGAAGCACAATAGCTCTGGGTCGATAGCTGCAAAATCTCTATGAGCTACTGTCCGGGATTTATTCCGGTGCTTAGACTTATTCTACTGACTTATCCTATCGATACAAGTGCTATTTAAACAGTCTGAGGACATTCCTGAGGTCCCGCCTGGACCAATGGGATGGCAGCAGGAGAAAGGGACGGACTTGTTTTCTTACCTCACAGCCAGTCAGAATTACATCCGAGACGCGCACACAGAGGGGAAAAATGCATTCCAGAGCTGAATTTCCATCACCGGACAAATATTTCATACACCCTCCGGAGCCAAGACTCGGTCGTTTCCGGTCAAATAAAAGTTTAATTACTCGTCAAATAGGCTTAATTTTATTAAGATGGCATTTTCTAAAAATAGTTTAATTTTTAATATGATCAAAAGTGGCCTAAGTACGCCAATTATTCCAGTAGACTGGTAATACAAACCAGTTATGCGTGGCTTTAAAAATAATATAAAACATACAGTTATATTCCAACTATGAGTATGTATTAATTCGAGCTCTTAATGACATAAAGGCTACAGCAGGCTTTTTACTGGTTTATTGTGGTCTCATTTTGCTATTCCTAGTCTGGCCACCAGAGGACTCATTGAGTAATGAATGAAAGTGTTGGTCTGGAGAGGTGGTGGTGGTGGTGGTGGGGGGTGGGTTCTTTTTGCCTACAAAGAGCAAAAATAGCTTGAGGAATGTATGATACTTATATATCCAATTCAGGCATGTTATTTTAGCTTGAAATGTATTCCTAGAGTAAAATACTAAATATATACAATACATTTGTAATTGTGCAAGTGAATAACCGTAAGAATCCCAATAATGAGTGGAAAAGAGTGTTTTGTTTTGTGTATTTTGTGTTAAGTATTGTGGAAAATACACGTCATCCATTGAATCGTTTTATGTTAATGTTGGATTAAGAAGAAAAGTCAAAGATAATACATGAACCTTTCTGAAAATCTGTAGAAGATGGAAATACTCAAGAACTGTAAAGTAATTTGAAACTACTTGAGTAAATGTACTTAGTTACTGTCCACCACTGTCCATAGCCTCTGATGGTTAAGAGTGTACTAGCATTTTCCCCCTTCAAAATCATGACATCACCATGCAGATGAAGGTTAAGGTTTATGGCTGAGCATTTAACCTACGACCTTTCTTTCTTTTCATTCCTAGACCAGTCCTCATGACAGGCTTGTGTCACGTCACTGCTGACCTAAGATGCATTTGGGGATTTAAATCACACCAGCATGTAGACTCGCGGATACAGGGAAAAGCTGGAGAAAAAAAGCGAGGAGTGGAAAAACCGAGAAGCACAGTGGCGCCTACATGCTGTGATGACTTAGGGACTGTCTAAATATAGATTAGATATATGGACCTCTGATTGTGATGAAACCCAAAACATCTGGATACCTGTTCTTCAGCCAGTGTATACATACCAAAGGAACTACTGTATATGATCTCTGTGGCATATAGGATTTACAGCATGTAGAACTAACCTTGGTGAAACATAAACCTACAGGAAGTGATAAAGCAGTAATGATGCTTCACTGGTCAAACTGTCATTCAAATGGAAAATGGCTTCATGGCTGTGAAATGGGATGAAGGAGGGATAAGAGTCTTGGGTTTCATGTGAAAGATTTCTGGAGATATCGTATGAGGGTGTGACTGGTCACACCCCTGTGGGCGTCACTGTGAGCTCACAGTGTGGGAGGTGTGACTGACAAGACTGTGTTGGAGGTGAAGAGACATGCCAAGCTCTGATAAATAACTACCCGTTAAATGAGCCAAAACTACAGTGGAGACAGATAGCAAGTGTTTACTCTGTGTGTATTCCTTAGCATAAGTTGCCAACCGGAGGTGCTTGCACACACTCGTCAGTGAGTGGGAGAGCACATTTGTGTTTAATCGCAGAATTTCTCTGCTCCTTACTGCATGGGCTCTAGATAAGACACCTAATACTAACAGAAAATAATTCCCTCATGTAGTTTCATCTGTCTTTGTACCTCACTGGAACTATCCAAGAATATTTTTAATCTTAATGTTATCATTTGGAATATATCTGTCTGCCCCAGTTTCAAAAAGCTTTAATATTTAAACATCCTGCGACTTACAGTGTCATTACCCGACACTTACAGGGTAATATTCTATATATATATATATATATTCTGTAAGTACTGGGTACTTATTCCACTCTTTCTACTACGCAAAGCTAACAGACCTCTTTAAGTAGCCAAGCTTTATCTTTTCTGCGGAGACATAAAAGAGGAATACATTTTTTCATTTTACTCTTGACAAGAAAGAAAAAGCATATTTCACAGGATGCCAAACTATTCCTCTATGCTCTATCTTCCGATGACCATGAACATGCTCGGGCCAAGTGTTTGCACAAACAGATTTGAGAGACTTGACACCTGACATCTCAAATAAAGCAGGGCACCCCAGGGTACAAAGCGATCATGTTCAAACACTATAACTTCTATAAACAGAGGTAAGCACTGATCAAATTTAATGAATAGTCAAATTGGCTTGAAACTGGCAACAGGTACCGTCAAAACAAATCCAATGAATGATGCGGACAAGCCGGATATCAATGAATAAGGAACTCTATGGCAACGCAGACAATCTAACAAACAACAGTGAGAGCTAAACCTACATATACATTAGTGAAGTGATGACTCATGGGTTGGCGTGCATCTGAGCAGGCAGGTAAAGAGATCAGATAACATTATTGCACTCTTAACATGGCTGTTTTACATTGCCTTAGGGTTAAGATGGTTGAACCAGTTACATGTAAGACAATCGTAAGGTCGTAACACAATAACCAAAATATGGGGTTATACTTAGAGTGGTTATGTGTATACATTTGGAAAAGCAGCAGTTTTATATATTTGCCTATGTGTCAGAAAGGAGAAAGTGATTGCTTCAGGCATTCATAAAACTAAGCCTCATCACTGTTAGTGGTAAGAATTGAAGCTTTTTTTGTATAATTATCAAGCCCGTAACAATTGTGATGTGCAAGATCTTAGTGACAAGTGCAAATCCCATTTCAAAAAGTTATTAAACTGAAAGAATAGAAAATGAGAGGATTAGGTTTTTAATGTTTTCTAAACGCAAAGTGTAAATGTTGCATTTTTAGCTATTTTGTGGTTTATTTAAAACTTCTTCATTCATTCAGTGTTTTTTTTTCCATATTCAAAGCTGCATCGGTTTTGTGTTTATGACAGCATGGTAACAGCACGCTGAAGTGGAACATCATCTGAGGATGGGCAGTTCACAGAACTGATATGACGCACAAGTCAGTGGTCGTCGTACAGACAGGTTAAGATTTTCTCATCATCATCATCATTCGCAATGACTAATTCATCAAGCATCTGTAGTCCATGCATCTGTCAACCTGGACAGACTCCACAGTAGTGTCCCCTGAAGCTCTTAATAGCAGCATCACGTGTACAAGCGTGTATTAACAAACTTTTATTTGGCAAGTGGTCCTCGCTTGAACGCATCATTCTTCTCTGCCACAAAACATGCCCCGGGGGGAGCAAGCTTGTGTAAGTCAAATAACAATGACTTGAGAATGAAAATGGAAAGAGTGAGTAAGAGCCCTTTATGGCTACTAGTCATAGAGGGAACAACACGAGTCACTGATAAACTATCAGAAGGTCAACAGCCAGGTCGTCATTGATCAACGATCATCTTCTATTTTGGGACACAACTGTTGATGAATGTAAAAGCATTGACAAAAATAAATTCTGTTGGGTCAGGTCTCTGCTGACCAACATATTTTAGTAACTGTAACTTAACAGAGTGACTTAATGCTTTTCCAAGGAAATTTGGGGATCAAAATGTATAATTTCTGAAAGAAATTGAAGGTAGTGTGTTGCCAGACTAATCTCATTTTTTATTCTTTCAGCTGTTTTGTCTTTGGCACATGCCAGAACACTAAAATGACTTGGAAGCTGTTGGCTGTTGCAAATCAATGATCGTAATCCATGCTTGGCCTCGCAGGGATGAAAGAGGGAAATACGGATATTACCAGTGGCTTTGGAGCTGGTGAAGCATGGTGAAAACGATGTTCTGTGAACAAAAATCATTGAGACCTGCTCTGTCTGTGGTTAAATACAATCTTTACAAAATATTCTGTGATTTTCAATATTTTGCACTTATTCACCATTCATCAATCATACTGGATGTTTAAACTACGTATGCAAAAACACATTGGATTTCAGTTTCGGAGAATCTGTTTGGCCCCTGTAAAAAGGCGGCAGAGGGATTAGATCTTTTTGTGTTGGCGTTAAGCTCGATCATCCTTGGATGTATGCATGGAAGAAAATGATTAATTGGTTGCAGTGAGTCTACTCGATTCCGGTAAGTGATGTCAGAGTCTGATTATTTTGGACGGATGCTCTGAAAGCTTGTCTTCTCTTACTGTTTACAGACCGACACCAAGTCATCCGTGGTGCTCCTCACATGCCAGTTGTAGCACAGGACTTCTGTTGAGTGACAGACGTAAATGCTCTCTGCTGTTCTGTGACATTTCTTCCGCTAAATGCACACCTTTGACTAATGAGCTGACAGACCACACGCCACTCGACTGTAAGAAGAAAACTGTATGCAGGAATGTTAAAGGTCTTCTGAAAGTGGTACGAGCGAGTGTTTGGTTTGTGAAGGAACTGAGGCTCATCACACTGGAGTTCCTGATGACCACACAAGTGGATAATGACTTTTTGGAAAGTGTATCTGAATGGTTTGAAATGTACTCCGGCTTAATAATCAAGGTAACATCCATCTTAAGACAACACCAAGCAAGGCAGCTCATATTAGAGCTTAGAGGACGGTCAAAAGGAGAGAAAACCTGCAGCAGCTGTATTGTCAGAGATTATTTAATAAGACTTGGGTATAATCATAGAACAAAGGATGATTACAGTTGATATTTCTAATGTACTGTGTAAAATAGCAGTCTATTTACACATCCACCACTCTGAGGAAGGGTCAGTCAAGCAAATACAGAACTTTCACCCAGGTGACCATGATTTATGTCACTGCAGTTATGAGCAAACTTATTTTAACCCCATCTATGATCTGTTCCTAACCCTAACTGAGTGGTTGTGTTGCCTAAACCTAAGTAGTTTTGTATGAATTCACGGTAGTCGAGCATTGCAGTGCATTGCAGTGCAGTGAAAAGTGACGCCAAGGGATGAGAATAGGTTGCTTCCAATATTCACTATCCTTTATGCTCTGTTTTGGTCTCCACCAACATCTGAGGAATATGTCTGGCTGTTTTTGTGTGAAAATGTATTGAGTTCATGTGAACTTTCACTGTAAATGAGTTGGTTGTCACTGTGGTGATGTTAGGCAGAAGAGATCTCATTCAAACCCTTCTAACAGAGCACCATTGGAGCCTGCCACTCCCACAACTTCTCAGGAAAATGGTAGCTTTCTAAAGAAAATAGCTCAGTGAGGATATTGTGCATTGAGCTGTACAGAACAAACTAAAAGTTAATGGCACTTTTTCATTCTCCCACACACACATTTACAGTTCAGTTTGCTATGAGATCCTGCTTTTCTTGGCCTCCTCTTAAAATTCCACACCGATTTAAGGAAGTGTATTTGCGCCATGTCAACCCTGAAGGATATTAAACTCTTAGTGAAACAGCCAGTCAGCCTGGCAGCCAGGTGAGGCCAGACTTCTCCATGCTGCCACCTCTTCAGATACTAAACAGCTATTTAAAAATACAATCTGTACAGTGTGCCACTTTGCATCTTTCCCATGGCATCATAGGTTTGTGATGGTACACATGGACTAATTCTCTTAAAATAACTTAATGGAGTTAGATATGCGTCCACAGGGAGCTCAGTGTTGCTATGGTGTAACTTTAAACACATCCAGTGCTTTTTATTTGGACCTTTACAGGAGCACTGAGCTTTTACAAACTACACTGGGTTACCCTTGACCTATTTACTCATATATTTAAAAATAATCTATGTTATAATACAAAAAGCAGTATAGTACAAAATACAAACATGCAAAGAATCTTTATCGTTTGATTCTCCAGCTCCACTGAAACAATGTGTCAGTCAGTACAAAGTCATGCCGTGCAGACAAACTTTGCTCAAACTCTCAGGAATTTATTTTAAATTCTAGTGAAGCGGAGATCCCAAAGTTTCCAAAAATACCTAATATGGTGGAATATATGGGAAATGTGTGTATTAAAAGATTGACATGTAGAATATTTCCATTGAATGGGCGCAGCCATAAAAAACACTAGAGTCTAGATTTCAGATGTATTTATTTAAAACAGAGACGATGCATATCGATAAACATTCACATGTAACTATGCAAGGTTATAGCTAGTAGATCATTTCCATCTTTAGTCCCTTTGGCAGGTTGAGTTAGTTAAACACATCACAACACAATCAATCAATAAGTAAAAATAACTAAGGGATAAATATTTCGCTCATTTTAAACATACCTTAAATTTACTACAACTCCACCTTTTTTCAGATTATGGCGCAATACAACAAACTATATTTCCAGGAAGTGAGAACCAACTGACGCAGAGAACCTCTGATTGTCTGGGACATGTCTGAAAGGGCAACTTGGGCCAATGTCTTGACCTAATTAGATGGACGTTGTTCAGGGTTTATATAAGGAATCAGCTACAATTACATTTGCATATTATTATTTCATAATGTGAGCTAGCAAACAGTTGCTACTTACGCAACAAGTTGTGTTTCTAGCCATCTGGCAAATGTAAATCCAATGTCCACTCTACTTTTAGCTCTGCTTTGGTCTCCAGCTGTTAAACACTTTCTTTACAAGCTAGTTGCTTACTTTGTCAAACCGACTTTTGGTGCTTACATTGAGTTTTGGGGCTTTTTTTGCTGCCTGATGCTGGTGTAAGTGGTGAGAAAACAATTAACTGAAATATGCTTCAAGAGAGAGAGAGACAGAGAGAGAGACACACACACACACACACACACACACACACACACACACACACACACACACACACACACACACACACACACACACACACACACACACACACACACACACACACACACACACACACACACACACACACACACACACACACACACACACACACACACACACACACACACACACACACACACACACACACAAAGAGACAGAAAGAGATGTGACAATAACAATAATCTGTGCACTCCTTTCCGACTGCAATTAATTGCTTTTTCCATTGTTGATACAAAAATAGGGATTAGTGTAGCTTTAAAACAACCTTAGAATAACTAAAAAACGAAAAGTGGATTTAAGGAGTTGCATCTTTTGCAAACTAAATTCTATTCTCTATTCTCTGGTAAGCAGACATCTTTATAGCACCAAATTCATCCTACATGCTCCCTTCCACATAATTGAGATACACAATCCTGTGGAGAAGCTGTAGTGTATTAAGGTGAGAAGATCAGAGACAATTCCCCACTGAGGCAGGTTTGGTGCAATGAGGGACTTTGAGGTAAATGTGTCATTCACGTTTCTTGTACAGTCCATGGCACGTGACTGGCCTACTTTAAAGATCACAGAAAACTACTTACAGCTTTGTTCTAAAGCATATATTTTTACGTCTGACCTATATCAATCAAAAAGTGCTCTGCCGTTATCCCTGTCAATTTGTGGGGTGCTCGCCATACAGATAAACATTGTTTGTGTATACTAGACACTGATTTTAAATATTTTTTTATGTTTTAAAATCACCCCAAAGCTGCCCTGTCTTTGGAATTCCTTACATTTTTGCAGATGTTTTTGCTGAGTAGAACCAGGTGGGATTTTAACATTTTCCAGTATCATTATTGCACAGATTTGCCTCAAGCTATAGGTTACACACTTCTGCACGAGTAGTCCTGGAATTCCCACAAATTCAAGTTTCTCTCACTGCACGACCTGCGTACAACTTTAAAGCAACATAAAAACGTTGATTTGACTCCTTTAAAAACCATCAGATCTATACAAACCTCCCTGTGTTGTCCCTGTGCAGACATTTGCATGTGAAGATTGTATGAACTTCTGTGGCATTTACTTTGAGATTTTATGTGGCATCACTTTAAAGGTCTGTAAATGTACCATGCAGTATTTACCGCAGGTTCAGAACAGTTGGCTTTGCAGAGTAAGTGTCCACTGTGTTCTGGGGAGTGTGCCATCTGAAGCCATTCCACTGCTCTTCTCCTGGAAACTAATCAACAGAGTCTGTCAGGGTCACAGTGAAAAAAGCTAATTAACGGCCGCAGTATATTTTATTATCTTCTTTGTGCTTGATAAAGACGTTTTTATTTACTGCAGCTTGTGCTGCTTCTTCCAGTCAGTGGCAAGGTATCTGCCAAGTCTTGCAGGAAAAATATCAAAGACACCATCGTTTCTTCTGCCATGTGAAGCACACAGCATATACAAATGAATTATTCTCAGCTCCCTCACAAGAGGAGAGAATGTTCTTACCTCCTCTCCTCTATTCCATTTACCTCTCATTCTTTCCATCAATCACCTACTTGGACAATCTTTCAATTGTGCCAGTATTTTTGAATAAACTTGGCAAAGGCAGCACAGTCTCCGAGTCTCACTAAAGCCACTGTCGGTGTCTGGGAATGCTGCCTAAGAATGTACCCACAAACAGATATTGTCTTGACTTTTTTCTCTCCAATTGAATTGGTTACCATTGGGCCTGTGAGGGCCTCTAACAGCTTGGAGAGTACTTAAAGGGAGTGCTGACTACTGTTTGTAGTCCCTACATCTTGAAAATCTATCACTGCACTTTCCTCTGTGTTCTTGCTGCAGCTGCACATGCAGGGGGTTGTTCAGAGCCGAAAGTTCTCATCCGTAGACATGACATATACATTAAGATGAGTTATTACAGCTCCTTTAAAAAGGTATCATTTTAGTTTGATACTGTGAGCCCAGTGTGGTTTAGTTTGTTTAACTGTACAACACTGATGAGGTAGAAACACTTTGCAGACAATTTAACATTATTTAAACACTACATTGACTTCTGAGCCAAATGGATTGTGTAAATACTGTAAATGATGGTCCTAACACATTTCACATTGTTACTATCAACACTACAAGCCCAAGTCAATATGCAGGCGATTAAACTGTAATGCCAGGTACAACTGTTGAGCAGCTCACATACGAGAACTCATCCAAGCTCGAGTCCTGTTCAGCAGCAGCCCGAGGGTAAGAGCTGTGACTCATGTTGTCTTGGTTGCTCAGGAGGGCACTAAAACAGACCATGCCTGATTATTTTTCTTGTGGTTCAACATCAGTGAACCACCACACCGTGTTTCAAACACAGCAGTGCAATAAATATAGAGCTGAGCATGACTATTGGGTAATCAGTCATGTCAAAATGAGAAGGTGTTGCATGTTGTACATCTTTGTTTTCTGCAGACATGTATGGAGAATATACAAATATATGTCTTTGAGGTTGTTTAACAGATTTCCTTCAGTTTCCTTCAGTGCGGCACTGTCCCAAAAGATTTATCATGTCTTGTATTTGAAATCCTGACACATAATAAATCCGACTAGCAGACTAAATATTTTCCAAGATTCCCAGCAAATTCGACAGGTGCTACCTGTGACCATGACATTTTATTACTTTTCCTGGTGAAGTGTCCTCATTGGATTGCTGTTCTCTGACTGATCTTAACTCTATGTCCATAAAAGTAAATTATTTGAGCATGAACTGCTTGCTCGTACATCAAGTCACAGAGATGACTCGTGTTCGGCTGCAATCTGGGCAACAGGCATCTTGTGTAAGCAGGTTAATTCCAATGTCCAAGATCTGCAGCTCTCAGGAGAACTGTGCATCACTTCCAGTCATTTGAAGGGTTAATGTGGGACACGCATGCAGATGTTCACTGGAAAGTTCATAGCTATGATTTATGTGCGTCATTTACAAAACCACTCATTTATATGTTAAAAAAATAAAAGACTGATATTCACAACAGTTACATGTCTCAACTGAACTCAGTGAATTTACCAGTTTAAACACATCGGCACCACACACATATTGTGATATCTTATGGACAATTTTATTAAATATTTCCAAAAGCTTTTCTGCTTATGTGGAAAAGAAGATCCTGTAAGTCATTAAAATGAAACTTAACATAGTATCTCAAAATATCTCATTATTTAGAGATACTTTTTTGGAGAATGTTTATCATTTTAATGACATACAGCATCTTATTTTCCATCACAAGGCTAAGTTTCCATCTTATGTTTTCCTTTTCTTTGAGGAAATGGGTTTCCATAACAAACAAACAAACAAACAAACAAACAAATATTTGCATCAAGAGTCATTTCACACGTACAAGTTAAGAAGTGTTAAAGTCTTCACTCATGTGTTCACCACATGTGTAGTAAATTTCCCCAATAATCAGACAATGAATACCTCCAAGAGATTTCTCCAGCTTTTGGACCGTATGTGGGTGAGGAGGGAGTTTGGAAACAAACATTACACATTACACAAGTGTGCTATAAAAAGAGAAGGGAATAGAACAACATGCTGAACACCAAACCATAGTTACTAAGTCGTAAGAATCTGAGGAATTCTCCACACGTTTTGGGCTCCTCCTCTCCAAAAAACGGTCATTTCTCAGAAAAAGGGGATGAAATATTGGCCCATCACCCTTTAAGAGTGCCGGGAATCCCCCCCTTCGGATCTTTCCATACCGCACAAATCGGGGTTCCCTTCACTGGCGGGGTTATAACTCTTGCTGTCATGTCTGAATATTTACGGTAAAACTGAAACATGCTCAGGCTATGACTCTGGGGACCAAATTGAGTCTCCATGTCTTTGCCTCCATCTGGATGCGTCTGGACAACTAGGCTTTCCCCGATGAAAAAAAGCGCTTAGGAAAAGTGTTATCTCTGTACTGCTACTGATACTATATAAGCACAGCTTATAGAGAATACAATTTTTGTATGAGATAGAAATGTACCAATTGTTTTTACTGTGACTATTTATCAGCAAAGATCTCAACTTGGAGCACTGCATTCCCTACAGGCAAGCAGATCATGCCAACTGCCTACATTAATCCACTTTAATGTCAGTGAAGAGATCTGAAAGTTGTAAATGCATTTATTCCATTAGATCTTGGTGCAGGTTGACGTTGGAGCAGCACACGAATCAGTGTGTAATCCCCTGTCTTTTTTGCGGGTGAAACGTAACAGATAGAGCTACTAAACAAAAACACATGCTGGGACACATTCCTGAATTTGCCCCCTGACTTCCTGCTGGTTTTAAAGGCTTATTCCACGAAATTATTCAGGCTTATTAGGGTACAGTATGCATTAGCTACAGTATACATTACTGTACCTCTTAGGTTTATGGTCCTTGTCAGATCACAATGTTTCTGTCTTAGCTCACTGTACCAGTGAGTTTTATTCTATTGTGTAGCATAGGTCCGTGGTGCAGCTCCATAGTTTAAATCCGTTTCCAAAACTCTGTAGTGAGATTTCTTTAGCAGATGATTCCAGACGAAGGAGAAGAAGAGAAAACTCCATCTAGAACTTTAAGAAATAGCAAGGGATGAGTAATGTTCCAAATCATCTGAGAGGTCAAAGCCTCTTTCATCAAACTCCTCTGAATACTGATGAAGACAAACTGGCGGATCAATCAGAGATTGCGCAGTGCTACACTGAAGCCCTTTTGTTGCCCTGACAACTTTACTCAGGCAACACTGATTGAACAAGAAGTGTGCCAGGAAATATCTCAACCCCTGTGTCACTTATTGGGGATATTTCCTCAGACATGTCTGGTTAATTTTGATATTCACATCAAAAGGCTCTGAAGCTTTCCACATTACGCACCAGAACCAACATCACAGCTCCAGGGTAAGTCAGAGATATGCGGTACCAAGCTCTGCCCGGCTCAAGGAAACACTCTTACAATGGTACCAATGTTTTGTTCACTGACATCTGGGCATTTGAGTATTGGCCCTGTGAGGGTATTTTGCCATTTGCTGAAAGGAACTGAGGCTGTTGATAGATGAGACTTTGAATATGACATGACATAGAGCAGTTTCTCTTTTCTGGAGCCAGTCTCAAGCTCACCAACTTAATCATGTCCGGCTACCACTTCCCCACGCTCTGCATTGCATGCGATACTCCATTGGAGGTCCTGCACAGTGGGCACGTGCCTGTGGCAATGTGCTGTGTCAGGGAAAGTGGAGAAACAGAAGCTGTTTTGCTTACCTCAGACGCCGAGGCTTTGTGACTGACATTTTCCGGTGGTGCTCCCATTGGGAGGCATAATACAGGGGTGCATGCTGGGCTGCAGCAATGAGCAGCAGCATCTACAGGAGCCCCTTGCCGGAATATAGGTTTTCCAGACCCCACCAGGAGGCAGAAAATCAGCCAAGACAGGCTGCTGGTAGGGCTCAGATGACCTACAGAACAATCCATAGGCCCCAAATTATTCACTTTTCATGAAATTGTTTCCAATTCTAGAGTATCTAGGGATAACTATTGTTTTTAAAGATTGTGATAAAGTTTAATAGGGTATTTCCTGGATGAAAATAAAGTCATAAAAATACAACACAGCACAACTCTGCACCATGATCATGGATTAAAATGATATAAACATTTTGTCGAAACACACTAGAAACACACACGGGTCAGATTCACACCCATTTCCTGGATATCTATCCAACTTAAAGCATGGATAAAAAGCATTGGACATTTGTGTTTTTAATCGGGCTTGGATCGAATACTGCTGCAGTGGTTCGGGCTCGGGTCGGGCTGGATTTGTTTTGGGCCCGATCATAGCTGTAGTCAGTGCAGACTCATAAGGCCTCCTTTCTCACCTCTGGGTCCTAACATATAAGCCCACTGACTAAGTTAGGCAGACGTCAAGGAAGTCAGTGTATCATCAAGAATCACCCCATAGTAACAGTAATCTTAGTAATGACAACAGAGTCCAATTAGTTTCCATAAATCACTGTAATCTCATTACAACTTTTCATAATATTTGACAAAACTTTGCTGTTTTGACTGATGTATTATAATTAAAACTGACCATTTGAATGTTGTTGGGGAATGTGAAACTGATGAATGAATGGGTTACCATAGCTACAACAAATCAGTAAACTGTATCCTAATTAAATGTGAACTTTAAAATGTCCATCAAAGAAAGCTAAGACCAGACTTTGGACAGGACTAGGTGGTACCTTCCAGCTAATGAAGCTCATTAACTGGTGGTTGATGACAGACTACTGACACAGCAATTCAGAGAATTGACAACAGGATGCAAATAAATGAAAAAAGCAAGAGAATTCTCAGGAAACAGCCCAAAAGAGAAGAGTGGATGAGGACATCTTCTTTCTACAGATTAAGGGTTGTAATGTTGTAATTTGATCTCAGCACTTCAACATTGACATTTGAAGTGTTGGAAAACCCAAAACAGCTAAAGCACTATAATGCTCTGGGAGAGCTGTCTAAAACAAAAATCAGATGGATTATTTGGAGCTTTGTCAGCAGCCTCTATGATGCTGTCACTATCATGCCTCAAGATACGTTTGAAAGGTAAGTGCTTAATGGTGTATGTTCCACTCCATGCTTTTTCTAAACAAACCAAGATCAGATCACTCACAGCTCATTAGTCAAAGAGAGTAAAGGCCTGCCGGTGGAAAAAAGCTGTGATCAGTTTGGCACAGCGGTGCTCAATGCTAATGTCAGTAAGCTACAGTTACATGCTCATCAATCTCAGAACCCATTAGCTATCTGTCTGATCACAATTTAGCCTCTGGTGGCAGCGGCTAATATTTTGGGCTTTCTGATGTAGCCAGTGGATATCTGGGCCATGACTGCCTCCTCTAAGCGGCAGTCATCATTTACAGTCCAAATAGCAACTTGAGATGTGAGAATAGAGTTGGGATTGAGAGATTGCATCTCTTTAAATAGACATTTGCATATAAATGCAGATAAATAAGAACAAAAAGCTAATGCAACGCAAAATTGTTGGCAGACAATAGCCAATGGGTTCCATGATAGCATTTCAGCTGATGCGCTCTGCCTCATTTGGTCTCCCCACGGACCGTTTACCTGCATGCAACCAAAGCATGGTCAAATGCGATTGGTCAATACTACCCGGATTACAACACCACACAAAATACCACTGAGGCTGATGGGAATGGTATTAGATTAGCTGGGATTAAGTGAGAAACCAGAGCACAAATTTTGACCTGATGATGCAATTAGATAAAAAATGAAGGAGTTATATTAATCCATCCATTAATTCATGTACTAAATTCCATGACATTCTATTCAACAGTTGTTGAGACATTTCACTCAAAAGCACAAATTTGATCCTTATTGTGGTGCTTGAGGAAAAGTCAGTAGGATTCATCCTCTTAGAACAATGAATGACATTTTTCATTCTGGACAAAAATGGTGGACTGACCAACCCACCAACAGGCCGACATAGCCATTTCTATGCCACTAGCATGGCTAAAAAGTTAGATTTTACTTAAGTGCATGTCTCTAAATGCCTTCACATACAAATGTTTCACTGCAAAAAAAGACTTAATTTCCCTATGTTTCCCTATGGCATTATATAACTGCTCTCTTTGCCAAAAGCTGCATTTGTAGTGCCTAAAAAAACAGCAACTTTAATTGCCCCATCCACTTTTGCTCCTAGAAAAGCACCCGCAGTAAAGAGGTTGACAACAAAATCACTCACAGTGTTGAGTACAAAGCCATGACAGCTGTGTGTGTGTGTTTTAATGGAGGGCAGTTTTTATAGAGCTCCTTCTTCCCTGGCTGAAGGATTTATTAGAATCCCATTTTTCTCCTGAGGGGCTCTTGTGTGTCATAGTCAGCACCGCAGCCTGTGTTGTCACAGGAGCGCTACTACTGTACTACTGTACATCTCAGCAACGCAAACAACCACAACCTCAAGGTGTGTGTGTGATGTATGTGGAGTGCTTGCTGTTGTGTTTTCAGCTGCAGGGTTAGTTGGGAGGTAGGTGAGGAGGATTCACCATAGTCAGTAAAATGTTAAGCTCCTGTTGAAACTGTTGCATTTAACCAGTCAATAAAGTTTGACCTTTGACCTATTCAAATATATTGGTCAGAAGCAGGATATCTACCTGTTTCAAATGATTGATAACAAGAGTAGTGATTACTTACACTGTATGATCATTTATAGTAGAATATCCATGATATCATTATATATAATAAATTATATTATAATATAATTAACTATAATAATAAATTATATTATAATGATATTCATTATACCAATTTAAGTATATTATTTCTTTTAAACTTAACATTTTAGCTTTTTTAAACACTTGGATGGAACAGTGAAGATTAATCTCAGCAGCTGTGGTCTGACTAACACACTGAGGATTCTAGTGGAGTTGGCGCCAACAACTCCTTTGTAGCAAATGTTCACTGAGTCACCTCTGTGTAATGCAGTTTCACTGATTGTAAAAGGGAATTTGTGTAAAAGGTACACTTATCTGTCTCACTTCTTTGTTGACTGATCATATGGCATGCAGTCTGTCTCAGGCTGTGTTGTAGAAATTGCACGCTTGAAAGACCCTCCGGCTGAATGGGTGTCTGATGGTTTGTAGATAACATGTGCGGTCTCCAACTGTGGCCCACCACGGAGGCTGAGCTGGTCAGGTTCCCCCTCAGCTGAGGACAAACACATCCCAAGATTGCCAGAATCTAAGGATGAAACATGCTTTATCTTGTCTGCACATTACCTAGTCAAAATAAAATCTGATACTTAACAATTATATCTCTCATTTTACAAAGGACCAAAGCCATCACTATACTTAGTCAGATTTTTTAAGTGTTCAGGCAGTTGTGTTACCTTACCAACCTGATAACAATTTTGACTACCAAAGTACAAGCTATTGTTTGTCTAATCCTTCCTGTATCGACTGTAAGAGAGCCCATAAACATAGTTGTAACAGTCTAAGAAAGAAGCGCTGGAAAGGGATTAATTATTCACTCCTGATTGTTTTATTATTATTATTACTAGTAGTACTAGTGCTAGTAATAATATGTTTGAGGTTATGCAGAGATGTTAGAAGAACATTAAAGGCAACCTGTAATAGATATAGGCTACATTGGGTTGGGTTGAGAGAAATAAACTTGAACAACACATCTTTCAAGGCATAGGTATCAATACTTAAGGTTAAGGTTTTTTTGATTCTGTATTATTTACAAAATTCTGCAACATGTATCCGCATTCCGTTTTTTGAGAGAATTTTTTATCATCCCCTCTCACACAGCAACAAAATGGCAAAAATGAATAGGCAAAATAACATAGCATCATGCATTCCAAAGCAAAAGAGGTGTCGTGTCTAGTGTGTGAGCCGATCTGTTAACACTGTTAATCAACCACTTTAAAGAGAGTGAAAGCATGCAAGTAGACCCTGCAAGTTGTTAGACTATGTTAATTTGACAAGACTGCATGCATTTCAAAATAAACAGTGTCAAGTATGCTTAAAAGTGTCCTCAAGCAGCACTCAAGTACTATGGGACTATCTTTGTTTAATCTCCACACAAGGTTTTCCTGAGATTAAAAGTTTTGTTTTATAATTGAGAAACTCAGAGAAGAGGAAACCTCTGTCACCGCAGGTGCTTTATAAAATAAAAAGGACCTTAACACAAATAGCCTTTTGGTCTTCCTAGGGCAGTGTAATGTTGTGTGTGTGTTGTGTGTCAGACTGATCCTGGGTCTAGGAGACAGTCTGGAATGTCAGCAATTCAGCAGGACCAAGGCCTGATGAAGGCATCAAACTGCAGACAGTTATGAAGGACACATAAATGTCCTTCACATTTCACTTTCTGACCAGGTTTCTTTCAACGCCAAGCAACACATCCAACAGATGCCTGAATTTTTCTTAACAGACAGGTTTGACGAGGTCTTCTTTGTCATATAAACTTAACTGCCAAAAAAAATGGTATCAATACAACTGCTGCTCTATAAAATGTATGGCTATGGACAAAGAATTTGATCAAAGTTGTAAATTGTGACCCCAAAAAATCCTTTTGAGCGAGTATAACTGGAAAATGTCGTCATAAAATTCGTAGCTTTGAAGTCACAGATTTAGACAGGGCAGTATTGCTGAGTTTCCATCATAATATTGTTTTAAGCCCATTGAGGGGTTGTGGTCATGAATGATTGAGTGATATTTTCATGCAACTGCAGAAATATGGCCTTATGTGTACTTATTATGCATGTGTAATTATGTTGGAATTATTGGAGTGTTGGCATTACAGATTGGATGAATGCGAACAATAGCTGGACAAGTTCCTGCTTAAGTGCCACTCAGGATAGCAATCACACAATGATGGATAACAAACAGTCCTAGAAACACTATATTGTGCAGACAGAAACGATGGGACAGACTATGTTGACCTCAGCCTTTCTTTAAAAAATTAAATAAATACTTCATACTTACTATAGAGAAAACACAATGTTCAGTTGTTTCATGGGATTTGTTTGAAATCAGGAAAAATATAGAATAACAGCAGTCTTTTCCTTTAAGATGAAGGGATTCTGAGTATCTTAAAGTCGCTTTTTAACTCCAACCTGTTGCTGATGTTTTTACTGAATGCAGTATAAAAAACAAGTTGCAGTAACCATCATTACCTCCTGGCTATAGAGTCTATATGTTAAAACAAACTCTAAAGGATTTAAATACACAGGAAAACATTTATGACAATATTTGGAATGACTAATGGATATTTGAGAAACAGTTATGGCAACTTAAGCTGAGTTTGGATGGCAGATCTGGGGCATGAATAGTAAGAATATGGAAGTGTTAACCACACTCATTTTCATTTTCCTTTATTTTTGCCAAGCACCACTGTATAGTCTGTACATGTATATAATTTGGCACTAAGTTATGTAAGCTCTCTCCTGGTTTAAGATGTTTAAGTATGGGAGCAGTTTTCATCTGTGCACTTCTCAAACTGACATAGGATTAAGAAAACAGTGATGCAGTACATCTTTTTTACATTTACCTACAACTGTCAAAAACAAGTTTCCAAGCTGGAAATTCCCCGCCCAGCGGGAGCACTCTTTGTCTGGAATTCAGCTTCTAAACTGCTGACACAGCACCATTTTTATGGTTCTACATAGTTGTGTTTTGTTTTGAAATGTCTTTCCAGAGAATTTAAATCTATTGTCCACCTGACCTGGATAAGTTTTAACAATACTAAACGATTTTCAAAGAGGATATTTTGTTTTTCAAAGAGGAGATTTATACAGTTGCAACTTTTTTTTTTTTTTTTTAAATACAAATAAGTTGAAGCTATAAGTTAATGCATTGTGTTTGCAAAAGTCCAGATTCTCAGATGAAATAGCCTGGCCTGAGGGATCAGCGTGCAGCCTGACCATTGAGATTGAAGGGGACGGTTTAAACACACACAAGAACTTGACCTGTGAACATCGACTGTCAACTTAAAAATACTGACACTGCTCTAGGGGGTAAATTTATACGCTGAGAAACAGCATTGTGCTCCTCATCTGTAAAACAGTTCAACATTGGGGAGGCTGTGCTGTAAGCGGATCAAGGCATTATTGACTTTAACAGTTGGATGTATACTTGCATAGCTTGTCTTCGACTGTAAATCAGGACTTCAGTCCCTGCACGGAGACTTGTGCAGTTTAGCTTGACCACCAGATGATTAAAAACAGCCATTTGTCCAGTAGGCAGGAAAATGTAATAATAAGTCTTATCGTAAACTATCAAATGCAACAATCGTGGGAAAAGTCGAGGAATGTGTAAAAGATTGATAAAGATTGATAAATAAACAGCTAAAGAACAACTGGCTGCAGCAACCCCGTAATGGATATTTCAAGTCTGACCAGCTCCCCTTCAGGGCAGCTTGACACAGTTCCAAAGTCCAGATGAGAACCAGGGTCAGACAAGTCCAGCCTCTATCACCACATGAACTCTCAAGTTGTTGATGGAGAGTTGATGGCAAAGGGCTATTTTGGGTTGATGAGGGGAGGGAATAGTTGCTTGACAGCCAGTACACAGATAAAGGTGGTAATGAAAAGAGTAAAAGACACATTACATGAAGGTACATGAGGAAATGTTTACTGGATAACAGGATCATGTGAAGTGTAGCATAATAGAGGAAATGTGATTTATCAATGCATTGTGTGTCCTTAGGGAACTGAGGACAATTAATGGAGCATTTAATTGACCGTGGGCTGAAAAAAAAATTTGTGATTGTGGTGTCGATTTACAGCAACAGCTGGCATATTCAGTTGTTAGGATACTGTATGTATCATTAGACATGTTCCTCTGAGGTCCTGCCAGAATGCTACTGATGAGAGACTGAAACAAGACTCTGTGTCACTGATCTAATGGTTTAAACTGACATGTTGTATATCAAATCCATTCATTAACTATCTGGCAGGAACTTCATTTCTGAGAACCCATATCATTGTTTTTATCATAAAATGATCAAAGTCAAACCTGAACATAAGACATTCACCAGATGGCTAGAAACATGTTGCTACCTATCTGTTGGGTGTATAAGTAGGTGGCTGTATGCTAACAAGTGCATCATGTTAACTTAAATGGCGATTATATGTCAGTGTTGGGTTTAGGGCTGGTCTGGGATCGAGATTGGGTTTTAAGGTATTTGCGATGTCACATAGTCTTGCTAGTACATACAAGTCTTATAGCCCCGTCTGGGACTGTTTCATCCATTGTGAGGGAGAAAGCTTAACTTTCACCTTTGTGGTGCTTGTCTAAGTAATTTGCAGCATGTTTATTCCACCACAAAGGGCAGGCAACAATGAATCCATCTGTCACTTAAAAAAACAACCTTGAACAAGTAACACAAAGGTAGGACACATGCCTTGTTTTGTGCGCGCTCAGAAGTGAAAGCGACACAGTTCCAAAGTGCCTATTTTTCACAAGATAAACATAGTTGTAACAGTGGTAACAGGCAATCATCCTGTACTCAGGATTTCTGGTAAATAGGCTATGCTATTTTATGACCATTGAGTTGTTTTTTTTATCAATGAAGAAATGACTCCCCTTGGAGAACTGCATGTATGATGTAGATGATGGATGCTAATAATCTGGTTAGCTGGTTATGGACCTTGTGTTTTCAAGGGGGTTAAAGATGTAGCATGTGTACTAGGCCTTATGCTTTATCAGAAAAGTATTTTTATGATTGACAAGAGATAGGACTTCAGGCATGATGATTTAACATACATAACTTGTTGGTTTGACAAATGACAAATTAACGTCCCCACCTCTGATAAAGAGCAAAGTTCTTCCCTGAGCTTTTCTATGAGAACCGTCCAGGATTCAAACAGGGCAAATGTGAGCACAGAGGAACTTTCCCCCCATCTGCAGATGAATGTGAAGCCTTCTGGTGCACAACTTTCCCCATACATTATTCTGCACAGTTAACACAGTCACATTTCCAAATGGTTACAATAAGCAAAACATATTTTCGAGTGGAGGGCGACTTTAAATCAATCTGCTGGGGGTCTTCAAGCAATCAAGATAAGACACTTTATATATGTTCTTGTCTCGTCTCCATCTACAGTACTTTAACTGTGGACAGAGGCCCGTCGGTAGCTGCTGATATCTGATGCAGATTTGATCAGTTTCTCACAACTTGGTCCCAGTGTAGTTGTAGCACACGTGTGGAAATGCATAAAGGATGAAGGATATAACACATTGAGGGGATGTGATGCTCATCATGTGGCTATGGCTAGACAAGAAAAGACATGGTTGTTTCTTTTGATTTAAATTGTACATCAAAAGCAGATGTTTTATGCTCACTTCCTTCCACAGAGAGCTGTAATTTCTCTACCGTCTACAATCAAATGACAACCTTCTGGATGCTACATCAATAAGAAATGTAGTTATGGTGTTAGGAAAGGTGTAAACAATTGGGTTCAGATGTGTAATGTATAAAATCTTTTAGATTAAATCTTGTGCTTGCAGCCAAATATCATCTATATTATTATCTGGTCAGACATGCTATTGTTTATGCTCCAACAGTTATACTATATACAGTATCTCATGGCTTTTTTTAAACACTAGTCTAAATACACAGCATGGGTTTATACAATGTTGATGCCATTCACTTCAGTGGACTGACTGGGAAAAGACTGGTAGCCTATAGGTTTGAAACAGTTGGACATGTAGCTATATTTGAAACAGATGTGGTCTAAATGTCCACCACATGGAAAAGCTGATTGTGCCTATACCCAGTTATAGGGGACCTAACAGCCAAAAGTCTGCTTAACAGAGCTGAAAAAAACCCTCCTGGAAAGTTGTGGAATTAACACGCTGTGAGCAGCCTCCTGCATCGAGCTCTTTTCTTGCGGTTTTGAGGACCTTGCATGTCTACTGACCATGATTTTTACATTGAGGCAAGCTAATTTTTCTGTGTTACGCACAAAGTCAGAACATGAAACAGCAAGAATTTACTGTCACATTTGCTGCCATTGCTGTGTTGGGGTAATAGCCCCACAAATACAATTCCACATGGTATCTGTCTGTGCTGCATATTATCTACAGCTCAAAGAATTTCAGGACTGCTATGAGGCGTTTTTACACCTCGTTTCTGCCTTTATTTCCAATGATATCATTTACCGTACGGCTGAGTTTATGACACAGTTCTTATATGGTGAGGAAAATCTTCTGTTTTTCAATAAGAGCGCATGGAACCAGCAGGGACAATAAATACCAACGTAAACGCAGGAAGAATTGACCTATTTTCTTTAAGGGTTCAAAAGTTTCCTTAAGATTCAAAGAAACATGGCTGCGCTGCTAGTGAACTTTCCTCCAGACTGGTTATAACATATATACAATTTAAATATGCATGTGGAGGGCATGTGTGTCAAAGACATATCAAACACTTTAGTGTGGTTCTATAACGGCTAAACATTAAGCAGAATGCTCATATTCATTCAGCTATGGTACACATTGATTAGCCCCCCTTTCTCCTCTAGCAATGTGAGCAGTAAGCACCACTACAGGTATTTTTAACTATAAGCACCTTGCCAGGCTCTCTAAATGGCAATTGCATCTGGCAGGGCAACAGAACATTTCACTTCGGGCCCAGTAGAGGGATATTTATTGTGATTTGAACATGCAATCATGGAAAACTTGCGAGCATACCTCTTCACAAACCTCTCTGTAGACATTAGACAACCAATTTCCTTCTGCTAAATCACTTAGTGCTCCGATAGCTTCATTGCCTTTTGCGGTGATTTTGCTCTTGAGACGCAGAGAAAGAGATATCCATACCACAAATGCTGGGTATCTGCCCGTTAATGATTCTGACTTGCGCTTGGCCTCGTGTTAATATTTCCAACACAACTTCCTCGGCAGGCCAGAAAAACTCTGTGAATGTGACCGCTGCCTCACTCTCAAATACTCTCCACCTATTATGATCATTAACATCTGTGACAATACCATCTTAAATGACATTACAAAGTGATCTGCGGGCTGCGCAGCAAAGAGTAAAGCTGTAATCTGACGGCCTTGAGAATGTACAGATTAGATCATGTCTTATGAGCATCCAGCAACATAACTGTGGTGAGTTTGAGGTGCTCATTAATAAAGATTTGAAGCTTTCTCGGTGGCCAGGTTGTCTCCAACACGTCATGTCTGAGATTCACAGATTACAGATTACCTCACAGTGGATGTTTGTGAGTTTGCTTGCACCCCTCAGCCTCATTCAAACCAGTGCTGGCCTGATGTTTTTTTCATTTTGCAGTTCCTATAACATGATCTTGAAAGAATACACCACATGTGGACTAGATGTGCCCCAAAACCAGAACTATGGATTGTTTTCCATCTGTATTCTCAATAATAGCACACGAGACAAAAGGGAAAAATAAATTCCAGATCTGAGTGATGGCTCTTTATCAGTTGTTCCATTCCTCACAAAAACAAAACAAAAAACAAAACAAAAGAACACATGCTTTACTGATCAGCCCATTCACAAAGCATGACATGTTTTCTTGTACCTGGTTCTGTGTAGGGGTTGGAATCTCTAGGCTCCTAACAATTTGATTTGAATCATAGGGCTACAAGGCGATTACAGATGAATCTTGTTGACCTGCATCAATAGCTCCACACGAAAGCTTGGCAGGATACTTGGAGAAACTTCTCCATTTTTCGACAAAGTAGTCAGACATTTATGTTAACAATGTCAGGCTGTCAGTGGCAAAAAAACAAGCATTTTTAATGGACGCATATTGTTGGTGCGCAGGTGCCCCGTTCGATTACATTGCAGCCTGGTTCTAGGCTGCAACACTAACGCTCAATACTGGACCAATTTCCAAAACAGTTGGTGCCATAAGTCAATTATGGGGAAATAAAGTCCAAGTTAAAAAATTACAAAAATCCCCCTTCCTGCAGACTGCCCAGCACCAAACGGCAGGTAGATAATGTTAGCATCTTGCAGCTAATAGCCAAAACAAAGCTAGGTTGACACACAATGCTAATTTTCTGCTATATGTGCAAATAGGCAACTGTTTGCTAAAACATACATTTTCCATCATCCAAGTCCATCAAAGGTCATAAGTGTTTTTGAAATGTTCTGCCCCCAAGTGGCAAAAAATTATTTGTGCTGCTTTAACATAAGTAAAATGTGTTGTGATGTGCTTTTAAATAAATGACCAATGACTTTGAAAGTATTTTTCTTGACACAAATTAGCCTATTTAGTATGTGCCCCGGGTAGAGAAATGACACCAACAGGAAAATATTTCTTGCCATCAGCATAGTACTATATCTATTAATTTATCACTTAAGTAACCCCCAGTAATGAAGTCATTTTATAGCACCGAGTACAAGAGTGGAACCAGTGTGTGTATGAACGGGCCTGCGGTTTGGCCTTTTCCCCCAAATGATGAATAATTATATTAACAATAGCAGGATGAGACAACCATAAACACATCAGTATTTCTTTTTTTATGTTCCACTCGTCAACACTCACAATAATTTGATGTCCGTAAAGAGAGCCTCATTGAAAACAGACAAAACAGAGGAAGTAAATATAAGAAAACCACAGAAGCTCAATTATCCTCCTTAAAAAGGAGACTTTCCATGGCTTTTCACCATGAGATTGTTCTCTGTTTTATCATGTAAATGCCCCTGGCACACATTTCCCTCCTCAAGCGTCATAAAGAATGGCTTCTGAAATGGATCTAATTAGATGTCTGGAGCAACTTGTTGTTACTTAAGAATTACTATCTACTTGGGTATTTTAGGTGTAGGAACTGGCAAAGACTAGCAACTGGTGATGGATGGTTGATAGTAGCAAAAAGAGCGTAAGCATTTTTGCATATTGAAATGTGCAGCTTCCTTTAAATGGCATTTCACCTTCTCCTCAGCCTCACCTAACTGGAACCTACTAAATGCCAGTGTAAGTATGGGTGAGTGAAACAGAAAGCAAACATCCAAACCAAACAGAATTAATAAATCATGCTAACATCCCAATTTATCAATGGACTCTGTTAATATCGGGGAACAGGGCTTTGTGAAAAGAAGGAATAGAACCTTTTTACAACCTTTTACTGATTGCAGTGCATAAAGAAAAGAAAACGCCCCCAAGTACATAGGTGAATACAAATGGGATAATTCTTTTAAAGATATACCATTTTTATTTTTCTCATAGCTAAGTCACACTTGCAGTAAGTGTTTAAAAGGTTTCATAATGTGTCTAAACAAACGGTCACTATAAAACAATTACAAACCTGAAAAACAATCTGTATAACAGTAGCTTCATATTGAAAGGACTACTGTCTGTGAAAGGAGTGTATTTTATTCAAACACCCACATTAATCACACAGGGAGTGAATTAAATTATTGCATTCAGCCACTGTGCTAAAGCTAATGCTGCAGTAATGAGCCCTGCCCCTGGAGTCTGCCCTCTTGCAAATTTTTATGAGAAGGACATGAAATAAAAGTGTTGTATTACAGAAATAAAAATGTCTCGGCTGTGCACGTGTTACTCAATATTCACCATGAAATATTGGCATTTCAAAGCCAAAACAAAGTCTGTAATACCTTTTGGAATAACAGTCTATAAGTAGCAGAAGATGTGATCCTCAAGGACCAGAAACTGAATTTTGATACTAATCATAGACATCAATTCACCTATTTCAATTGATTTTCCAGATTTTTAAACAGCTTGAAACAGTCATTACCTCACTTGCATGACATTCAGAACAACTTGTATTCTCTGAAGAGGGAACAGTGCACTAGTTATATCATAGATTTCAAATGTGTGCAGAAGCAAGTATTTAGCAGCTCTAGGGACGCCAATGTCGGTCACTCGGTCAGTCCACTACAATGTTCCAGGCTGAAATACCTCAACAACTCTTGGTTGGATTGCCATAGATATTTTTTCCAGATGATGAATCCTGACTTGATTCCCTAACTTTTTATAGTGCCACCAGGAAGTTGACATGAAATGTCTGTGAAATGTGAAAAGTCTAGACAAATATTGAATGAATTGCCATGAAATTTGGTACAAAGATGCACGTTCCCTTCAGGAGGAATTGCTGCACAGTACCAGAAAAACTAACGACAAATCCATGAGCCTTTGCTGTTTGTGTCTAGTGCTAATTAATATACAGTACATTAGCATGTGAACATCAAAATTGTATGTAAATGTATACACCATATGGTGTCCTCAAATTTGATTTGAATTTCATTTGTAAAAGTAGTGTTCATGGCATAGACACATGATGCACTAAGATGCATTTCATAGGCACGAAAAATTACAACTATGCAACTTTAAAGCAGCTGTCAGTAATGACAGCGATGATAAGTAAATGTCTTGAATTTCAATTTATTGCTCACTAGAATGCTGCAGGAATAAGTCATAAAACTCCAAAATGAGTTAGTATTTTTGGTCTTCCAGTCCCCTTGTCTCAAAGTCACTGGGTTTTTTTAATGAGTTGTTGGTTAATGTCTGATATAAGATCACTGTCACATTTTGAAGGCGGGAGGTGGATTCAAATGCAGAGACAGCACAGGCAGGACCCAAGAACTAAAGAACAAACTGTTTAATTCCCAAAACAAGGAATCTAAACAAAAGCAGAAAGGAAAAAGACATGACATTGACATGACTGACATTGAACAAAATGGGAAAAGGGTGTATATATAAACATGACTAATCACAGAACAAGATACAGCTGGAGAGGGTTGGGAACAGAAATACAGAGGGACACATTGATTGGTAATGAGACAAGGACAGGCAACACAGGCACTCTGACGAGTAGATACAAAACAGGTGTACAATAGAAGACAAGCAGGGCTACAAGAACACAGGAAAACTATGCAAAACAGATACAAACTAAACAGGCTCAAAAACACTGACACTGAACAGCAAAATTAGAAACTAACAAACCACTAAAACACAGGTGTAGAATCATTTAGATAGGAAAACACAAAGATAGAAAGTAAAACAATACAAGAGGAGAGTGATTTTTACTGGAAACAAACTAAACCAAAATCTGTGGTTAACACAAGAATAAGCCTGCGTTTGAATTCAACCTGTGCCCTTTTGCCATGCGTCGTCCTTTCTCTCTCCCCCCTTTTCTGTCACTCTTGAGCTGCTCCAATATAAATAAAAGCCCCCCAAATGAATCTTAAAAACAAGAAGAAAGAAAAAATAGTGTTGATTTGTGACGATTATCCTGCTGAACACCCTGTGCAAGTAACATGATTTTTTGTTTGCCAGCGAGCTAATTCACTGCATTAATCCAAAATCTAACGCAAAAAATCCCAGTGTTTTTTTGTCGAGGGAACCAGGGTGATGCTAACTTCCTACAAAAATAGGTAATCCCTCTAACACTCTATAAAGTAAACTATTAGTGTGAGTGATTCAGGGCTCATTCATTTTAAATGATCACAAATTCAGTACTTCAGTTACCTCACTTCTGCTTTACTTTATTTAAATCTAGAAAAGGAAAGAAGGAATGGTTTGATGTCAATAAATTGTGTAGAACAATTTTTAATTCACTTTAATTTGCCCACAAATAGCTCATTGGCTTTCAGCTATCATATCCTCATTGACATTTATTAACACGCCACACACCAGGAATTGAAAACCGCGCCATCTTTAAAGTCAAGGCGTATCACACCACCAGGATTTCTTTTCCCCCAAAAGCTTCCTTTAAGGAGCTACAATTATATCATTCTCATTTCAATAAATCCATCATACAACCAAGCTGAACCTCCACGTGGAACAAAAGGATTGCAGTCTGACCCTCACTGTGATGAATCAGTGCTGTTATTATTACCAACAGTTCATCAGCTTTTGCATTATTAATTTGGATGAAATCATGGACTTTCCTTCACTCAAATATAAGCAGTTTTCACCTTTGCACCATTTCTTGGGTGGCTGAATGGTATAGTCATATGGACAAATAGAATAATTATTTGGGTGTCTGTCTGCTCCTGCGGTTTGTGCATAGAAGCAGGTATGACTATAATGGTATCTGTGGTAGGAATGCTGTGGCTAACCGCAGCTATGAATGGAGAGCAGTGTCACATAAACACAGTTGCCTTGTTTTAATCCAGCTTCATATAATTTAAACAAGACAGCTTCAACGCTGTATATATCATGTCAGGTTTCTCACTAGGCATTGAGTCAACTGTCTGACTTTCCAAAGTTTACAGGCAGACCCTCAAATGATTCACAAACAGCAGCCTGTCAGCTTTTTCAGCCTGAGAAATAGATCACTGACATTTAATTTCTTTGGATTTCATTTTCATTTTTTGAAATGATTTTTCTACTCAATCATCCTTTACTGAACTGTGGGTTATGGGGTCTGTGACACAACGTCAGCTACCATGAAAATAGTACCACCAGTCTTTAAGGACCCACCAGTGAGTAACGGTAAATTACAACAGTTCTCGCTCATTTATCACGGCCCGGGGTTCAAACTTTAGCTGGAGAGACTGCTCAGATTGTGGCCAGGATACTTCTCAAGAAGAAACGCGCTGCCAACAAGGACAGCCACAGCTGGAGAGGAAAATAAAGCCTCTTTCTTCAACATGAAATCTGCTGTCTTGTATCATTTAGTTGCATTTATTTCCAAAATGGGCACCAGGTTCAGCAGTTCCCCTTTCAGACTTAATGTACAATGCTTTACTTCAGCAGTATTAATGGGCAATGTACACAAGATTTTATTCCAGTGTAAGAAGTTGTTTGTCAAACCAAAAACATACAGTATATTTGTAAATATTGGCTTTAATGTATCAGAAAGATCTGTCTCTTTGCTGCTAAATGCTACAATATGTTCACTAGCAAATTGCTATCTGTTTGCCTTTTATCACAACAAGCATGCAAATCCAGAGTTTCAAGCTTTTTTCCCACAAACTCCTGTTAACACTCCTGCAGAGGAACACTCTCGCACTGTGGTTTTAGTACAAGTGGCTTGACATGAAGAGAAGCAGCTCCAGCAATCAATAAAATAATGACAAAAGATGTGCTGCACGCTCCCTTTCATCAATCATTTGACCTTCCTGCGGCAAATTCCAAAAGAGGGACTTTTCCAATAAAATTATGTAACATGTTTTTGAGGAAACGTGATGTCGTGAAACACTGAATCCTGTTAAGTTTTACTTCACATATATTATCTACATATTGGTCCTTGAATGCATTCCGCTTGTCAGAGTGGGAGTCCTCAGGCCATGTAAATATTTACAGCATGCAAATGACCAAAGTATCGTAAGATTTCATCTAGTGAATTGTCTGCTAAGTTACTATCTATCAAAGGGTGAGTTAAAACAATGGTGATGACCCACTAATGAAAGCACTTGTTGCCGCTTTGTAAATATTGAGTATTCCAATCTGTGAGTCTGTGGTGACCTTCCCTCCCTAAATGTAAAGGTGCCGCCATGTTAGTGTCACTGCTGACAGCAAAACAAAGTTTACAAAAGAGAAACCACAAACAAAACCTCAACTCACATCGCAATCATGAACATGACAAGATGGAGGGCTCTGCAAGAACAGGCTCATCTTCAGTAACATCTTTATGCCAAAGAGGCCGCTAGAAACAACGTATCTCAATTCTTACGGATTATGAATATGTGGTTGCCTGCTAATGATACTGAACTGAGTGGCCGAGACTTTTTTTTTCTGTAGCGTCCTTACCTGTGGTACAGCTTTTCCTTCGTGTAATCTCATCACCAAATATATATTTCTGACTCATGTACTGATAATGTCCTAGTATCAGTTGGTATTCAGAGAGGTGAAGGTGGTGGACGTCAGGGATGTAAACGAGCTGACTCTGATGTAAGTCTCTTGAAATATTGTTTAGATACCAAAAATAAACACAAAAGAGCAAAAACTTTTTCTATGTACACAAAAGAAAATACCAAAATTATTATTGAACAGGTGTGCCTCAGACTGGTTACAATAAAAATCCACTCAAAAATGTGCAGTTTTATCACAGCACAATGACACTGGATCAGCGTATACGGCAGCATGTTCCAGTTGCTGCCAATATCCAGAAACCTGGCACAGCCATTGAAGAGGAGTTGAAAAACATTTCACAGGCCTTAATCAACAACAAGGCCAACTCTATGTGAAGGCGTGAGGCAAATGGTGGTCACACAAGATACAGACTGGTTTCCTGCCCCCCACTTCCATGTCGAGATTAAACTGCACATTTTATAGTGGCCTTTTATTGTGACCAGCCTAATCAGCATCTTGATATGTCCCACCTGTCAGGTGGATGGTTTATCGCAGCAAAGGAGAAGTGCTTACTAACAAAGATTTAAACAAATTTGTGAACAGAAAATTAGGCCTTTGTGTACATAGAAAAGTCTTAGATCTTGGATTTCAGCTCATAAAAAAATCGGAGCAAAAAAAAAGTGTTGTGTTTATATATTTGTTCAGTGTAGATATCTGAAAAGCTGGAACAGCAGCTGCTATGTTATGACAATTTTCTGTTTACCTTACAGCATAGCAACCATGCTTATCAACACAGACTCCCAAAGGCTGCTCAGAGCAGCTACAAGGAATCTCTATTCCTCTTTCTGGATGTTTAGACTTCTTGTATGGCTAACATGTTGCAGATGTGTGATAATAATAATGATACAGAAACAAATGATTCCCTCGGGCACTGCACAATAAAACTTAAAATAAACCAAGATGTACCATCACCACCCCTCATTTTCGGAATCATTGTCAATGTTGTTTTTACATCATTTATCATAAATGGACAAACCGCTCTGTCGCTCTGGACACGTTGTTCTAAATGGTGTGTATCAAAGCAAAGCACTGAGGAGGACGCGAAAAAAATAACTAAAAAAACCAAAACCGGCCGTTCATTTTTGAGATTCTCTGACTCATGGCAATTTCGGGAAAGTGCACCATCAGATAATCAAGATCAAAATAGTCTCTTCAGACATTACAGGCAGAGTGGAAAACCCTCAGTTTGACTTATTTTTGAGAATTCAATCCACTGACTCTCGACTGCAGACTTCACATATTCACATATTCACAGAATGATTATTAGTATCAGTGTCAGAACCCGCGGACGGGTATGTTCATTTATGTCTCTCATTGTTTGATTTTGTTACATAACCTTAATAACTCACTTTGGACCACAACAAAAGCTTGTTTGTTCTCATGCTGGATTAACAAGCAGCAGATTGTTCTGTTTTCAATGCTGGTGGTACCATCAGCCATACCAGACATTCCAACCACCTCCATTGACAAATCCTGTAAGGTTTAAGCTTTGAGCATACACTCTTACTCACTGCCAAGTCTGCTGTTTTGGAGACTTTTACAGCTTCTGTCCCTCTCCGCAGGACATAGTATGAGGACAGCATCTGCCATATAAGGGCAAGGCTACTGGGTCATCTCTAGAAAACACACTCCCAGACAGAACTGGTATGTGCTTTATTCCACTTTTCAGCTGTCATTTATTTGTGCTGGTATGTGAATCTGTTTGTTGTTTGTCCATTTGTGTTGCATTAGTCTCCAGGAGGAACAGTTCTATCTGTGTATTATAGCTTTTTTTGTGAGAGCCTACAATTTGTTTGTCTTTAGAGTTTCTTTCCAATGTAGTCACGGCTGATGTCATGAGGTTTTTGCTAGCTGAATGCATTGATTGATTGTTTTTTCAAGTAGAGTCACTTTCACCATGGTAGCTGGAGACGTGCTCCGCAAAAACTTTTCATTGTATACAGTAGTCTAATGATGATTAAGGCGAAGTGTTTTAGAATGATCTTCCTGTAGTGATGGGAAGACGTGTGTAATCAAAGTCTCACTGAATTTATGGCAAACAGTCAGCCACAAAGTCAAGACTCTTATCATTTGGATTCATCTTCAGAGACACCCACACACACACACACTCAGACACCTCACAGACTTTCTGCGGTAAGCATGAGCCACTTCAGAGCTGTGAAATAAAACATCTGAGACACACAGCAACAGTGTGGAATGCACAATCCAATCACATCTTACAGCCACTTAATCGTAAATCTTACACGAGAAGATGCTCTTTTCCCGGAATAAAAGGGAGAGAAATCTGTGCAAAATTTGTTTGTCACTGCAAATAGAGCTTTGTGTGTGTGTGTGTGTGTGTGTGTGTGTGTGTGTGTGTGTGTGTGTGTGTGTGTGTGTGTGTGTAAGAGGGGTGCCAGGATGCATGCATTAGATTAGGTCCATCTGATTTCAACAATGCGGTCATATCAGAGGATTTCATTCAAATCTAAACAGGGCCCTGTTACCTCTCAGAGGTCAGAGGTAAATCTGGGTACAACGGAGGAATTACACAGTAACCTAGAGTTGTGCTGTTATTACTATTATTAGGGAGGATAGAGACATTTGACAGGTCATAGCCGGAAAAGTACAGGTGAAGTTAATAACATTGAAGATGGCTGCATTCCATTTAGCTGAGCCAGTTCCAGGTTCCTGGCATTGTCCATGCTGGCTCACTGGAACGGCTTACTGGGACACTTTGTGGAACAAAGCCATCACCAAATGTCTGCCCTGTCTGTTTATTTTCTTTTGACTTTGCTTTTGACAATTTTCTCTTGCAAGGGATTCTATAAGAAAATGGTCTTACACAGAAGAATTTGACATTTGACATTTTCACTGAAGGTAATTGGACCTTTTGGTAGGGTGTTTTCATCTTTTCAACTGATCTCTACCTGAGATACAGCCTTATTTAACCTGCATTCATTCATATGTGGCCACTTGGGGACAGCAAAAGAAGCATTGCTATCACCTTGCAAAGTTAATATAGCTATCCTGTTAGGAATCAGACAAAGAGCAACATTATCATTCATTTGAAGTCATGTTTCAGTCGTTGTAATTTAAGTAAGATATCACTATTTATATTCACTCCTATTTTAGCTCTGTTTTGGTCTCCACCAATGGAAAATAAATATCTGCCTATTTCTGCTGGTCCGCAAGTGAGTTGCTAACTGTGTCTGTCTGCCATTTGATATGGTGCAGGTACAGTAGCATACAGTGGGTTTAATGCTTTTATTATTTTTTTTAACAGCTGACTGCTATGTCTGAGAACATAGCTGATGAAAGCCATGAGAGTAAACCAAATTATCAGGTGATAATTGGTGACAATACCCAGACTCAACACAGGCTTGCACACATAATTTGTAGAGCAAAACAGGGACAGAGAGAGGGAAGAAAGAGAGAGGGATATTTGGGTCGCTGTCATTTAGTCACAAAGATAAAGGCTACAGACGAAAACCCTCCTCCAGAGTTTCAGTTTCCGGTTATCCCACACTTATTACTGATAATCAAAAGTTGAATACTGTTACGATGACTTTTTCCATAATATCTTGTTTATAAACCCAATTGATTGCATTGCAACATAATCCAAGTGTGATGCCAAATAAAGAGGACGTTACAAACTGATATAGCAGATTTAAAATTGTTTAGTGAAGTGTTGTGTTGGCCACTCTCCCTGCTGGAGCAGGCAGTGTCTGTTCTTTGTCTGGGCGAGAGCTGCTGCTCTCCCATTTCCTTCTCTCCTTCCCTCCTTCTCCCTGCTGAGGTAAAAATGAGTCACTGAGTCAGCAGCTGGTCTCCGTCATCCCCAATATCGCCCAGGATTCCACAGGAGACCAGCTGCCGAATCGCTACACTCTGACATCACTTCCCCTTTGCCCTTCTATGGACATATTTGCTGCTAAGAAGAAGGCCTGTAATGATAAGATCTATGATGATTAGATTTATGTTCATGTCAGTCCATGTGTAATTTGCATGTTGTGTTTAATGGTTTCTTGTTTAAACAAACCCTGTGTGTTCGCCCTCCAAAAGTACAATCCTGCAAATTAATTTTATTGCTGCTATAGAAGCCATTGAAGACGTACATCAAGATAGGTACTATATTTCTCTCAGAGACCACCTACATCAGCAGGAAACGGGCTCCGACAGCACGGCATGGGTTTAAAATAACACACTCTCTCAGCCTCAATGACTCCTTTAGGACCTCCATACGATGGCATCTTTACAGCACTTAAATTCTCATCAGCTGATATGTGTTACTTTGAGTATCCCACTCACATTCCATTTTCAAAGGTCAAACACATGGAAGCAAATGCTTTCAGCTGAGATTGTGGTTGTTTCAATTATGCATTGGCAGATGAATAATGATTAATGTATCTATATGATAATCTTGCCGTCTGGTATGATCAATAATGCCAAAAGTGCCATCATTTGCCATATTTTGACCATTTTGTGACACTTACAATATGCTTTTATTTTTTACTCTGTGGATCCTTTATCTGTGTTAACGCATCTCTTCTCATGTGACCTCTTTCCAGCCAATCATGCTTGGTGTAGGTGGAGGCACACTGAACTGAACTTTTGTCCAGATATATATTTAATTAGCATAGCATATGACATTAACTCTTTTCATGCAGACTATGCACAGGCTTCCAGTCTGCCGCTGTCTAGTAATTTAATTTTGTAATAGTAGGCTATTATTATTATTATTATTATTATTATTATTATTATTGTTGTTTAAGGTTAAAAATCATAGAATCTTGTCAGCTTGCTTAAAAAAAACCCAATGTAGGTAGATAAATAAGCATGAACTGCCATACTTAAACATGGCTAAGTCTGAAATGTGGTTATGATGACAAAGCTAACATATTGATTTGTTTTATTTATGAGGTGTTATATTTAGCATGTTTACTAACTCAGCTTCACGTTTTTGTATGCTAACATTTTTAGCACTAAACATAAATGACAGTGGTGGACCAACATTATCATCCCTAGAGCCCTGCTGCTTGAAACGTTAAACGACTAGCATCCACAAGGCAGCTGTACTAAATCTTGGAATGGAGGATGTGGAGAACCTGCGATCGGTCAACTTTGTTTTGGCATTTCACCCTGAGAGTTGAAAGTCTGGGCAAATACTTTTTACTACATGGAACATAAATGAATCATAAAAACAAAGGGGATGGTCTCCGTTTTTGTCAAGGCTGTTGATTACAGATGAGTGGATTCCATTATTGAATGTTTAAACCGAGGTGTTTAGTTTTCCCATTCCACTGGCTGAAAGGACAGGCAGGGCTCTGTCTTGCTCCATCTCATCTTCCCGTGTGTTGCCATGTGCTGCTTATTTGAGGAGTCACTGTGGAGGCATGGTGGTGGAGATGAGCGCTGGGTCTGTGACTGCCTACTGACAGCTCTCTCAGACAGCCCATTCTGCTTGATGTTTATCCATGAGGTTTTGTGGAAAATATAGCCTGAATTCCTGGAGACAGGCGGGTCTCTCTCCATCCTTTCACCTGTTTTGTTTTCCAGGTGGAGCACTGTTGGACCTATCCTTTCTCCACTTATTCTTGGGCAGTTTATCTCACTGCCTCATCTGTCCTCGGTTTTTGAAGAAAAAGAAAAAGCCTGTGGAAAGAACCAAATGTGTTTTGCCTTCTGGAGAGAGGGAGATAAAATCTCTACATTGCACATTAATTGTTGCTTGGAGCCTCTTGTCTAGCTTTAAAAAAATAACTTTGTTGACTTTGGCGAGCTGAAGATGTTTTAGCATAAGAGCACAGGGCACCATTGTTTTTCTGCTCAACAGTGGGCCATGTTGCCTGAAGCAAAGACACTCATTGATCCAACACATTAACTTTTAGTGAGACTGGGCACAGTTTACTTCAACAGATTGTTCCTTTCTCATTGGAGGTAGTCTCCGATGACTGAAAGCTTGGCAGAATTAACCCATAACAGGTAAACGTAGCTATTAGTTAATGTAGAAGCAATTATCTTCCAAAGAGGTAGAATTGTTCACATCCTGTTTTTTTGATCACGTTGATGAGCAGCATTTATTTCAGCAATAGCTATTAATGTATTTTCATTACCTCTCTTTAAAGTAGTGTTTATTGTTAGTGGTGGAGTCCACCATCCCCACCCTGAATTTATGCACAAATGAATTTCCCATGGGCAAAAATTCACTTTGCTTTTTGTCTGAGCACATTGTTAAATGAAGAGTTGCATGCACAAGCACTCCTCCATCTTCTCAGCAAGATAGACAACTCTGTTTACTGTACCACGCTTTTGTCTAGACAACAAATGCTGCACGGCAGCACCAAGTCAAGTCACAGTTGCAGTTATGATTAACTTCTTTATTAAACCAACATTAGTTTGTCTGGCTGCACTGTAAACAGATACGCCAGTTGCTCTTCTGTTTTGTGCATCAAATGTGCTGAAGTATTTAACAGCACTTGCTGTAAGGGACAGTAAAACAGGAATTGCAGTGGGATGGGGGCGGGCTGAATGTTATATTTAATTCCATAAAACAGCTAAGCTCTCCCAACCCTTATTTAATAAACATCCATCCATCTTCAACCTCTTGTCCCTGTCGGGGTCGTGGGGGGGCTAGAGCAGATCCCAGCTGACATTGGCCGTGAGGCGGGGAACAGCCTGGACAGGACGCCAGTCTATTGCAGGGCACATAGAGACAAACAGAGACAGACAACCATTCCCACTACCATTCACACCTACGGGCAATTTAGAGTCATCAATTAACCTAACATGCATGTCTTTGGATTGTGTTGGGAGTTAATTAATAAGTTACTTAATATTGGTGATGTTAAACAACAACTTCACCTTGGCATGGATTTCACATTGATGTCTGCCATGCTCTGGGTGAATGCTGATTGTTCTCAAATGTAATTGCTGATCTATGAACACAAATGATCAATTAAGTGTAATTTTTGACTCTGGATGGTTTTGATTGTGTTGAGCTCTCCAATAACACTTACTGATTATCAAGATATTTTTCCTGCTGTGGAATATAAATGTTTAAGGGGACCCCTCCCTGCGTGTGAGCCGCGGTGTTTGGCTCCCAGGCCGACATGACACCATGAATCTGGACACTGGCCAGACTAAATTTCCCTCTCATTTACTGTAACTTGTGACTGCTTTTATTATAGTCTTACATTCAATTTTTGCGCAGCTCTGTTGAGAAAGTGAAGGAATGAGTTCAAAGCTGAGAAGGAGTGGAACAGGAAAGCTTTTTTACAACCTTGTAGAAATTGTCTCATTGGAAACTCTCGGAGCAAAGCACTCTAGGTCTGTTTCTGACCAGGGTATCACTTCACACCCCACTTTGAATACGCTGCAGTGGCAAGTCCACTGACATCAGTCAATAAAGGAGCCGACAAAAGCAGAGCTGTGGAGCAGATCCTGCATAATCACCTTGAGTAAGTGTTCAATCTGAATTGCGATGAATACGAATAAGACCTTGAGGCAGCAGAACAAGCCTCAACATCTGCACCTCTGCTCCTTTCTTCCTATCTTCTCAGAAAATAAACCCCATGGCTGAAAACACCTTCGCCCCATCATCTGGTCCTCTTTAACACCCGGCAGTATATCCGCCTGCTTGGGCCCAGTCTTCGTATGATACTTCAGCTGGATCTGACAACTAGTGTTTTTTTTATTGGTGGGCCCATTTGCAGGAATTTCAGTCTTTTCTCGACTGCCATTTTATGAAAGAGTCAATTCTTCACTTTCCAAAAGAAACAATCTGCATGTGTTGATTCTCACTAGAGATGACTGCATTGTATCAGATTGATTTAGCGCCTTTCTTGGTTCAAAATTGTTCAAGAGTATATGGAATCAATATGTAGAAAAGGGCAACCGATCACTTTATTTTAATAATGCAAATCACTCCACTTTCATAGACATCTGTTTGTCATTTTTGCATGTGAATGCCTCAGTGTTTGTAAACAGACTGTTGCTATAGAAATGTTGTATACAAGCCCACATCTGACCATTGGGGAGATTAGGTCCGAGTTGGCAATAGGTCAAATGGCAAGCCCAAGTCCTCACAGGACTGTGGGAATGAGAGGAGGACATGAGGGGGCAGGGAAGAGGGCTTTGAGTCACAGCACAAAAGAGTGAATCATGCCTTGGTGCAGGGCTGTGTGACTGACTGGTGTTTGGATCTCTCACAGCCGGGGAAATGGCTGGAATCTGAGCCATGACTGGAGAGACACTCCACATCTGTATACTTGACAGAAGTGTGTTGATGAGCCCACACACCAGTTAAGTCAAAAGTCACATATGCACATGCAAATATGCGGACATGCACATAAAAAAGCGTCATATTCTGGTCATTTTCAGCATTATGCAAATTAAATCTTTCCAATGCAGAAAATCTTATATCATTTTATAGATTTTTACGATCCTCATTTGAATCTCAAGACAGTGTATTAGTAGAATGGAAAAGAGCAAAAACTGGCTCAGTCTGTGATAGTTTACATACCACAGAGGAGACAAATTATGTGGACACACACAGCAGAGACAGGCAGGGCTAGAGTGGCTATCTGGCATACCGGGCAATGCCCGGTTGGCCGATGCACAACTTTGGGCCGGCCCAGGACTGTCTTAATTTAAAAAAACGGCAATGGTATCTGAGACACGAAACCTGACCCATTGGTTGATATTCCTGAAGGACATTGGGCTAGTCCAATGAAATCTCTCATTGGCCCACCCCTCCCCTCCCTCTTGATCATTTGTCCTGACCGGAGGTGGACGGAAAAAAACAAAAACAGTATGTGTGTGTGTGTGTGTGTGTGTGGGTGTTTATGTATACTGCCTTTATAGCCTTTGTTGTCAAATAAGGCTTTGAGTAGATTTGGTATCCAACTTACAGTGTTATTTATTTTTATTTTATTTTACCTATGTCTGTCTGTCTGTCTGCATCTCCCTCTCTCTCCTTTTCCTACTGTAGGCCTAGAGTGTAAATTAATACATTTGTGTAAATTGTATGTTTAATTAAACACTGAAAAGACATCTCTAGCAGTGTTTCTTTTACTTCAAGGCGGGAATTGTGGCACTGTAGCCGTCTCCCCCAAGAAAAAGGTCCCTGTGAGTAGTGAAAGAGCGTATCATTTTTTTTTTAACATGGTACTCTCTTTCATGTAGGCTACTGCACTTTATTTTAACTTTTGAAACTTCACAATGTTCACATACATCCTCTGGTATGGCGTGTGCTTACACATATCATGTAAATAACCATGGTCGGCTGCCAGGGACCAAAATGCCAGGGCCATTTTTTGGTCCCAGTCCAGCCCTGGAGACAGGAAGTACTAAACCAAACACAAGAGGAATATCTCACCTTACTGCTAACCCATAGCTGACCCTGTACCAGTTTAGGGTTGGGACAGACAAAGCTTAAATTAGAAACTGTGTGGATATGAGAGGACTGCTAGATGAAAAAGACGAGCTGCTGACACTGGTTATTTCTCCTATCACTTCCTGTAGTCTGGGGATAGTAAGCCCTTTCAGATATGTTGTGTTTCAGTCAATATGTATCTGATACATCATGTGCATCCCACATGATACTGCATCCTTGTTGCTTAAAGGCATCTGAAGAATCAACCCGTTTTTTTCTGTGCAATAACCAGATGCCTTGAAGTAAAGACAGACATACTATTAAACTTATCATTTGAATGCATTTTTACTATAGCAGGGGTCATACCGTTGCAGACTGCTGTGTCTTGGATAAATGCTCTTTGACCTTTGAGATAAAGCGAAACAGATTTCCACAAGCATAGGGAAACAGTTTGATCACAATAACCTTTGTGCTTCTCTTTTAAAGGCAATTGCACTAACCACAGCAGGAAGGTACAGCCAACGTTCTTGTCCAAAAGTATTTAATCTTGTCCTCTTATAGACTGGAATGTGGAGGATTGCCACATTTCTGCAGACTGGGAAGTCTTAGATCACCAACAGAAGCTTGCTTCTATTCTGCAGACTCACGCTTTCTGTTTTTTCCCCTCGCATTTGGTCTAGCTCTTTCTCCTATCATGCTGTTAGTAGCCTAAAAGGGTATTAACAATGAATCAGATTACTATGTGTAATGTAAATGGTGTTGCTCATAATGATTTACCCACTAATTACCACCCATAAAGGTTCCCCTCAGCTTTGTGGACCTTTTTTGCATCTTTCATCTTTTAGTTAAATTATTTTCTTCACTCTTGGTACTATTTTTCAGCGTTGTTCCCAGATGAATCACACAACTGTTTATAGCAACAAAAAAAAGGTAGAATAACCCGATGAACACTTCCTGCCTTTATTCATCCATGAAGTCTACTTTAAGTGGCATGTTCCTTTAATAGGGACTAGAAAGAGGAAAATATCTTCAATTATAAAAGGGTTTAGTAACTGTATACAGCCTGTATATGTAGAGTGCAGAGTAAAGACGATGAGGATCTTCAGAGCATTTGATATCTGGATCCTCTTCTTTGGTTTGGCATGGTCCAAGTTAGAGGGATCAAAACATAGCAGCAGACCAAGTCTCTATCAGATAAAAAGGCCTTAAGATTGGAGGACATTTCATGCACATGTGTTTTCCTCTGCAGGGCTAAAGTCTGGGGAATTGCAAGGCTGGATTTTTTAATCATGTCAAGTGAACTCTCATTGCAACAGTGTCATCTTTTAATTGTAGGAAATGGACAGATCTTTCAGTTCTGAGATTGCTTGAACAAAATGTTCAGAAGTTGCTTCTTTGTAACTGCATCACTTTTCCCCACTACTGTCTTCTTTAATCTTTTCACATGCCCATCCACTGCTGGACAGCACGTGTTAAGCAAGTGTAAATAGCTCATGGGGTTTTGGGAAATCAATCAAAGCAGCAAAAGTTGCTCCAAAATGTGTGTGATTATATTTAGGATGCAATCCAATCTCACCACTACCCTACAATGACACAAGCATACGTTAAAGCCTGTTCTGTGTCCACATGCTGTAGTTTAATTGAGATGACATTGGAGCAAATGGCAGAACACGTTTGAGGTGGCGGGAAAAAAAACTATAAGCTACCCAGGGACTGTATATTCTATATTATGTTGCTTTAGGTTTGGTGGGAGATATTATTGAAGTCAGATTTGAAAATGAATCTTGTGTGCTTCTTTTCTCTGAAGAGACGGCGACCACAACATCCCTCCTTGTCTCTCTGCAGCTGTAGGACTCTCTCCCTCTCAGCCATAGTGCTCCAGCCTCACTAGACATCTCGAATGACTGCTGTCAGCATGGTCATTAAGTCTTTCAGTCTGGGTCTGTTTAAACAAGCTCCTCCGGCGGCCAGTGGCCACACAAAACCAATTCCCAGCCACGGGATGATTTTGCTTCTCTCTGCCCAAATTCATGTCTTGGTCCATTTAATGGGTGGTCAAATATACTTATTGTTAAGCAGAGCAAACACTTCAGGACATGTTTTTGCTAGCTTCCTTGGCTGCTTGTGATGAAAGGGTACAAAAACGACAACCAACTGTTTCTGTTATCACCTAAGAAGAATGCAATATGCTGTCAATGTGTGGCTTACATATTTGTTTTTGTGGATTCACTGACAAATTTCAAATGCTTATGTCATATCTGATTTAAAGCTAAGTCTGCAGCCACGCTAGCAGCTCTGTGAGGCTGTACTTAAGCATAGCAATGATTTAAGCGAAATGTCAGCATGCAGGTAGCAGGTATAATGTTTGCCATGTTCACCATCGCTGTTGAGCATGGTAGCATGCAAATAGTTGCTAATATGCACAAAACAAAATCCAGCTCATGCTGGTAGGAATGTCATTTGTTTGGTATTGTATTGGTATTTGGTCATAAACCAAAAGTATTGGACAAATAAAAATTCTGACCTGATGGTGGTGCTAGAAGCTATGTCAAGGGACCACCAAAGTCTAGTTTGGCCTACCGGATGTATGTAAATGTATTTCGCAAGTGCACCGTCACTGCACAAGGGGCTAAGCGCCGCCGAAGATGACTCAGTTGGTTTTCCCCCTCACATCCCAGAATGTTTAACTTATGCAGCCAGACCAGTGATGACACAGCTCTGTGGAGGTCTGGCAATGCAAGACTATCAAAAACAAAAAGTGCCATCTTTTGAGGACCTTGAACATCCAAACGCTCACGGCGATCCGACTTGTTGAGATATTTCAGTTTTAAACAAAGTGGAGGACTGACTGGCAGTGCCATCCCTGGTGCCATGCTTACAGTCTCACAAATTGTGAAACAAAACTGAACACTGGAATGGATGAGGCTATTTTTGCACCAATAAATCTCTTGTTTTTTTCTTCCATCCATGTCACCAAGCGTGGTGCCTAAATCCAAGCCAGATTCATCTGGATGATCCAGGTATAGAGACGTAAGGTATCCTCATGGGTCTAGACATACCTGACTGTCTCAGTCCAAACATAGTATGCCATAAGGCCAAGGACATTAATGTCTTTTAATGACAAAACGGCCTGCTACGGCTGGACAGATTCTCTGAATACTTTCTATTTTGTGATCTGAGACATCTGTGTTTTTGTAGCGAGCCAGTCACTCAGTTCCCATCCAACAGGCTGGTGAAGAGAGGAGTCTTTTTGTTTTCAAGGTACACTGGAGAGCTGCATTGCCCATTCATTTGGATCTCTCCATAAACATTGAAAACCACTTTACGGTCAGTAAGACAGTTGAGTATGATCACACTCTTTCAAAAACAACACTGGATACCGTCTCCCCGGGATGATTACCTTTACAGCCTGAAGTGTAGCTTTGAGGAAAGAGACAGCTTTCAATGCTGCCCGTCATCTCTTTCTATTTTATACCATGCTCAGTTACAGGCACCCCTCCTTCCACACACTTAAGTTCTTGACCCCTTTTTTGGCCAATATGTCAGCAAAAACCAGGGGCCACAAAGAGCACCCCTAAGGGTTTTTGTGTTCATTGCTGCCCTCGAGACCTACATGAACCTGAGGTGAGAGCTTTGACATGCCGTATTTCTGAGTGCTGAAAGATACATCAGTACTCAGTATCCACTTTGCCAGCAGCACTGTGGATAGTATCGTGGGTACCACTGGAGTTTCTAAAAGTAAGATCCTGCATCAATTCTCCATGGGAAATAAGGTGTTGAAATATTGTGTCTTGTGTCTAGAGTCAGGTTATGCCCTTGTCATAACACTCTTACGGAGCTAAATGATTTCCTTTGGGCACTGCTGGGATTGCTACTGGATGATTGTCATGTCCGAATGTAGCAGCAGGCACGTGTTTTAAAATGTTCAAAAGGGCTTGCGGTTTCCACCCCTCTCTTTGTTTTCAAATGTGAGCCGCGTAAAGAATGGCCTCTACACGTGCCTAGAAGATTGAGAACACTCTTAGGGCGCACTCACACCGTCCTTCCGCACCGCGCGCCGGGCTTTAGGGTACTTGTCCCCCCTCCCTCTCCCCCCGTGCCCCAGGCCCGTTTGTACTCACACTGCCTGGGCCTCGCGCAAATGCTTCTTGCTGTCCATACGTCATCACGCCGTAACACGTCACACGCATTGATTGACGTCATCGTGATGTGTCTCTTTGTTTACAAATCTTTCCATAGACCTCAGAGTTTTTGTGCGTCTTGTCCGACTGTTTTTGAATATTTTCATCCGACCAAATCTGCAGTAAACACTCCACCTCCACCATTGTTGTTGTTGTAAATGTCCGTGCATGGTCCGTCCTTCTATTTACTATGTCCCAACAGGCGCACATAAATGACGTCAGAACCAACGTAGGCATCGTGCTCGTGCTCGTGCTCGTGCTCGTACATGTGCGCGCGCTCGTGCTCGTACATGTGCAAACGCGCTCTACAAAAGCCCACCTCTCTCAGGCGGGCCGTGGACGGCCCGCTGGCCGCAGTTATGTGCGGAGTGGGTGCACTCACACTGGTCAAACGCACTAGGCTTTAGCCGAAAAAAAGGTTTTGGCCCGGTGCAGAGGGACAGTGTGAGTGCGCCCTTAAACTCCTCAGGCTCTCTTTGTGACATTTTAAGCTAAGACTTTAGAGTTTGGAGTGCAAAATCCATTACGACTGTTAATCACCTCATTCCTGTATAAATGGTTTCAAAATCAGAGCTTTAGAGCAGGTCTTGTGTTACCGTTCATGTAAAGCCCCGATCATGTAAAGCACCCACTGACCCTTTGCTTTGCTGGAGCTCAGATCTCAAGATCAGGATCAGCAGATCACTACATCGTTAGCAAATGTTCCATCAAAAACAGAAATTGCTGATATTTGGAGCCAAGAGTGAGAACAGTAACTAAGGTGTTAAGCAGACAAACTGCCTGGCATGTACAACATCTGGGACACAGGATAGGCATAATGAGCCTGGCATTGTTCTCAACAGGATGCTGCATTCTGGTAGAGAATTTGGTCAGGAGTGCCAGTCTGTGAGAGGAGACAGCTCTGCCATGCAATTTGTCTTAACCAAGCAGGCATGACGGAGCCCTGAGAGAATCTACAGCAGTTAAATGAGTTTGAGCCTTATAGCCTGACTTGGTGGACAGGGTGAATGTCTTCAGCTTCCACAGTAGGTTAGGTGTGATCACAAAACATGTTATGACAGCTCAGTGATGACGAAGCCCACAACACAAGACATAGTTTCCTTGACAAAAACAGAATCCTTTTGGAAAGTCAATGAATGCTTGCCACGATGCATAATCTTGCTCATTTCAGCGTAGCAAGGCTTTCTTCACAGTCAGTCACTGGCAAGAAGTCCTACGTCATATTGTCGACAGACCAGGCTTAGCAAATTTAGCTTCCCCCACACTAAGCAGGCTGCTGAATGAGAGCTGTTTTTGGACTTAACAGACCCAAACACGGACTTCTTGAACCAAGTGACACGGCCTAGCTCTTCCTGCCAAAAGCGGCCAATGTGTTAGCATACCCCTTGTCGCTCAGCTCTCGAGGCCCCTCGGGTGTTGAGGCTCAAAGTTAATGAGCTGAATCTCTGCCCCCTGACACAAAGCTAGAACTTCCTGCATAGAGAGAGGAGTCTCAGGTTAGCCTGCCATAACTTTCAAGAACAACCTTGTCTGTATGTAACAACACAACCTGTGTACCCTGACGTCCTTCTGCTCCTTATTCAAGATGACTTGATGATGAGAAGACAGAAGGACGCAAAAATGGGGCCAACCCCTTTCATTTTTTATTGCAGGATGAGGATGATGGGTCATATGCTGAGTTCTTCTTGCTTGACTAAACAAGAGTAGTTAACCTAATGTCTTCCTGATGAATTGCAGCATTACTAATCACCGATGACTGCAGAAGCACTGCCACTGATCCTTGCAAGCTCCATTTTTAAGTTGCCTGTTTATGTGCATGTGGGCAGAACTGCATGGAAACTTCTCCATCTGTACATAATCTTACACTGCATTATATTCGTTGGTGATTCCTAACCTTTGTCTGATATCCTTACAGCCCTGTGAGGTCAGGAACGCCTTCATCACCATCTCTTATGTGCCAAATCTAATCCGGGTATTTGGTTTTAAAGTTGATGTTATTTTTCAATATTGATTATACGTATAATAATGATTAATGTTTCATATAATTGAACAGTCAATATTTTGGTTGTTTTACTTGAGTTTACAATCTATCACTTGGTGTGAGAACGTTTATTTACTACTTTTAGCTATCATTTATTTCAGCCAATTCTATATTACTTGCTGTTTTAACCATTTATCGACCAGTTTTAGCTAACTATTTTTCCATTTAGCCAATACTTTAAACTGACTTTGGTCATCATTTATCTGACCAAGCCCTGATGTTTCATTGCTGTTATTGATTGTAGGTCATGATTTTATTTCTCTGAAGGTCCATTGAATTGTGTCCAGAGGCATTTTGCTCTATAACTCTAAATCCAGCTGGAAATGAACTGAGAGGGCCCATACTGAAACACATTTGCGCCAGGCTAGTTTATATGCTTTAATGTTAAAAAAGCGTATTCTTTTTCTTATTCTGTCTGAGTATACTTGTATTCACCCTCTGTCTGAAATGTCCATTTTAGCACCTGTCTCTTTAAGACCACCTCCTAAAAAAGGCCAGTCCGCTCTGATTGATCAGTGTTTCCAGGTCGTTTCCAGGTCGTCATTGCCGTCATTGTGTCCATCATTGTAGACGGAGAATGACTGTTACGGCATTCTGGCGGCACTTTTTACTTATAGTTTAGTTGTGACATCACAACTGTACACAAGTTCTGACGACTCCCTTAAAGGCACAGTTACTAAATACGGGGTGTGTGCATTTCTCTGTGGATTGAACATTTTGATTCTTAAACAGTAGTTATACAGTACCTTGACCTGTCTTATAATTAAAAACAAAAATGTGTAAATCTCACTTTTTACAACATGGGACTTTAAGCTGCTTTCAAAGTACAGCAGAGTACACGAACCAGGAATAATCACTAGAGCTTATTCATTATAATGTAGCTAAAGGTAAACAGGGGAGACAAACTGTAGGATCCAATGTACAGACACACACATAATAACTTGCAACAGCATCTGCTATATTCTGTCTTACTTACTTGTACTCTACTGAACTTTCAGTAGAACTACATGTGTTCAAGGTAATCAAAACTGTGCACACTTGTGCACGTGTCTCCTTGCTATACTGTGTGGAGACAGGACACGTGCTGTTTGACCCCCGATGGTGGTTTATCAGCGAGGATTCTTAGACCAACGTGGCCTGCCTCATATATCCCCAGAAGTAATATACTGCTTTCATCAATCGTCCTGTCTTATACATTTTGTTGCTTCTAATGGAGAAAACGTGTTTTGTATTTCTCATACACACACTTTGTGCAAGAATAAAAACAAGGGAGGGCGCTATAATGTTTACCTCAGATTTACAGTGACAATATAGTGTGTTCAAAGCGCACATGTTGTGTTTCTGTTGAAGCCATATTTTGAAGCCCTGTAAGTCATTGTGGTGTTGATGTTGATAGTGGAATTGTGTCAAGAATGTGCAGAGATGTGCCTGAGCAGACTGTACTTGGCTGTTCATCTTGGTGGTGGTCTGAGGCTGCTTAATAGTGGCGCTTTGGTTCTGGAAGAACACTGAGCTTCTGGATTGATGAAAAATCCCCGAGATCCAGCATCTGAGGATCTTGAATTTGTTACACATGTCCTCAGTCTCCACAGTTTAACCCTATGATCAAGTGCCGCCCTTGATCACCCGTGGAGAGAAATACCACAGAGAAGCCCTCCTCTGTCTCCGGGGTGTGTTTGTTGTTGAGTGTAAGAGCTACTAGAGACTTGAAAAATAGATAAATAATGCTGGTAAAGCAAAGGGTTTAACTGAAGGGAATTCTGAAAGGTCTGATATAGAGGCTTCATGACTGTTTAGTGTAGAGAACGATACATCTGCTTCCTGATCTTGCATGTGGTCTTAAGAGAGTACATAACATTTAGGGTTTATTGAGCCATTAGCTTGGGAAGGGATAAATAGCTGTTGATGTGTCATTAGAAATTAGCCCGCTGTGATGAAGTTAACTGAAGTGGGAAGGTTATATGGTCATGCCAAGGCCTCGCAAAGTTTAGTAGTCTAACCAGACAGCAGGGCCTGATTTACTAAGCCATCAACTGGCAAACTGTTAAACTAACCTGATGAAGACTAACAGGGCAAATTCCAGTCAAATGCAGCACATTAAACTGCCAGGAAGCCACAAGAAGATATCATATCACCTTGACCTCTAACTGGCTACAACAAAACTACTCATGTACACATCAGTAAAAAGCAGGGTATTTCAAATGTTTATCAGTCTGCTTTATGCCTTAAAAGAACAGAAAGAGGGAAGAAAATATCTGACTTCTGAACTGCCAAAGCCCTGCTTTAATAGAAATAAGTTGGCTAGCATGGAGCGGACAAGGAAGTGCTAGAAAATCTGTCGCCTCGTTAAAGGCAGGAATCAATATTTCTATCAACAAAGGCCCTTAACCACACTACCACAGACCTGCTGTTCCTCTATCATAGGCGGTAATAAGCACATCATATTTCAGCAACAGGCATGTGATCTGAAGTGACATGTTATTTTCTCCTTACTCTTTTTCCTGGATTGCGATCAGTTTTTTTTCTGGATTTTAGGAAATCACATGGACTAAATGATGAGAAATGTGCACGCCACATGACATGTCCGTCATTTAAGGCATTTTTGTACAATACATACATGTATGTAGGCTAATGTCTGGCAGCACATGCTCTCCTCCTCAAACCCCCGCTGGTTTCTGCAGTCTGCACTTAGCGCCACTTTTTCCTTGTGTGTCTCTCTCAGTGAGACATCAATATAGGGAGTAGAGCAAGACCAGGTCAAAGGTTGGGAACTCAGTGGTGAGGGGCCTTCTCTACAAAGATACTTTTACAATCATAAGGTTGTGTTTGAGTGGCAGCTAGCAGTGGGTAGGCACACCAAGAGCATGTGAGTATGAGGTGTGATCACTGTACGCTCGTGTCTCCTTCGTCTGCCAGACACCACTGCGCAACGGGACATCAACATCAGAGAGAAGTTTGACAAATCCTTGGTTGTATTTACAGACATACTACTGACGTCCGGCTATTTTGCACGTTCTACAAGAACCCTTGCCTTCTTACGGCTAACTTGTTGTGACACATCTTGACCAAGTGTAAGCTGGTTTTTGCTTCTTCAATCAGGTAAAAAAAAAAGCACTTTCCCTTAAGTGATTAACATATATCCCCTCATAATACAGTAATGCATGTGCTCTGGATAAAGATGTCTGCCAAATAACGTGCTGTATGCTAACTCGTGTGTAGTGTTAACGAATCATTTATATTGTAAAAGTAAACTGTGTTGTGTCAACAGAATTATGCAGAGACTTGGTTAAACTCTGGCGCTAACAGATACCTTGACAACTCAAAACACAGACGCATGCAGATCCGCGCTGGTTGTCTGCCAATACTCATCAGTGGCGGTTTGCGGTTATGAGGAATTAATATCAACATAGTGGTGAGAGTCATGGCAGGAACAACAGTCTTTTGGGGAAAGTGCCTTCTCTCACTCTGCGCGTGCCCATGCCACAAGCATCCCTGAGTTACATACCAGTTCTTTTGTGTAGGCGTAGACCTCCATGTGTCTTTTTGCCTCTGGTCCTGACGGCCACACAGATGGACAATGAAATGAGGTTCCAATATCCTGATAGGATTAGCAAAGGGGGAATCTGTCATCTTCATAGACTGATAGAGGGAGACTTGATCTGTGTAAGTGCATTTCCAGGTTTTTAAAATGGAAAATATGCTCTGAAGGGAATGAGGGCTGGTGTTTGCCAGACTCATGCTGTCTATGTCTACTGTCAATAGATTATTCAGGCAGCGATGAAGGGACCTACATCAAGTGTGCATGCCACGAAGAGAGGACACACTGTGACTCTTGTTGCAAAGAAACATTGACAACTGCAAGCATGTAGGCCTACCTGCAGTATGTCAGCACATCTTATGTAAATCAGTTAAGGCCACAACAGACCTCCAAATGCAGGTATCTTTATTAAAGTAAATTAGTCATGAATCACCTTTATGCATGAATCATACAGCGGTGACAGTCTAATTTTACTGATCCATGATGATGAAGATACATAAAAATAATAAAACATGTCAAAAATAACATTGCAAATATTTTACAGTAATATTATTATTATTATTATTATTATTATTAAGAAGAAGAACCAAGCACATCCAAGCTCCCCTGCAGTTCACATCCTGCCTACATCAAACTAAAAAAAAAACTAAAGTGAGCCTATAGTGATGAACTGCGGTGATGGTTTTGGAGGAAGGACCAATCAGGAAATCCGTTGAAAAAAAGCTTAATTTATTCAAATGTATGTTACATTATATACATTTAACATAAATGATCATCATAAAGTGGAATGATCATTACCAGTGCATGATTGGTGTGACGCAGCAAAAAATGTGGTTGTTCAAAGTCAAAAGTGCATTTCCTGAGCAGAATTCTTTTTCTAAGCATGGTTGTCTTCAGAACCAGGCAGAGAAGCCATGCTTTTCTTTCACAACCCATATGCTGTCAATCACCTTCCCATACTAGAACACACAGAAAAGTCTTTGTTATGACATGGGGCAATACTTTTAGACCTTGCCGTGCTTGTGTGCATGTTTTTCCATGTGTGCTCACCTGGTCATCGGAGACCTGCTCCAAGTAAAGGTGGGTGGTGTTGACCACTTGCATGCGGGTATAGCCGTAGTCTGTGCTGCGGAAAGCGCTCCAATCTTTGGGGTTTGGATTGAATTTGTCTGTCCTCTCTCTACAGCCCTGCAGAGGAATTAACAGTGATTAAACTGAACTGAGTCAGTGATGAGCCAAATGCCTTTCTCAAGCCCTGTCCACAAAGCCCTGTGTGACATTTACAACTGTGGCTGAGCCTCGGCGTGAGTCTGGCCACATTTTGATACGCCGATGACTAATCCCTCTGTGGTTGGATGATGAAGCCTGCCCTGCACCGCTCTCCACCACATCAGAAAACACTTAACCAGAGGAACAGCTGGTACTAAAGTCATGTGGCAGGTCAACTGTTGCACAGAAAGGACTGTGAACAATACATGACATTGTTTTTTTTTATGCTGCTGTCAATTTATGCATTGATCCGTGTGGGAAAAACATTAACGGTGAAGCTGTGATGTGAAAGTACTTACAGCAGAGCCTGTGATGATGTGTACTGGAGCTTTTGGGTTCACATAAGGTTGCTCTTTGCTCCCATTGTACACCTAAAGAGAAAAACATAGCAAGTATCTTTCACCGATCCAAAACAAAGACTATAGATGTAAGAATGTGGTGAATTGAGAATGCAGGAGTTGACCTTGTCACCGTAAACGGGCCACAGCCTCTCATATGTGTGCTCATGTGCCCATAACTCCACATCCACTCCTGTGAAAGATATTTGATTATAGTCAGCAAACCTTCCAAAAAAAATAACTGCCCAAACAGCTAATTTAAACACGTTTTGCTGTATAATGTAATGTGTCTCAGATCCTCTGCCCATTTCATTTTGAGATTTCTCAGTAATCAACATAAGCTTAAAAATCAGAGCAAACCAAACTTTCAAAGTACCACCACAAGTCGCATAATTAAATGCAACAAACAAAAGTCTGAGAAATGTAATACAGGAAAAAATTTGCAAACGGGTTGTTGGGATGTCAGCCAGACCAAAGGCCTGCTTTTTAAATAAAGGATGTTTGGATTGCTCTGCTCTCTGCAACTGTTGGGACATTAGTCTGTCTGAGCGTGCAAATTTGTGATCTTAAACACCCATTAGCAGCACACAGCTGGTTGTCAAATAGAGTCCATACCATGGCGGTAAAATAGATCCTCTAGACCGGGAGCTGGTGGTTTGGTGTCATTCAGTCCCAGTCGAACCTGAGACATAACAGAGAGGAGTAATGTCAGCATGACCTGGCATCAGTGTCCGAAACACTACCTGCTACCTGAAACACTACCTGGTAGAGGCCCATCATGCACGTAGCAGCCTCACTCCAAACAGTGCCAAGTGTTGAGGGAAGTAAGTCTAAGTGGAAACTATTTGGTCCAAATTACAGTGATTATGACAGCATACCGTACTCAATGTGCTCATGGGCTGCGATGTGGACTGGCCAACCTGCAACACGTGCGACACGTCTGCTACCAGAGGCAATTAAAGTGTCGGGCAAACCGAGCAGTAAATGAAACCTTATGATGATAAAGTAAAACCTTTACCAATACAGATGTACTTTTCTCTAAAGGACACACTGTAAAAATAAACTATGAACTCTTTGTAGGCAATCAACAAGATGTTTTAAGCTAACGATATAAAATATTTTGCTTGGCCAAATCAAATAAAAATTATGTTTGGTACATAGTCGTATTACCAAATGGTTTACAATTATGCTCTGCTAATAAAATGTCTGCCATCAGGAATGTAGCTAAGTCATTACAACAAGAATTTTCTCACATGCACTTGAAAACAGGACTGTCCTGCTTTACACAGCTTCTCTTGACTTCCTGTGTCTTTGTACATTATTCTTATAAAACTACCTGTCAGTAATGATTGCTCACAAGAAACTCTTACACCAATACTCTTTATGGTAGTGTGAAGAAATAATGAGTTTAGGTTAAAGTACCCTTTTAAAAAAAGCGTATGAATTAGTAGATAGAATGCTGTGGTTTACACACATAGGAGTAGAATTGTGTACAGTCATCCTGGTCGTCATCAGAGCAGTACATTGGTCTGTGTCCCATGGTGATGATCCATGGACGCACGGCTCGGTTCTCTGGCCTGTTAGCGTCCTAGGTTGGGCAGACATAAATGTGTGTCAGATCGAAATAGGAAGACCATATTATTTTGAAAACAGAATGAAGAATGAGCAGATTTTAATGGAAAAAGAACAGATGGAACTACAACTGTGCCAAAATGGAAAAAAGAGAGTTAGAAAGAGGCAGAGAGCAAGTGTTGGAACGAAAGGGATCATCATTAATACATGTAACTGGTGTGATCATTAACCTCCAGGTCTTTCTTCAGCCACTCATACTGCTTGAAGAGGAGCTCCTGGCCGTATTCGAGATAGAAATAAACCTCAGTGGAGAGGGAGATGATGTGCGCTGACCCTAGGTTCCAGCTGTGGACATACACATTGTTAAATTATACAGAGCCTTGACCCAGTAGAGGAAACGTGCTGAAAGTCAGAGGACAAGCAAGAACTGGCCTAACTTTAAACACCTGATAAGTGTGAAATGTAAGTAAATCCAGGCAATGTTTTCGTCTCTTTAGTGAATAAACTCTGAATAAATTATTTTGTCTCTAGTGAATATACTTTTTTTGCTGCAATATGAGTGCTTATGTGTTCATCCTACAGGGCTAATGGAAAAGCATGTGTTCTGTACATGTGTGCTGTATGTTATGAACTGAACATTTTCCAGTAGCAGTCATGGGATTTCAGATTGCTTCCCCTTGTTCCTAACCGGCTCTCTGCCAGCAGGCTCTGCCTGTGTTTAGGCCCAGGGACTGATCAGTGGGCAGCTGGCCTGTGGTCTAGCAAGGTATTATCTTACCGTCTGAGAGAAGGAGGTCGGTAGCGGGCTATGAGTCAACTAGTTTGATGTATAGGTCCTTTGTGTAGTCCCCATGTCCCTGAGATAGGAGAGTGCTCCTGTGCTGCCAATTCCTCTGGGCTGCCTCTTACAGCTAATTAATGCTTACTGAACTGAACTACAGTAGGAGGTTTGGTAAACCTTCACATGATACTTCACATGGGGCCCATGTTGGAAAATAAATTATTTCTCTTTCCAAACTCTGTCTGTGCAGCTAACATCCACTTTCTACTGCTGACCAAAACTCCTTGTGGTTAAGTACGTCAAAATCAAATATGGTGTTATTTCATAATGCCTATATATTCTCTTCTCCCGTACCTGTACCACAGGCTCTCAGTCTGGCCTGGCATACTGAAGCGATTCCTGTAGTTGGAGAAGTTACTGTGAACAAACAAGATAAGAAAAAAAGTTAGTCTGACGGAATGATTATACGATCTACGTGCTTTGAATATCTAAGAAACGGTAATTAACACCACAGACTTCTGCTCTCTCTTATTTTGTGGTGCCTACACAATACACTGAAGATAATTCTCACCTTGACTATGAAATATAATGAACCAGCAATTCTTAAAATAACTGCCTAGTTTTGGTGCAAGTCTTTTGTTTAATGTCACTTTTTCAGTTTTCATTTCAACCTGGCAGAAAACTCAGGGTGGAATATATCACTGGATAAAAATGACCATCAAACTGTGGTGGTGACATCTGCTTCAAACCTAAAATGAAAAATGTAGCTACATTTAGATATTCTGAGAAAACTGTACACTTTGCTGTCGCCAGGATATCAGTGGCTGCCTCCCAAATTAAAGGCTGTAGAAAAACATGGACGTAGCTTTTGTGACCTCACCCTATAGGTTTCTGCCGGGAGGTTTCCAAGCTTAGGATCATGGTCAGAAAATCAAAATTTGGGCAACATGGAGGAGCCTGCACGGAGCCGAGATGGGACAAACAAGTATGGAGTCACCATGGCTGAGTGCACTACACCTGTCAATCAAGACAACAGGCTTCTAAATATACCCCTCTTAAAACCATGACATCTTTAAAGAACAGTATAATTTTAGATCCAGCGGCCATTCAAGGATTCACATCTTAAGGCACTTCCACAGTGGTTTTAGCACTGAGTTTCGGTGGTTCCTACTTGTTCCAGATATAGCAGGATGCTTATAGTTATCTATCACTGCTACCACAATCACTGCACTGCACCAGACATGCCCCTGTCAGACAACATCTGACAGGGACATCATCAAGCACAACAAATCAGCACTCTCCAAATATTACAATTGGTGCACCAAACAAAAGGGGAAAACTCTTTCATGGAAAGCTCTCAGTGAAGCCAATCCGCCAGTCTCTTTTCACGGTTTTTAATTTCAGTATGAAAGCAGGAGCCAATCTCCTCAATGGGCCATTAACTAAGCGAGGTGATGGGAATGATTGTTTTCTTATCTTACATAAGGGAGAAAAAAAGGGTAGTATTCTGGACTGCAACTGGGGAAGGGTGAGACGGTTCAGATTCCTGCACTGACTGGGTTAATGCAGGGTTAGGGGTAACTAGAGAGCGCCAGGGTCAGAGGTCAAAGGCTAGGGACAGGGACACAAAAGGAAGATCACCTTTAGAAGGAGACCTTTACTAATATAAATAAGTCACCGAGGTCGGGATTAAATTGCCAAAGCCAGTTGATAATCCACAAGAGGCCAGTCTGTGATCTATGATCTTTCAGCACAAAGAAAAATACCATTTCACTTGGCATCTATTCATTTCCACCTTGAAAACTCTAAATTCCACATTTAAGTCTTGATTATTGGTAAAGTATTTAAAACAACCACTATAGCATTTAAAACAATGCATTATCTGACATTTACAGTATTTTGGGATGGAGCCACATAAGTAATGTCAGCTAAATTAGAGTGTTTGTCCTGTGAAAATCAATTAGGACCTGAAGTTCTCAGTCATGACAGTGAACCAGGAAATGTTATAGGATGGGTTAATACTCCCACCTTGTGGCTAGGAAGTGTACTAGCAGTCATGCAGAGGTTTCTGAGAAGCCAGTTAGTAGAAATAAACAATCAGTGTTTTATCCAGTAAAATAATACACATACTCTCTAGAAATCCAAACAGAGTGATATAACCAGGCATGCCCTGAGGGAAAGGATTAGTGTGTAGAAATAAAGTCAACTACAGGCTTCAAAGTCTCCTTTTGTTGCTCAGCGGTGGAAAACCTGATACCATTATGATAAGATTATATTTAATTTATGCTTATGATTCATTAATGTGCACTATTGAAGTCCAACATAACATGTGGGTCATCCTCTGTACCCCAAAGCACACTTGTTTCCATGTGTGTTTGCTTTTCCATTAAAACAAGATCGAGATAAAAATCTGGTAGCTGCCAAAGTCAATGTGAACAACCTGACTGTTAAACTGACCCAACAAGACTTTCCCCTGCTCATCAAATCCTCCCTTTTATCATCTGATGAGCTTAATCCAAGCCGTTGGAGAAAAAAAAGGAATCAGCTTAGAAGAAGAAGAAGCATGTCACTAACTTCCAACACAGGACATCAATGGCCTTTTGCATGATGAACCATATTGTGCTTGAACAAAGACAGTCTTGATTGGGGCCTTAGCATCTTCTGTGGATACGCTGTTCTCATCCTGCTGGAATGCTGACTGAAAACGTTTTTGGTCAGCCATGTTTCTATTGCCTTTTACCCATTAGGTTTTGAGGTTGGAAAGAGAGATAAATGGCGAAGTATAGTGAGAGAGAGCACATCAGACAGCGAGGAAGAGAAGGCAGGGGCCAGCTGCTGGGAAACATTTGGATTCTTAACAACACCGCAGAGCAAAACACACATTTAGGTATAGGAGAAGGGGGAAGAGAGGAGCTGGATTTCTGGTTATGTAATGCAGCAAGATGTTTCTTGATATCAGGTTCTTATGTCAGGATGCAGGGCCAAGAAAAAGAGACTACTGTTAGCAGCTCCTTAATAAAGACCAGGCAGTAGTCGTATTACACATGGTGAGGCCAGGCAAATACTGTCTCAGTATAGCAGCGGCAAGTAAATATTATGGTGCAAGATCAGGCCCCTCTAAATGTCTCAAAATGCCTAAACACACATGACTGACTCCAGCAGACGTACTTGGATGTGCTTTGATTTAGGACATTAGCTGCTGGATAAAAAGGATCTGAGGTTAGGGCTGGGCGATATGACCTAATGTATCGTCAAAACGATATATGAAATGTTCATCCTATATATTTTTCTATATCATTTCTATCTCAATGTCAAAAGAACAGCAGCCGAACATCGTTACGGCAATATTTACATCAGTTGGACGTTGCTTTACATTCTGATACATGCATGTTATGTTCATTTTGTTTCAAGTTCTTAGGCTTACACACTTATACATTTACAGAAGATGTTGGCGATATCATCCAGCCCTGTCTGAGGCTGCTAAAAGTTCTACTCTCTCTACATTTTACACGGTCTTTAATCATCTTGTATCATCTTCTCCAGGACATTTTCCAAGTCCTCTAGGGCATATTATAGGCTACAATTCATTGATAGTGGTAGATTTTTTGTTCCATATGATATATGTATATTAATATACAAAGCGCAATATGAATATGTAAAAATATCTTTGAACAAGGCTGCTGCAATGTAATGCTGATTTTTTTAATCAACCATAATAAGTTTCAAATTGCATGTTTTCTCTGTCCAACAGTCCAAAACTGAAAATGTATTCAACTTACTATCATGTAAGAGAAGGAAAAAGCATCAAATCCACACATTTGAGAAGCGGGAACCAGATAATGTTGATTTTATGATTGATTGATTATGATTTTTCCTTGAAAAAAAACCCACAATTACTGAATAATCAAAAACGTTTCTTACAATTGAATCAATAAAACTACTTACTGTTCACACTTAGGATGTTGTATCTTTCTCTCCTCACTGCCCTGTCTCTCAGACCGAAACATTTCCCTGACAGTACAAGTAAACGATGCGTTCAGCAAAAGATGAGTCAAAAACACATAAAGTTCCCGCCACCATGGGCCATATGTGGGAATAAAAAACAGATAGTGAGCGGATGATTCCCTGTCAGATAAAATGTTTGTTTTGGAGAGTGTTGCCTTGTTTAGATGTTGGTGGTTCCTGATGCTGCTCCAGCCTTCAGAGACCAAAATAGCTCCCATCTGTTCAAATGGTCCAGTGAAGACTTTTCGGCAGACCAAAGTATGTTCTTTATAGTGGGAAAAACTGTGGCTCACCAGAAAGGTTGTTTTTCGGGGGTTCACAAACCCCTAAAATAACATGCACACACACACACACACACACACACACACACACACACACACACACACACACACACACACACACACACACACACACACACACACACACACACACACACACACACACACACACACACACACACACACACACTAGCATTTACAGTAGCCAATTGTGACTGCAATTTGTCATGAGGTGTCTGGCAATTCTCGCTCACCAATATGGATGTACTGCTATTTTTGCCCATAACCCATTAATCATACTTTTCCCAGAAGCAGAATGTGGCATTAAATGTAAACAAAAAGGAAAAAATTAGCTAACCGAAAGCAGTAGGCAGTCAGAAAGCTTCCATGTTGACTCACTGACTATGAATTTCTCTTGACGCCAGTGTTGTAGTGCTCCAGAGGGCTCTTGGTCTCAAGACTGCTTTTTGGAGGTCTCGTCTCTCATTTTTATTCAGTCTTGTCTCTTCTTCGTTCTCATACAAAGAGGACTCAGGATTTTATTTCAAGACCAGTACAGGCTACGACTGTGGAGATATCACTAAATTGCCTAAATCATAACTGTGATTGAATGAAAACTTTCTGCTCCAATGCAACCAATAACTTGACTAATTTCTAATTTGATCTTCAATAATAAAATGTGGCCACCTAAAGACCGGTTTGGTCTTGGATTTGACTCGGTCTCGCCCTGACTTGGTCTTGAATTGGTCTCAACTGGTCCTGTCCTTCTAAGGCCTTGTCTCTGTCTCTATAACATTCGATTGGTCATGACTTGGTCTCAGTTAATGCTACTTAAAGCTGTCACTGTTAAGAAACAATTCTTCACTAAATGCTTAATTTATGAATAAACCCAGCTAGAAATTAAGAAATTAACTTCCACCTACTATGCAGATTCATGGTTGCCTGGGCAGGTCATGTATGGCACGTAGGCTGCTATGGACTGGATCTGCCTCATGAACTCATCTCCGATCCTGGCATTGTCCTAGAACAGTGACATTCAGCCATTACACATGATGCCAAAGATTGTTTCCGCATTCACTGATGTTCAGCCAAATGAGCCTGAAGAACTATGCAAGTCCCTTTTCCAGACAGCTTCAGGAATGTACAGTCTACCAAACAAACCTCACTGAAACCAGAAGATAGATATGCTAATACTAGCAACACAGCTTCGCGGTTCATGGCTGTACTCATAGCTTTTACCTGCCACAAACATTAATGACCTTTCAGACTAATTTCCCTTTCCCTATTTTACTGTTTATAATATCAGTGAAGCCACAGGATGTACGTGCACATTCCATCTCAAAAACACAGCTTGGATGAATTATGGTTATTAATGTTTGCAGTAGTCTGCTGATTGCATTTCTCCATATTTGGAAAAAAAAGGCATGAATAATGCAGGAAACTCATTTCAGGAAAGATGATATTAGCATCCAAGACAAGGTTATGCTAAATATCACAGATGACAGTTGGGAGGTTGTCAGATGAGCAAATATGTTATTGAGACTTAAGATTAAGGGTTTTGAATGGCGCTCATTTTATTCAAGAAATACTTGGAAAACCCTGACCCTGACTCTCGTCTTTCACCACAGGCTTAAAGCATTTCACAGTAATGCTAATCATAAGCTGTGTGTCTCTACCACAGCTGAGAGCATTCATATGCACTGATAATAAGAAGTGGTGAGTCTTGGGACGGGGGCAGTGGAGAAGGGTAAAGTGGTTTGTCTCATCTGTCATTGTGGAATTAGTGGAATATCATAGTGGCTTTGTGAATATATGCTATTGATGAAAGAAATTTGCTGTCAGTGACCTAACTGGGTAACAGTGTGATCATGATATTGAAAAGACAGAAGAGTAAAATACCTCATGCATATCGTAGGCAAAGTCCCCTGTAAAAAAAAAAAAAAAAACTACAGATTAGAATTGATCTTTAAGTGTTTTAAGACTGTTCCTGTCCCACAGTGCAGGCATAATAACATTATATATATATATATATATATATATATATATATATATAGCTTTGGTGCCAAAATAGTTTCCCCCCCCAAAAAAGTTGTGTTTATTTCTTTATTACAGAGATAACACAACATCTTCAACACTTTGGGAAATGCGCTTAATTGTTTTTTTTGCAGAGAATTGGATAAAAAAATAAAATAAATCTATTTTAGTTTCATGTGTGTATGCTAAATATGAAGCTACAGACAGCAGGGAGTTCGATTAGCTTCGCATGACGACTGGAAACAAGGTGAAGGTAACTAAATTGCCAAACAAGACCGCTTAAGCTCACTAATTAATGTTATGTCTCGTTGGTTTAATCTGTAAAAAAACTGAAATGTATAAACAAGGGTGACCAGACGTCCCCGGTTTCCGGGGACAGTCCCCGTTTTCAGTGACCTGTCCCCAGCTACTACTGTCCCCGGAAATGTCCCCGGTTTTGACTGTGAAAGATACGAAAATGGAATATCCGAAAAAATTAAAAAACGTAAATGTTAACCAAACGACACGTAGTTGCGCACCCTACTACTCACAGGCTCAAGCCAAAGTGGTTTGACATCTCCAGGTCAAAACATAAGGAAGCATAATAGATTTAGGTTTTGTAATAAATCATTAAAAATATATTAATCTTTTCTCAGTTGTATCTGATTTTTCCAACTGCTCCACACGCAGAATGTAATTCATGGATCTACTGTATATGTATACCTTGATGTCCACATGTGGAGATGAAAAATTTCAAAAAAAATGTATGTTTAAAAAAAAAATATATATATATTAATCAAAAACAAGCCTTGTGATACATGAGGAATATTGGTCTATATGTTGCAAAAGTGGTTTGACATAATTCAATGAAATGGTTTAAATGCATAATAGTTTTTAATTCCGAATATCAAACGAATGTTGAATATCAAACTGAATTTATATTGTTTATGTTTTGGAGGTTTTTATGCCTCTGAACCAGCTCTGAACCAAAAATGTCCCTGGATTTTGTCTCAGAAATCTGGTCATCTTAGTATAAACGACAATTTGTGTTTTTTACGGGAAGTTAAATGCTGATTCTTATTACTTAGTGAGATGCTAGTAGGCAGCTTTGTCTTCATGCTAAGTTAAGCTAATTGCCAGCTGGCTTTAACTCCATATGTTGCGTATGAGAATGGTATCAATCTTCTTATGTAACATTTTCCAAAATGTCAATCTTTACCATTATAAGTAACTAGTGTATTATGGTTAGCCTAAAACAAAAAAATGATCTCACTTTATGAGGCAATCAAAGGGTTATATTCACTGTAAACTTTTAAATTGGCTGTTAAACATTGTTTAACTTGGTGTTACATTTGAAAATCCAACAAAAGGCAAAGAAAAATGATACTTTTCTTTTATTATCTTTCATTCTCTTGGCATGAAATCGAGAAGGGGCAAAAGCTAGAGAGCAAGAGAAAGTCAGATTTTTGGGGTGAACACAATTTGGCACAGTACTGACCGGTATTCTGTTACTATTTCCCACTTATTCACATTTTCAACTTTGAAGTACTGGACTTTTCAAAAGCAAAGAACACAAATGACAAATAGGTATTATTATGCTCATTACAGTAATTACCATCATGATATACTACCTCTTCATTTAACATTTCTGTTGGCTCAGCTAGCTTACTAAATGTGATTTATGTTAATATAACATGTTGCAAGCTGTGCCAGGTATCTGTGGATGACTAATGTCTGAGACAACAGCTGATAAAACTTAAAGGCTCTTTACAGCTTTCACAGTGCAAATCATTGTAACATTTCTATCAGTGTGGAGCTTACCTATGTGCAGGATGACATCGTACATGCCAACCTGCGTCTCCTTTTGAAGTCGAGCCAGAGACTGTGGGTTCTCATTTCCCAGGTCACCATACAGAGCAAACCTGGAACTGAAGCTAGTGCTGTCATTCAGGGCAGTGAAGGAGAACACATCGCTCCAGCCGTCTTCACCCCCACAGTGGTAGACTGAAATTACACAGGAGAAGAAAAATTCTCAACATGAGTTATGTTATGAGTGAAAGTCAGTAATATTAAAGCTCCACCCACCATAAGTAGCAGCAGGTTTGAGGTCTGTGAGAGTGACTCTGTGGATGTACATCTTCCTCTTCTCCTTTCCTGAGTCCACAAACAGAGCAGCACTTCCTTTGGTGCTCATGTCAAAAAGTCGACCTCCCAGAAGGCCGTACTCCACCTTGCTTCCTGTCTTATTGAAGGTGGTCCAGGTCACCACCATAGAACCTGGCACTCCTGTGAAGAAAAGCCCAATTACTGGAACCGTGATGCAGATTGAGCCGACAGAACAACTGGATTCACTTACTCATGCATTTATAAAAGCCAAGAGATGCTTGAGATGAAAAGGCTGACTTTGCACAAGAGCGGCGCTTTTGATCGTGCCGCTGGCGAGATATAACCATCAGAAAACTGAGATAAGCTGACGACTATAGCCAGGTACTCATTTCATCAAGACATTAATGCATTTAATGACTACCACGTTTCACCTTTAAATTTGCGAATAGACTGTATGAACCAAGGGCAACATCAGCTATATGTGTCAGTTAAGGCAATTATCTGGTGCCTTTGACCCAAATGACTTACAGAGATTGCAGAGGTAGTGCTTTAGAGCAACAGGACACATCAGCCGGACATGTTGCCTTTGCATTAAACAGACCTTAAAGTTTCATCAGGGCTTTCCGGCAATGAATTAGCTGCATTACATGAAACACATCAGCTTTAGAATAGTACACAAACAAAACATGCAACTGCCAACATATACCAGTGCTTTCAGTCATTATATTATTGAGTGATTTGTACAAAACATCTGTATATCTGCAATCCATACGACCTGGATACTGTTTGTATTACTAAGTGGAAAATTGTAATCCCAAAAATGAAAACACATGGGGCTGATGGAAACACTTCAAACACTTACCTGTATAAGAGAGGTGCACTTGCTCTGGCTGGGTCCAAATGGGAGGAACACCAAGCACCAACAAGGGTGCAAGGCTTAACAAGGCACAGGCAGCATGAACAGGCACCATTTTAACATTGGACCACAGGAACAATAACCTGGTTAAAGTAGCAACACACACCCAGAAAATAAAACTATCGTCCCACTGTAATCACATGATGTGAAAAGCTTTTAATGACAGACATCACATGACACTCACATGACCCTGAGCCTATTGAGGTAAAACCAAGTGGATCAATGTTTCTCTTTTGAAATGATAACACAACACAGCCTTAAAATATCTTACCTGACCTTGGTGCCAGCTTGCACAGCACTCAGTGGCAGCAGCAACACACACACACACACACACCAAACACAATACGTGTTATGGTCTCTGATGAAGACCTTGCATCAGTCAACCCAACTGATGAAGCTGCAGAACCAAAAACAGCAGAGTCAGCGAGAACAGCACGGAAAGAGATGATGTGTCAATAAAAGCAGCTGATGTTGTTCTCATTGTGCATTCAGGGAAGTAAAAGTGAGCTCAAGTACAGCAGAGATTAGCTCACAAGCCACAGCTTGCCTCAGATCATTAAAATGTGGAGGCAAACAGCTGATATGCTTCACTGATCGGCAAAGGGCACTGTCAGGGTCATGGCCTATGAGGCAAAAAAGGCTTTAATTTGAGCAAAAATACTATACCAGCCATAGGTGTGTCTAGCACCTTTTTGTCAAAACCAAACAGGATATCGTTTAAACTCAATATTTAACAGCAAAAATAGAGAAATTATTATCTGACATGACACCCTCAATATGCCCAGTATTCAATTAGAAAAATGTTATAAATTGATATGGATAAATGTATATCTCTCTTATTAGATTAAAAAAACTCAGTTTGTTGGGTTGTTATATTTGTGCTTTGTTTGACACACCTGGTGTTCTTCTGTCACAAATGTGGGAATGATAGTCCAAAATTATGTTAAAATGTACATTTCTTTGGGCTCAATGGATGCTCAACACTCCTTAAGCTCTCATTTTAGAATCGCCACTGAATTACCAGCTGATCTCATTTCTCCTTTATGGAAACTGCCACTCCTCCCATGTGTCTGTCAGCGGGATCAGCTGACTGGGATCACTTGAAACGACAGATTTACAGTAAACCGCTGCCTTTACTAGAAATGTTTGGTTTTGAATGTTGCCACATCGATATCTCAATAGTCGCTAGAGGGTGCACACTGCACAGACTGTGTTATGAATAGGATGCTTTATTCTCTGATGCCCGGCAGTTAAAATCCGATGTTAGCTGCACGACAGTAAATTAGCGTAAAAGAAAGGGAATGTTTATTTCTGCTTGTAAAACAAGGTGAGTAACGTTATATGCTACAATTCAGGATAAGTTATTTGTTTCACGTGTTGAAACGCAGTTATGATTTGCTGTGAATGTTATAGACTATTTCCTAGACCACTGGTTGTAACGTTAACCCGTGCTAATAAACTGTTTTTGTCTAACTTTAGTTAGCTCAGCTGTTAGCTAGCGAATTCTTACAACAGCTTATAACGGTTCATAACTAACGTTAGCGTCACTACGCCTAATGAAAATCCTTTTTATTCTGTCTATGAACAACACGTACAGTTTACAGGTACTCAATAACCCTCTCTGAAAGCCCCAACACCGTCTGACCCGAATAAGTGAGCTAAATGTTAAATTAGTAACTAAAAACACTCACAACACAACTCAGCTGTTTGGTGAGGGAGAAGTTCCTGACTACGTCATTGCGCAGAAGAACAACAATGCCCACTTGGATTGTGGGAAATTGTGTTTTAATGTTTAGCCTGGATAGCCTGACTAGCAGTTTCATCTTTTTTTGAACAACTTAACGCATCACAAAATGCATTATGAATAGATTTATATACATAAACCGTATTGTGGTCGTCTCATGTGTTTTTCTCAATTCATTTTTGTTATTCATTTAGGGGTTTCACTGTTTTTCAGGAACACCCTAATCACATTCACACAGCAACACACTCACATGTGGAAGCTGTTCATTGCAGTCACACTTCAAGGTTCAAAGTATCTTTATCACCTTATAGGTCATTTGGTTTGCAGCCAGGATTCATACAAAACACTGATGAAACAACAACAAACAGGACATAGTTTACAGAGTGGTTCAGTAGGAGGTTCATTATCGCTTGGGTCATAAGTACACGTAAAAAATGTAGGCAATGTGTGCAAATGAGCAATTCTCAATCAGTCATCTAATGCCCCTGAGCAGTTGGGGTTAAGGGTCTTACTCAAGGGCAACTCAGTGCTGGTAATGAGGGAGGGGAGTTCATTGAGATTGAACAACCGCCCTTCTGGTCAGAATCTTGCTTCTCTAAACTTCAGGTCACCACTGCTCGCTGCCCTGTCATGATCTGACCACAATAATATCTGGCCATGCGTGTGTGCTTCTGGATTTAATTAGATCTCTTTCTCTAGGTCTAATGGACTCCAACAGTGAAGACGGAGAGTACCAAAATCTTGAACATGCCTTACAACAGGATGCAGCCCAGTACAGAATGACCTATCCTCATGGGAGAAACATGGAAAATGTGTGCTGGGTAATACATTATAATATGCAGATGGATCTCTATATGCTGGACCTGTTGCTGCTTATAACTGTGCAAAATGTATTTTTCTATGCAGGTGGATTATGATAAAACTGAGGAGTTTGAAAAAAAGAGGTAGGTTGTTGCATGTTCATGCAAGTGAAGTGCATGATGTGTTTTGGTTTTCAACTGAACATTTCACCCTGCCCAGGTATCCAGTGAGTCGCTCCGGCAACAACCCAGGCAGAGTGAAGCGGGTAGTGTCCTGTAAGAGAAAGACCCATCATCTGACAGTGACTCGGAGGAAGCAGCTCGGGGCCGGAAAGACTTATGGTGCTGCAAACAAGGAGAATGAGATTGACTGCATGCAGGACGTACAACAGGAGATATTTGACATGGACCCTTGGGAGTTCCCTCTAAATGTCAATAACAGCCACAAGACTGGTAAAACTGGTTCTGAACAAGCCGACGACCGTACACTCACTGAGGTGAGAAATACTGTATCACAGCTCAGAAATATTTCTGTCTTGTGTTGCTTTTTTTTTCTTTCACTAACATGCAGATAAATGAATCTGAATATAGCAATGTTTTTCAGCTCACAAGGGATCATGGCACAATGTCCGATGTGCTCTTTGGAAGAAATCTGAGACTGAAAGTGTCTCTAACATTGTGGCAGAGAAATGTCGGAGAGCTGTTGACATACTTTCTGAGGTATGTATAGTGTATTGTCTGATTAAAAAATGTGACATGCGGTTTCAGAATTTTAGACTAGAATTTCAAAAGCATTGTTACTTCTCTGTTTTTTGCACAGAATCCAAGACATCGGTGTGTTTGTTGATTTTCTCCCACTGATAAGCAAAAGGTGAGTGACTTGAAATTTGCTCAAGTCGGAGCATCACTGACTACAAGTGAAGTATTATAATATTGCTTTAATTTTCTCTGCAGCATTGATGAGGATTCCCCCAGGGTCACCATTGGCTCTTGTGTTGACCTCTTTCCTTTAGTTAAGAAAGTCCTCACAAATCCATATGAAGAGTGAGCATTCCTGCTGCAATAAACTGTTTTCTGTTTGCAATGCAATTGAATTATTACAGAATGAAACTGGTATGCACATAGAGGAACATATAATATGTGGAAGGATACTTACGAAATACTAATAAATTCAGATTACCTTTTATTCTCACAGGTATCTTGTAGTTGGTTTAAAATGGATACATTCTGTTTTGAAAAACTGGTGGGAGGACCTAAGAACAAGTGGCTATAGTGGATCAACTAAACTTACGATGGATAAGTAAGTGTTGTTTTATGAGCTGTATGATACTTCAGATATATAAATACTGTGTATTGTATATTCTAGCAAAGTTGTCTTGCAGAAGAAAGGCAGCAAATACATCCATACAGCATCACTTAAAATTAGCCAGACTATTTTCAATATTTGGCCCGAAATGCAGATACAATTACTCAGTCATTGTGATAAAGTGTTTATTTAACTTTGTTACAGAAATTTCCAGGCCTTTAATCAGCAGTTATTGGAGTTATGGTATCAGGAACCTTTACTTAAATCTGCTCCAGGAACTGCTGGAGACATGGCAAAGGTCAGTGCTGCATTCATGAATAAATCATTACCACTGGCATTGTTGACTTTGAATTTACGTATTAAAAAGTCTTAGTCTTACATCATCATCTTTCTCCCTTAGGTCATTGACTCCTACCTTTCTCAACTTACCTGATGACAGCAAAGAAACAAATAATGGATCATTCTCTGGTAGCAGCCTCACATAATAGAATCCTTAGATTGGAAATGTTTTGTTTCGCTTGTACTGTACGTGTCCTGAGGGGATATCAGTAGAGCATGATGTATTTATTGGTTGGTAGATGAACTTAAAACAGTTGAAATACCGAGAATGTGCAATATTAATTCAATCGTGTGGTAAATTTGACTTGATTGTCTTTTCAGTGACCAAGTAGGATGTTGTTATTTATCAACAAAAGGAGTTTCATCATTGTGCAGTTGTAATTGTCAAAAACTTGGAGGCTTTGAATGTAAAGTAAATGTGTTAATGTTTGTCTTTTCAATTTGATTACGTCATTGATGATAAATAAACTTAGAATTTTAAATTCTTAAGTTGCTGTTGAAATTAATATTTGTTACAACTGAAACACAGGGTGTAATCCCCTTCTTCTGTGGGAGAAAACAGCACAGATATGTTTCTGCTTTATTAGTGAACAAAACCATACACTCCTGTGGAATTGTACATACTGTATTTTACACAGCTCTTCACTTCAAATTAAAGTACAGTTAGACAAAAATACTCCTAGATCATCAACAATACATTTCAGTTAAACCCCTAATTCAATCTCATCTGAACTTCAGCCTCATTCACTCTGAAGTGATTTAAGTAAGGCAGAGATATGGATTTACATAGCTCATATCTCTCCATTACATGGGGGTTTATCTCGCTTGACACAGATAAGCGGAGGCTTGGTGTCTGTCATTGTGATGTGAACCTGAGGCTGAAGTCCAGCTGTGACTGGGCAGGACAAGGCTGTGTGAGAGGACCTGCAATTCAGTGAACTCTCAGCAGTCGACAGCCCTTTTGCATTCTGGTGCTTTTCATTCAGTAAGAGTAGACAATAAAGAAGAGTGTGGGAGAAGATCTGGCTACTACATACCTCTACACTGTCACCTCATAAAGGGGTCTTCCCTGAAGGTAAGACTTTCTTCAGTACGTTCACTGAATTAAATAAGAAGCTGACACTACTGTATCATTCATTAACTTAACACTGTTGGTCTGAAAGCAAAGGGAAGTGAAGGATGAAAAGTGTGAGATGCTGGCTACCAGTGGCCCTGCTGCTGCTTATTGTAGCTGGAGTTGACATGGAACATCTCCAAGCTGAGAACCTGAATCTCCTTCCCCAAGATCAGCACAACTTGGTCCTAAACCGTGGAATGAGAGGTATTTATTTGTGTAGACTTTTACTTTCAGTTTGACTCTGCTTTTTTGCTGTTTGAGTACTTTTTTTTTTTTTCAGTTATGTGCATTGTACTTTGTTTGTTCTGACTCTTCAAAACTCAAGATGATGATGATGATGGTGGAACAGCACGTGGGAAACTTTGTGTGATTGCTTTTACATTTTAACTACCTTTGTCACAGACTATCTGTGTGGAGTCTCCTGTGAGTCAAATTCCATCCTGTATAGACCCAAATGTCTTAGTGACTCATTAATTGTAATGTCCAGTGAAGGGGTATGTGTATCTTAATTAGATAATTTGTCAGACAAACAGTTGTAATAGTTTCAATCAAGGTTTACTCGGGAGACATGAAAAAGTAGTGTATTTTATTTGTGAATTTAAGAGATTTTTTTTTAAACCTTTGGACGAATTCAAGCTAGCTATTTCTAACCGTTTCCATTTTTTGTGCTAAGCTAAGCTAACATATCCTGGCTGTTAATATGAATGATAACGGACAGACTTGAGAGTGGTATCAATCTACTCATCTTAATCTCAGAAATAAAGAAAATATGTGTATTTCCCAAAATGTCTATTACTATTAGTTTAAATAAGAAAAATGTAGTGACTGTGACATTGTGGAATGTCAATGTTTTCATGTCTGCAGAATAAAACATAAACACATGTCAACCTCTTCAACCCAGTTTACGATGTTAGAGTGTCCTACCTTTTTAGAAACTGTCAAAACCACTGCAGCATCAAATGAATATGAACAGAAAACATATTTGCCTGATGACTGATATGGTTATTTGCCCAACAGTGCTGCCCAGAGACTGCCATGAAATGCTGATGACGTCTTCGGGCCAGGCCAGAGACGGGGTGTACCTGATCCAACCAGGTGACTCCCCTATCGTGGCCTACTGTGCTATGCAGGAGGGAGGCTGGACCGTGGTGCAGCATATCACCGTCAATAGCAGCGTGGATTTCGATCATACCTGGGCTGAGTACAAGCACGGCTTTGGGGCTGTAACTGGTGATCACTGGCTCGGGAATGAATACCTTCATCAGCTCACCTGCGGCCCTGGGCGCTATAAACTTGGAATAAAATTAGTGGACCGAGATGCCATCACCAAAACAGGGGAGTATGATCCATTCCTGGTGGAGGATGAATCGTCAGCATACAGACTGAGGCTGGGGTTGTTTCAGGGCACAGCTGTAGATGCTCTTACCCTGGACACAGAGAACTACCTGCATGACAATCAGAGATTTACCACTAAAGACAGAGACAATGACAACTACTTCCAAAATTGTGCTAAGCTGGAGTTTCAGGGGGTGCCAGGAGGAGGTTGGTGGTACGACGCCTGTGCTGGTGCCAACCTCAATCGCAGGAATGTCATCTACTGGCAGAAGGACTGCAACAAGGAGCGTCTGTGCAAGTATGCATGGATGATGGTGAGACCTTCAGACACAGTTAAACTGATTCCAAGTAGAGACTGTAAGAAGGATGAGCTTTAAGGACACAGGATTTGTAATACTGTACAAAAGTTACACTACAAAATGCTACATTAATCATTTTCTCCTCATAGCAAGTAAGCTGGATAGTCAGTTCACCACATTTTATTCAGGAATGCATGGACATCATCACAAAATAGTGAAAAGAGCAAACTTACAAATATTGAACACTGTATGAAAATGCAGTACAGTTTTAGCTCTAACTGTGTTTCCACTGATCACCATTTCAATAAATAAAGAGAACTCATCATACCAATGTGGAGATTTCTGGTTTATCATAGTTACAAAAAAGTGTTTAATGACATTATAGCTTATGACACATGTAATATATATATATATATTTTTGCATGTCATCTCCCATCCAATGCTTACACAAAGGAACATTTCACAAACAGTATTTTATTTGCCACAGTACATTACATGTTTGCCAGAAATACAATGAAAATATGATGACATTGTTTTAGCTATAGTAATTCAGAGAAAACTAATACCTTACTTAAATGCTTAAAGAATAACGAAAATATCCTGAGAGAGGATGACGACTGATAAACAGATTATAATAAACAATGTGTACTCTTAAATCCGCCACTCCAATCCCATTGTAAACACTGACATTGTTAGCAAGTTTGTCATGTAGTTTGAGTACGATTAGTATTTCACTTTGAAGGTGTTGTAGGTTATGCTAGTATATAAATGTATTTATTATCAGGATAAAACCTTGAGTTGTATCATCTCTATCATCATTTTTGAGAGGGTGGTTTGGGGAAAATCATTGATGGAATCATTACTCTTTATTTTACGCTGAGATTTTGCCAAAAATGTAGAACATGTTATGTGAAAACATTAAAGTTGAATCTTTATTCACTCATCAGACAAATTACATGGCACGTGTGAAAAGGCTTTGATAATCATCAAGTTACAATCTTGACTTAGCAAGCAGGTTCTGACAACAGGACGACACGTATTAGCCCTTTCAAATCAAATAGCAATTCCAAAAAGAACATCCTCAGCACAAACACAATACCCACACAATAAAAACTGCATGTGTTATGACATTTTGGGTGTAGGAGCATCAACTTGGGGGAGGATACTGGCAGTTCTTTTTATACTTTTAGACCAATACACAGTGTAAATTATTAGATTGGAGCAATTGTATCATGCTCCAGATATCAAACTGTGCATCTTGAGTACAAATAGAGTACTATATGAAATAGTTTGCGTGTAAATAGCGTGTCCTCTATAAGAGCATCGGTTTTGGGGGGAAATACTGGTATTTCTTTAATATTTTGCAATCTATTTACAGTGTCAATGATTATATTGGGGCAATTTTATAATGTTCTTCCATTTCCAAAGTTCAAGCTGTAATTAACATACACTACAGCAGACCTACTGATCAATGAGTAATTAGTAACTTGTAGGATTTCGAGTTCATAAAGTCAAGATCATGAATACAAACGTATAATTTACAGCCATCACCATACACAATCTTTAAAAAAAAAAAAGGGTTCATGTGATTTTGGAGCTAACCACAGGGTTTTGTCCATACCAATATAGTTTCTCCTCAATCCTTTTCTTCTTCCACTGGCAAAGTAGAAGCATGCGGAAGGTTTTTTGGAAAGTCTTGTTACAAAGGGCGTAGCACATGGGATTTACAGTGCTGTTGACGTAGCACAGCCAGTAGCCCAGATGCCAGAGTGAGAGGGGAATGCAGTCTGAGCAAAAGGTGGAAATAAGCACCATGATGTTATAAGGCGTCCATGTTAGAATGAAGGCCAGCAAGATGGCGCTGAGAGTCTGAGCTGCCTTCCTCTCCTTGATCAACACCATCCTCTTCCTCTTGGTGATCTGATTCTTCAGTGTGGCGTCTATGGGCTTAGACGTCGAGGAGGTGGAAGGGACGCTCATGGACTCAGCCGAGGAAAACGTTGACGACACCATTTTGGTGTCTCCGTTTTTGCTGTGCTCCACGTGAGTGTCTTTAGTCACAGGCTTGAACTTGTAGGACACGCACTTGCTGCTCTTCTGAGAGTTGCTTTTGGGTGGCGTCTGGAAGAAGCTATCTTCTTCATAGCTGCTGAGCTGTTCGCTCTCACTGCCCACTCCACTCTTGATGGTCTCACAAGCCTGGTTCCTGAAGGAGGGCTGGAAGCCCCCTGGAGACACAGGCTTATCCTCATCCTCAGACGAGGCATAACTGTTGAAGGTGGTCAGCTGACCAGCTTTGGACCACTCGTCATTAGTGGTGGCTGCTGATTTGGCCGCATTGCTTCTGCTGGAGGAGGACCAAGAGGCTTGATTCCTGTCATGTGAAGCTGATCTTAATTTACAACTAAAACAGGATCTGATAATAGTCTTCTGAGGCTGGGGGACCCCAGGTTCTGTGGGAAAGTTAATCCCCTGCAGTTCTGCTAGATCTTTGGTCCTCTTCTCTGTCTCCTTGTAGATTCGACAGTAAAGGATTGTCATGACTGATACTGGGATATAAAATGCAGCAATCGCTGTCCCAAAAGTTATGACAGGCTCAGAGAAAAACTGGATCTGGCATTGCCTCTCAGGGACAGTCCTTTTTCCTACAAAGTATTGCCAGCAGAGTATAGGTGGGGCCCACAAAATAAGTGACACCAACCAGGCCAAACCTATCATGATTCCAGCTCGTTTGGGAGTCCGCTTGGCCCTGTAGGTCAGAGGTCTGGTGATAGAAAAATATCTGTCAAAACTGATCACCAATAGGTTCATGACTGAGGCATTACTGGCTACATAGTCCACTGCCAACCAAAGGTCACAGGCAAGGTTCCCTAAGGCCCAGTAGCCCATCAGTATATACGACGTATATAGATTCATGGAGAAAACACCTATGATGAGGTCAGCAGCTGCCAGACTCAGCAGGTAGTAATTATTCACTGTCTTAAGCTGGCTGTTGACCTTAAAGGAGAGCATCACCAGAACATTCCCCACAATGGTGATCAGGCTGACAATAGCTGACACAGTCGCAATGGTGATCACCTCCCAGAGACTGTGAGTAACCAGGTGGATGTCCATTGTACTGGTATTTACAGTGGAGTTCAGAACACTCTCTCCTTCCATGGTCTTCTTTTGTTTATTAGCATCCAACCACGACAAGAGAGTTTGGATTTGTCATTTTCAGGAAGATCTCCTGGTAAGAAAAGAAAGAAAATAATATTCTTTATCCCATCAAAAAAAAAAAGTTCCACTCATAGCCACTAGATGACATCAATTCAGCATGCTGAGCATCACATCTTCACACTTGACTTGACACCGCTTGACACCAAGGAGGAGAATATACACCATTAATGTTTTGCTCTCTAAAAACATCAGATATGATATGTGTTTGTCATACACCCTTAAAATATTGGAGCATTTAGAAAAAAAAAAAATGCATTTGGCATTAAAAGGCATTGTTTTCATCAGTTGTATTTACTAAGAAAAAAAACGTTATAAAGATACTGTACTTCACGCAGCTCACACAATTACATCATGCGCATCTGAGTTTGCCCATATGGAGTGTTTTAGGCAAACATCTGTGGCACATTTCAAAAATCCAGGTCATTACATAATATTATTGCTTGCTCTATATCTGCACGCTGTTATACTAAAGTATATTATTAATGCATAAACTCAATTTATAGTTCACCTAGATGGCCATTATTTGAAATATGGCAGTTAATTCTGGTTTGTGACAAAACTAAAATCTCCAAACAAACAAATGATGATAGTGATTTTGGTTATTTGGCTCTGTGAAGTCTTATTTCCTTAGTGATTAGGCCTACTAGCTTTACATTACAGCTTTTGGGGTTCCTTTATAACATTACTGCAGAGTAAATGCATCAGATAAATAAGTCAAATCACTAATCGCAAGTGCCACAAGTTTTTAAATACAGCAGTATTTGAAATGAGTCTGCATTCATTAGTTAATCTGTTTAAATATAGTTTAAATTTGAGGGCACCTGTCCATCATTCACTATACAAACTCATCACTGTACAGAATCTTTTGGTCCCTTCCCAGCATGTACTGGGCAAAAAAACAACTTTGGAAAATCTGAAATACCTCAAAAGATGGCCAATCTTTGTCAGGGTTTCACATAAAGAAAGGGAAGCACAGTCACATCTATATCTATGGACAACTTCCAGTGTACATGAGCTGAATGGTTTTGGAGGGTGTGAGGAAAATCAATTGCCTGGAAGATAAAAGATTGTAATAGGCTTCATTTCATACAAGTCAACCTGTGTGAACATTTTTCATTACAGATTTATTGTAAAGCAAATTATCAATAAGGCTAATCAAATGAAAATTGATGAGATATGTATTTGTTCTTTCTATCAGTCAGATCTAAGCAACATTTTCCCCTGAAATACTGTAAGAAGAAATCAAGACATGACATTAAACTTGTACATTAGTTCAGTACTTTGGAACACTCTGAAGGAGCTAATACTGTACATTCAGCCATGGCAGTGTGTAAAGTGACAGATGCAGTCTTTCAGTCAACTTTGAGGTTCAGGAAACATACAAATCTGCCTAAACTTCAAACTCAAACTTCGCTATTTCTTCAGCCATGCATCAAATTTCTATTTCTGCAGTATATACTTATACTATACTACTACTTATACAAATTTTTTATTTAATTTTTAAGAGCCTGTGCAATTCCCTATTCCTGCGATATACTCCCTTTTCTGCAGCACTGAGAGAAGATGCACTGTCAAGTATCTTTCTGTCTCCAAACCCAACCACAGCGGCATGTGTATACAATGCACTACATCAAATCATTTTTTCTGGCCTTTTCTTTATAAGGTTTGGACTTGTTGTCATATCCATGCTCATTTGAATTTGTGCCGTTTCTTGAGTGCCAGATACCGTCAATGAGGTACAGCACTTGCATGTAACTGCAAAAAATGCACCATTAGAGGGCAGCAAACACCCTCTACATATGGATACTCAAATGGAAGCACACAAGGTCCCCTCATCCTCAGGTCAGTGGTGTGCATGCACATTTCATCCCAGGGTGCTGGACACAACAATCGATAGTGGCTGAGGGGCTATCCATGCCAACCTGGACGTTTGTGTTTGAAACAAGCCCAGGGGAAATTTCTATGATATAAAGCCTTGCTGTTCATAACCTACAAATGCATGACAGTGCCATGTGGTCTTACTCTTGCCTTGAGGGTTTTAATAAAACTTGTTGAAGCAGCATTAGATCCCTCTGTTTGAGTACATTTGTATATGCAAATGATTATATCCTGTGGGGAAAACATAGATTTGTGCATATTCATACTGAGGCTACTTATAGGAGCCTACTTGAGCATGAGGCTAGTCTCTGTGTCACACTGTTCCACACTGTCAGATGAGGTGATACATTCTCACTCCTCTCAGAGAGGAGGCATTACGGAATTGGTATTTTCATCCATGACACTTGCTCTGCTTAAAATTAGGGGATTTCAGTGCCATCTGTGGCCTCTGTGCATAACCTTCTAAGACATTTTCAGCTCCAGAATCATTATTTAACACTGAAAATGACCAGTACAACAGCAATGGCCACCATCAGTGAGGCAGAGACCTCCCTCATCACTAGAGAGAATCCTCGATGTGGTTTGTGGCAACTCTCAAATTTAGATTCTAGCTCACCAACCCAGGCCACTACAGAGACCTGCAGTGTATGCTCGCTCATCAAAGGATTGCAAAGGGGACATTTTAGACTGTATCAGGACAGTTCATAGTACGTGGTAGTAAGATGGCTAAAGCTTCTCTGTTACAGGTTTTCACAGGTCTGACATACCAAACAGAGAACTTTAGGTGACTGGTGACTGGCTCTGTTATAGGTTGACGATGTATTTCATTCGGCAGTTTCCCAGTTGCAATGGGCATGAAACTAAGTTGAATAAAGATAAAACTGGATTTTTACCATTCATTTATTTTCTCCAAGCCCAAACTGGGCTGGATATGTCTATACATGTTTATCCCAAATTGCCTTTGAGTATTCTGCTCCTTCTTTTCACACAATGTCTCCTGAGTCTCATGTACCAAGATGATCTCTACTAACTGCTCTCTTTACTGGAGAGCTTCTCCTAAAGTGTATTGAAATTACAGCCCACAATGCAATGCTTTGAATGTAATCACTATCCATTATTTGCAAAAAATGAACTTTACTCATTGGCATTCGTTTGACAGTGCTAGGTTAGCAGGAGTGCCAGCGAAAGCCTGAGGCCCACACAAATAACATTCCAGTCACTGAGGGGGTCCTCCTGCAGGACTTGGATTGTCCCTCATCTTGTTGTAGAATGGCATTTCATATCACATCACTCAAATCCCCACATTATTACACTGTTTAGTGTAGGAAATGCCATGAATCTGTCTACGGAATTCTCTGCTATTTCCTGTTATGGACAAACCGTCATTTCGATCTTGTTGGTTGTTTATTGTTGTTAACCCTCATAATAAGGTAAAAGGCACATTGGTTTCAAAAGTTTTTCCTTTTTTCACTCAGGAGAAGAATGACATCAAAGCTGTAATAACATTTTTAGTGTTGCTAGCTACTTTGGTCAAAGAGTACGCCCATTGGTCTTCAGTGAAATATCTCAACAACCGCTGGATGAATTGGCATGGCATTTGGTACAGATATTCATGTACCCCTCAGAATGAATAGTAATAATGTTGGTGATCCCTAACTTATCATCTAGCCCCATTATCAGATCAAAAATGTAATTTGTCGAAAATTTCAGATTATGACCAAATACCATCAAACTAATGACATTCCCATCAGCCTCACTTGTGCAGTTAAGGATTTTAGCACAGTGACTTAAGAGCATTTCTTTTTTCAGAATAAAAAGTGGAAAGGCTGAAATATCCCTGATTATGTTCGGCGTCACAAAATATAATTAATTAATGATGACAGGCAGGCATTTGAGAAAAAAGGTTTTTCCTGACTCACTGATGACAGTTGTGTTGCTAAGCTGACACACACACGTGCACGCGCACGCACGCACGCACGCACGCACGCACACACACACACACACACACACACACACACACACACACACACACACACACACACACACACACACACACACACACACACACACACACACACACACACACACACACACACACACACACATACACACCTCTCTTGACCTTAACAGGTAGCAAGTCAAGCTTGCTAATACCTTCTAAATCGAAGCAGGAAGCATCTTAATGGTACACTCAGAGTTCCATAAATATGGGCTCTGCATGACTATAAATAGTGAATATGGTCTGTCGTGGCCTCTTTCTGTACTTTTTATGGATGCAGTTCAGTATCACACGTGACGCACAGTGGGGAAGAGCTTTGTGATGTTCCCTGGTCAAACAAAAAGAACAGGTTGAAAAACAAAAACAGTGCTGCAGAATTGGTAGCATACCGCCTCTATTGTGACTTGGTTAAAATAAATATTATAGCCAAGGGGTCATTGATATGAATAACAGTCAGATAGTGGTGCAAAGACGTACTCTCACTCTTCCCAAGAAAACAAAAACAATCCTCATTACATGTACATCCTAAGAGTATTAGACTGCCTCCTGAAATATCGCGTTAACCCTGTATGCATTATTAATGGTAATTGATCCAGTGATTAACAGTGTCCAGTCTGCGAGTGAGGAAAGACTAGGTAGCACAAATCTTTCCTGAGCCTCCATACTGAGTGCAGAGGCGGACATGTTGAAGGGTGGGCTTCCTGCAGGTCCTTTGGCACCTGGCCATCAGTGCTCCTATGCAGTGGCTCCATACACTGGCCCCCAATAGGCCTCCTGGTCATACATAACCTTTTTCTACACTCTCCTTTGGTTGCAGCACAGCAGAAACACGAAAGCAAATTGTGTGCTTATGTGTGTGTATGTGACATTTGTGAAGGGACAGAAGATGAGAGACATCAAAAGAAGAAGAAGGAGAGAGCTAAAGAGAGGCGAATCAAGTCAAAGAAAATGACACCATGTGTGTCTGCGTGGTGAGTACGTATGATATGGAAATCAGCCCAGAGCTTTTTGGCACAATAGTTCGTGCATCCTGTAGTCAGCTCACTGACCCATGGTTAAGATTCCTGCATATGTGGATGAGGACAGAAATGCTTGACTCATTCTGTGTATCAGGCAATGGAGAAGAAGGAAAGAGGATTAAAAATGTTTGCATGTATGATCTGCCTCCTAAACATGCGACCTGAAATATTTATCAGTGCTAGCGGCAAATAAAAGTAAGGCTATATACTCGGTAATGCCGCGTATACATTTCTGCATTTTGTTTATTCAACTGTTAATGTTTTCTCCACTGTGAGTTTAAAACAAGTACAAACTTGAATTACATCTCTTCTCCGATGAGAAATAATGATCATTAGATGATCTGCTTATGGACACCCCTGTGGTTTTGGCAGCTGCTGAAGGGAATAAAATAATAAAGCTTAATGCCTCAGGGAGCTCTTTTTTATGAGCAACCAACATTTCATTAATGCCCCATCGTTTGGATAATGATCTGGCTATAAACTAATTTGTGTTCTTGTTTATAGAGTTTTCTGAGGTTTTTTCCCAACTCCTAACACGCCCAATTGTCTCTATGCTGATGTCACAATTGTCTACAAAAACAAAATGGTTTGAATAACCTCCATGCTGTTCAAAATTCATTTTCAGTTAATGGTGTTATGTTCCGTTTTGGGTATAAGATTCCTCAAAAAGGCATGAACATAAAAATCTTGCTCATAGATATACTATAGGATGTGTGAAATAGCAGTGAAATATTTGATACCATAGTAGATCCCTGTTGGACAATTCCAAAAACCCCCATAGACCATTTCCCCCCAAATTCTGATATAAAGTGAAATTGCTGCTCAAAAACATTCAAGCCTAGTGATCAACAATCTAGTCATGAGTTTTCCTAACCAAACCATTACTGTTTATGGTGACTCCTTTGTTTTTTTACGGGGATCAGGACCTTTTTTGCAGCACCTCACAAAATCTGTGGGGACTGGATGGACTCGTTAAAATCACGCTCCACTGCTAAATCCCTCCGTGTTTTGTCATTTCCACTTAATCAAAGAAAGGAGGGGAAGAGAGGTGAGAGCCTTGCACCTTAGCTTTTGAAGAAAAATATTGATTGTTTTTTCGGGTGGGAGATAAATAAAAAAGACGGTTAAAAAAAAAGGAATTCCAAATTTTAGAACTATGCACTTGAAAAGAGGATACCATGACATTATCAGATATTTCAAAGACAAGTCTAAAAGGAGACAGAAAGCATAGAGGGGAGGGAGGAATAATGGGATTTTGATATAAATTGGGCGTGCTACTAACAGACTGAGAGAATAGAAATAGAAATATGTGGAAGGTGGATGAATGTGTAAAAAAAGATATGCTGCTATTTGAAGACGCAAAATATTCACTGACTTTCAGCCTATGGAAACATTTCCTCAAGGTATTCAGACTTGTCTCTACACCACGTACACACATCTTCCTGGCAGAACATCCTCTGTTGCATTCATTAAGGTAAAAGGCTACATTAAAAATACATGCTGAGACCTCTCAGACATGCACTTGTGCACACATGATGTTTCCCCTTAAATCCAGGTCATGCCTTTGTGCATTAATCAAAAAGTGCATACGCAATCACTCATGATTCTCTTGAGACTGTGAAACAAAGTCACTAATGTAAAGGGTAAGGAAAAAAACATTAACATACTCACAGTTGACTTTTAACAGATCTCACGGTCCTCTGTTTAAGGGCAGGCTGTGTCTCAAAGTTCATGGTTAATCCCTTTGTTTTGCCTAGGAAGTCTTCAGGTCAAGTGTGGCGCTGAGGAACAGGATCACAACACAGTTGGAGAGGGGACTGAGGTGGATGGGAAAATCCTGCTGACTTGACCCTCGCATGCCAGAGGGGTCTGAGGGAAAAGTGCGAGCCTGGAAGCAGAGGAGAAAGAGAACGAGGAGGAGGAGGAGGATGAGGAGGAGGAGGAGGAGGAGAAGGAGGAGGGTGGACACCATGAGACTTCAGTCATTCCTGCTCAAGACGTGCAGAGTACAGCATCACGTCCCCCCTCAGACATCCAACACAGCCACTGTGCGTCCAGATGAGAAAAGTATCCTCAAGTTGCAGAGCATCCTTCCTCAGTCATTTATAAATTAGTAGGATGTGGTCAGGATCCGAATAAAGAGGACAGGAGAGAACTTTTCCTCCCAGTGTGAGCGGAACTGGATGAACTGCCTCTCAGCCAAGTTGAAGCAGAATGTCACTGAGAGGCTGCCTGACGCCTGAGCCAAGTTACTGCTACTGCCACACTGCTGCTGCTGCTGCTGCTGCTGCTGCTGCTGCTGCTGCTGCCACGCTGCTGCTGTTGCTGTGTCTACTCTGGCCGACAAACACAGATGTAGCTGACGTGAGCTAGCTGGGAGGAGAAATTCCCATAGGGCTGCATGGTTCATCATGTTTCGAGACAGTGAGCATGCAGCTCAGACCACAGAGTGTGAGAGGGAGAAAGAAGGGGGGGTGGGGGGCTGACTTCTAAGGGTCCGTTTCAGAAGGTGGGGGGCGAAAGGGTGTATGTGTGTAGAGGTAGTGGTGAGGGTGGTGTTTAATCAAAGCATTCAAGCCAAATCCTGTTTTGTTTGGTTGTACCACATAAACTACTATGAATTACCTCCAATGGCATGTCTTTTGTGCGTTGTTTTTACAGAAAAACAGGAAGAGACAGTGTTTGACCAGCACTGTGGCTATCAGCAAACTCATCTGCAGGACATAAAACACCGCTGCTGCCTTTGTGCTTTGTGCTCACATGTGAGAGCGCTGACATGGTCGGACCAGATAAGCAGACTACTGAAGTGACAGATGTTTTTCATTGGGACATTTCTGTGTGTGTGTGTGTGTGTGTGTGTGTGTGTGTGTGTGTGTGTGTGTGTGTGTGTGTGTGTGTTTGTGTGTATATATATATATATATATATATATATATATACACAGCATGCGTGTTATTGTGCTGATTGGGGAATTATTCACTTGGCATTCAGCGACTGTCCTGGATTGGTTTAAAGTCCTCATATGTTTTAATCCAGATCATGGTTGCTGATCCGTCCATTGAGCTCCCATCAAATCACTAGAGAGATACACTTATTAATCCCGTTGCTGCCAATATGTTACTTTAAACTATAGAATTTAGCCTACCGTAGGTATTTTCCTCATTTCATTTATGGCACTGGCTCATACTCACAAGGTCAAAGGATACATTTGGCTCTTGATCTAGTACTCATTCATGGCAGAGCATTATAAAATTACCCTTAGTTTCTAAGCTCTGGATAAACAGCAGCTATTCGGCTGTTATATTGTATAGCCTTATAAAGTGGTTTCCAACCTGGCCGTGAAAGGATAAACAACTGAAAAATATTTATGCTACAAATATTATTTTTTCATACTTTCCTCTAATTAGAACTTTTTTTCTTGTGAAGCACATAGATCATTTCACATTTCCAGGCCCCTTAAATACACTGCTAAAGCATAGAGCCAAGTGCAAACAACTGCAGTTCCTCAAACGACCACTTGAGGCTGACTCAAAAAGCGAGTCAATCCCCATAGACCCCCATGTTAAAATGCTCAATTTTACAGCAGAAATAAACAGTCTGGAACTAAAAATGGCATCCATAGCTATTTTTCCCATTCATTAATTTGTTTTATAACTCACCTATAAAAATTATATTTAGACTCAAAGTTATGCATAATTACACTTTGAGTGACAGGTGGGTTCTGTCACAGGAGACTACATATTTCATTTGGCCCACCTCAGCTCCATCCACACTTCACCTGTTTGCCCATTTTGGGATTAGCCAGGCGTTAGGCAACATCAGGCACTGCCAAGATTGAGAATACATCCTTATGTTATACAGTCTGTATGATCTGAGTCATTGAAATACAAATATATTTGCTTGTAAACTGTCTGGAATAGGAAGTAAACAAGGAAATAAAATGTATTTTTATGTCATCCGACTTTTTGGATCAGATGTCACGAAAGAAAGGCTAGAAAGGCAAACAATAGGGAAATAAACAGAATGGAGATAAAATATTGAAGTCATGCAATGATAACAAGACAGTCCATTGTGTTAAGAATACTGTACCTCTGAAAAGAGCTGCACTTTGCCCTGTGGAGCAAAGGTAGCTGACACTCCCTCCTATACTTCATATTGACATTTGTCATAATGCGGCTCTCACGCTGAAATGATTTTGCGACTAGGTCAGAGCTGTATGCCAATGACATGATTGATGCATTTCATGAAAATCCTGCCACATCTGTTTCACAGAGCACTGTATATCCCCACCCACACGCCCCTCAACCCTCCACCCTGCCTGACAGTCTAATCTAATGCCATTTCCAGGCAGCTAGCCAAAGGACAGACACCTGGCTCATCATTACCATTAAATTGCTGACCGACACAAAGTATAGAGCATAGTCATGCTTATATGTGATACAGCCATACATTAACACTAACAAAAAGGCACAGATGCATACACATTCACAAATGTGCTATTGCCTTACAAGCTCATTTAGATTGATTATGTTTGCAGGATGTGTCATGTTGATTAAATCACAGAAGTCTATAAGAAATAATGTCAAGAGTTTGCGTTATTAACATTCTCATTAAGTAACTAAAAATAAATATATGACCTTTGACAGTAAAGTTACAAACTAATGGTTTTTCAATATACATTGTTGAACCCAGATATCTTTCTGATTTTGATCATCCTCTCTGGAAAACAATATTCACAATGATAGAAGCACTGCTATCACATAAGGCATCCTCCTTTCTGCTCATCCTAAAGGCAGATGCTTTTCCACAGGTCACTGTCTGATCGCTGCATGCCTGTGAGAGAGACAAGATGGGGGAGGACATCAACGCAGCCAGAGATGGATTGCATCTGTCCACAGTCCACAGGGGCTTGCTTATCTCCTGACCCAATTGTGCACCCATATGCTGGCAAATAATAGGGAAAAGATCAGCCTCTACATGGTGTAATTCTGGTGTCTACTTTTCTTTCTTTTCTTTCTTCTTTTCCTCTCAAAGTGTTTATGCTTGAAGTGAAGAACAGCTCCTGAACTGGAACTTGGTGATTGAGCTTCATTTAGTTTAATGCAACCCTTATACTTGTTTTCTTGATTTGTTATTAACGTAAATTAGAGATTAGCTTCCATCACTATAAAAGATGAAGATCCAACAAAATGATCTGAATCAATCAATAGCTCACTTTGGAGCCCCCTTTAATCTAGTTGATCCCCAGCATACGTGTCTACCCACACTGGCTGAAAGAATCGACTTATCTGATGTCCTTCTCTCTTCCAGGCTTTGATGTGCAACAAATGTTTATCTGCCGTCTTGTCTGCCTATTCTTTTTTTTTCTGTCTCCCTCTGGCCCCAGGCAACAACTCCTTTTTGACATGATTTGCCAATACCTTGTACTGTTTCAGTGGATTTACAAGTCCCCTACTGTGGAGCTCGCTTTTATCCCAGTGTAGAAAATACTTGTTTCTTAGATTATAAGATACACAGGGAGTTCCTTTTTCAAGCAATTTGCTACAGAAATACCTTGTTTTATGCCTTGTGATGATTTTTTAAAAAGTTGTCCAATATTTAATCAAAGCTATGTTTAGGATCATGAATGCATAAGTGCTTTCCAAAATTAGAATCAAGAAGCAGTATCCATGAGTACTGTCATTTACAAACAGTAAATGAGCCACCAGCTTTGTACACCTACTCTATGTCCCAATCAGCCAGGGCTGGGTGGCACATGAGCTCTCCTTCTCTACAATGCAACTTTAATGTTCCCTTGACAGAGAAGATTAGGTTGTAGGCTGCTTTGATTGAGCTCTCATTGTGGACCTGGGGTTTGCACTCCTTTGAAGAAATCCAACACCGACTCCTCAGACACTCCTGCGTCAACAACAATGACCTTGTCTGAATGAGACCCAGGTTAACCTGTGCATGTGTGAGCTGCCATGTACAGTATGTGTGTGCTAGGAAAGAAACAAGCACTCTTAGATCACAGCCCATCATTACAAAAAACTTCTTTATTAAGGTTTATTGGACAACATTATCTAGAACTAACCTGACTATTGCCAGATGACTTTCGTTCCGCCATTACACGTCTTGACTAGCTCCACTCAATCTGGGATCGTTCCATTGCAGAGGGATTTTAGGGTCTGCAAAAAATGGCAAAAAGAAATATTCAATAGATTAGGCAACACGGATGAAATAGTAGCATCGATGTTGAAGTCTGCTTCCTCGATGCGAGTCGCTATATAATCTATAAAACCCCACCCGGCGGTCCTTATTGGCCGGGTGGGGTTTTATAGATTATATAGCGACTCGCATCGAGGAAGCAGACTTCAACATCGATGCTACTATTTCATCCGTGTTGCCTAATCTATTGAATATTTCTTTTTTAAAAGAACCCCAGAGAACGGCTCTGAAGGCTGAAGTAGCACTACAATAAAGATGACGGACAAGTGGTTTATCAAATCATATGCAAGGATTTTTGATAAGGCCCAGCCTCCTGAAATCGCTTCCCAGTCGAGCGTTAACATTGACTGGTTGACGTAACTTAACCTACGTAACCTACTGTACTACTTATTTCACTTAGATATGCAAATTCGTTACGTCAAAACACACTCAATTTAACCCAAAACATCATTCTAACTAAACCTCACCAACAACATGTTTGGTTCAATTTACATAAACCTGCGACTGCTTCAATGCGAATGAAGAAGAAGAAGAAGAATTCCTTTATTAGTCCCACAGCGGGGAAATACGATTTTTTCATTCTATTATTGTTATTCATGTTAGACACACACAGGCCCGAAATACACACACATGCACAGACAGGACCTATATACATGCAATTAATGGAGAGATGTTAGAGCGAGGGGGCTGCCGGTGACCAGCGCCTGAGCAGTTGGGAGTTCGGTCCACGCTCCATTCATGGTCCACACAGGGACTCGAACCTATGGACTGAGCTACTGCCGCCCCAATGTTTACCAACTTGCACTGGTTGTTAGAATATTTGTTTCGAAAACAGTAATTAATTACTTAGTAAGCTTTAGAGTTGCTTGTAGGCAGTTTTTTTTTCCAACTTTGGACAGAGCCAGGCTAGTTGTCTACTTACTCGCATTTAGATAATTATGGTGTAATTTGTGGGCTGTAATCTAAAGTGTTATTGCTATGTTTATCTATAGCTGAATAATTTATTTAAATCACAAATGAAACAGAATAGAGGGAACGAAGAAAATGTACTGACCACCATTGTCCTTGTATGCAGGTGTGTGATACTCATACACGCACATGTACATACTGACGCAGATCCCGTTGAGGACACTGTGTACAATACGTCCAGACTCACTCCCTATCAGGTCGTCCAGACACCATCCGTCTGAATTATAGGTCGCCAAAAAGGGTGTCAAGGCTTCAAATGAGTTCAGCCAAAGCCATGGAGAATCTTATCATCAGTGGCCAAATTTCCACTGTATGGGGAGAAAAAATAATTAAACACTTTTTCCACAAAGCTTGACCGAGAGACAAAGTGGGAATGACAGGAAAATGAAAAAAATTGATAAAGGGTGTTCAATATCTTATCTCTCCCTCTATCTGACTGCTTGTCTGGGCACTGCCATGTTCTCACGTTGGCTTGGCCTTGCAGGGCTGTCTGTGTCTTTTTAATTACTGTAATTCAGGCCCACCCACTGAACGCTTCCATCTGCCCCTCTCTGAGGCGAGAGATGGAAAAACCCTGAAAGAGATATGGTCTGACATCCAACCTTCAGTGAAATACATCCATCATGTTCACAATCATCCTCCACGGACAGTCTGGTACTATTAAATCTTCTTTATTTTCATGCTGAAACACAAAAAACAAGAGTTTATTTGTCCACGCTTGATCCGAGAAACTTTGATATTACTTGTTTCTTCACCCCTGATGCGATTAATTTTTGTGTCCATCCGGAGGATATTGTTCTAATCTGCATTATTCACATGCTATGGTCTAATAGGAGAGCCCATTCATTTCTCATGCAATATCCTGAGGTATGGTATGTTTCTGTGAATCCAATATTTCTCAGTGTAGAGAATCTATAAGCCATCAGCTACAGTTTCTGCTCATACTGCTAATGAGAGATGACAGTTCTGTCCACGAGGGGAACTTTTGCAATCATATCTTGCTTGGTGAATGGTGAATGAAAAGATGTAGCATTTACATCATATAGAGGTACGATTTGTGAATTTGTGATTAGTGTCTGTATGATCATAATATCTTCGCAGTGATTGTGAAACTGTCATGAGGAGCGAAGCAGGTGGACCCAAACGCAAGACACTAAAGGTAACAGTGACTTGAAGAAATTACAAAGAGAGAGAGAAAGAGATCCTCAGAGAACAGACCAAAACATGTAACAAAGACTGAATTAAAAACCAGGACTTAAATACAAGTTAGGTGGAGAAAAGGGCGAAGAAGCTCAGGTGAGGGGAATGAGTTGATTAGGAAGGAAAACATGCTGGGAGCTGATAACAGGGTTAGTGAGGCTCTATGTACTCTATGTACATAATCATTCTTACATACCTGTACTGTTTGTGAACCTTACACAACTAACCATGCATATTACCAGGCATCATTGTCACTGCATATATTAGAGTGAGTATGGTCTTGTGTTTTTAGTTTTAGCTTTCATTCAGTTCTAGTTAAAATAAATAGATAAATGATACAAAGAGGACGCTGTTATTTATATATTTCCTCTTTAGGTGTCCTTGTCTGTTTTGTAATTCATGTGACTTGGATGCTGCAACACTGCAATTTTCCTTTTATAAATAAAATTATAATCTATCCCCATCTTTTATTCATTTTTTGTTTGTTTTTGTTTTCTTATGAGAGTGAGATGATAAGTTCAATACCACTCTCAATTTTGTCCTTTTAATGCAAACCTACAGTACATCTAGCAGCTTGTAACTTTAGTATAAAGACTAGCTTAAAAACTCCCAAAACAGGACTGTTTTTTCCTTCTTTTTAAATCGGGAGAAAGCCATAAAAGCTTTCCCCTGATTTAAAAAGAAGGAAAGAACAGTCCTGTTTTGGGCGTTTTTAAGCTTGTTTAAAGTCAGTTTCATCCTCTGGAACCTTGCATGCCTACTTAAAAAAGATGATGTGCTTAAAACAAACAAATGGTCGATGATTTTGGTTGAAATTATATAAAGGATTGCTTCAAAGACGGAACACATCCTAGCTCTGAAGCGAGAAGACACACATCACATCAAAGCACTTCTTTGCGACTTGTTACTAAATCAAAGGCTTCTGTTCAACATCGGTTCAACAGAGAACTTTTCACACAAAAGTCTCTGCTTTCTTGTAGATAATTCTTTTCTAATTCAATCATTCACCCTCAAAATTGTGTATGTGGCCTGAACGACACTGTTACTGTCCTGCTACCAAAAACAACATGACCCATTTTAGAATGAGGCTTTGAACAACTGACACTGAATCCTGCCTCCAACTATGAGAATGCCTGCTGACCCACAGGCCTATTTCAGCATGAAGAGACTTGCTCTAATACTTGTACGCACTCATTCACAAGAAAAATCTACTTGTATAACTGACATGAGCTACAGTATGCGGTAGACTGATGGTTTTGTGTGATCTATAGTGTTATGTTTGTAAGACTCAAAGCGAAAGCAAGATAATTTGGCTTCACAGGTGAGTGGTGTCGCTCCACTGACCTGTGATTATTCTTGTTTCGACACCACAGATCTGACATAAAAGAACGATGCTCAGACTGCTGCACTCGTTTCATTCGCATCGATGAGTCAGATGAAGGTCAGACAGGAAGTGCATGACAAACCGGTGTCTCACTGACACCTGAATGAGAAGTTTAAAAGTCAGGCAGGATGTGAGTTATGAAATGTCATAACCTGGGATACAGTGCAGCCTAGATGATTGGGTGTTCTGTATACTCACATTTACACTTATTTTGGTAGCATCCCATTATCAGGAACTCTGCCCACATGTACACAGAGTTTTGAATGTGCCCACATGCCTCACGCTGTACTCTAATTTGAATGAAGGATTGTTTATTCTACATATTCGGATTTCATGATTTATACTTCATCGCTGTAGTCCTCATTTCCATTTCACCAAACATCTACTGGAACTTGCATTGGGACACTTTCCTTTACCACTGATACAGCGCTGCACATCACTCACTGTCCTGCAATCAAATAAAGAAAAAATGAATACTACCTAAAAGTCCAACAAGTAAGTGAGCAGCCCATAAGCTTATTTAGATAATGCAAACAATATAAACGTATCCATGGTAGACTACAACCAACCAAGTTCACCTCTTTAACTATACTTTTAGTTCACTGAATCTGAGTATTTATTAAATTCTGGTGATGCAACCAGGAAAATTATATTTTAGAAAATACATTGAACGCCTATTCGTACTTTCATGTGCGTCTAAATATAAAACCAACGTCCACTCCTCAGCCTGTTAGCTTAGCATACCTACAGACAGGAAACAGGGAAACAGCTAGCCTGGTAAGATCCATCAAAAGGTGACAAAACTCACCTTTCAGCACCTCTAAAGCTTACTAATTAACAAATGTTATCTTGTTTGTTTAATCTGCACAACAACTGAAGTTGTTGGGCTAGCTGTTTCGCCGTTGTCAGTCTTTGTGCTTAATTAAGCTGAGTTAAGCAGTTTTGGTTTGCTTCAAAGCAATGTCAGAACCCATCAGCTATCACTATTTTGCCTCTGGGGGCAACAGCGAACAATTCCAGCTTTCCAGTGTAGCCATTGCAGAACAGACACATGCTGTATAAGTCAGCTATAGCTAAAGCATCCACATCAAGCATAAAATGAGAAAGGCCTTCACCAGATAAGGTGATTCGATGGAGGCCTGGTTGGTAGAGGGTGTAATAAATGACACAGCCAGTAACAGAGTGTAGTGGGTGAAGCAACAAGCAGCAGATGTACAATGACATACTGTAGCAAGAAGTTTCTCATTATCTTGATTTAATGTGATTGGGAAGTGTTTAAATGTAATTGGTAATCAAAAAGTCAGCTGATACCGAACCTCACTGCTTGAGCTAATGTATTTCTTCATTCATCATTTGTCCCTTTAATCAGCGATAATGGGTAGTGTATCTATGCAGCCTTGTGGTGGCAAGAGATCAACAATTTTGCGAGTCAAGATGAACCCCTCAACTTTACCACAGATCATAACACTTGCATAGATCATTTGCTACTTGAAGGAAACATCTCATAACAACAATAATACAGGACAATCAATTGTATCAGATGTCTGAAGTCATTTTAAATGGAATACTTTTCTGAAGAAATGTATCTCAGTAAAGAGTTTTGTTTCAAATTAGTGAAGTGGATTTCAGCAAGGATTGCTTTTTTGCTGATAGCATTTATGAAGTCCCCATTGTTTCAAATTGACTGCCAGACAAATTTAACAAGAGGCTGTTTCACAGTGAGATATTTTTCACTCTATAAGCGGATACATATCGATCATTGGACAAGAATGTCCATTTCCTTAGACCGCTGTGTTGTTGCTGACTCTAACTCCTATTCTTCTTTTATCAGTCTTGTAATTCTTTTTCTTCTTTGTTTTTTTTCCCAAGAACCTCATAAACTCTTATTCCCTCACTAAAGAACAGCAACTCCACTCAGCATAGAGTTGCTGATGCAAATGACTGCAGATCCACCTTCAGGCAATGCTTTTCCCCCCACAGCTGAACATCATTATTCATCAACAAACTTGTGGAGACAACTCAACAGTAAGGGGGAGAAGAAACAAGGAAAAGTACAATATAAAAAAGAGGCCCATAGGCATCATAACATGGATGTCTGAATCATACTTTGGAGGTTTGGTCTTATTGTTTCGTAATAAAATAATGGTGAAGACAAATTGTGACAAATAATGAAATATTCAATGTGTTTTGACAACAGAAACCTGAAGAGTTTCAATCACACTGTATTGCAGTGTTCAGCTAGACAGGCTTGCTCCAATCTTGTAAAATATTTTGTCTTTTCCAGTTGAATCATTTTTTTAAAGGTATAAAATGTCAAAATCAGCAAAACAATAAAACAAAAATGATGTACTTTTGGTGATGAAATGATGAAATGATGAGAATTCTGGCTTCAATTCTGGACATGATGCACTGTGGATGACCTTCATTCACATATACAAACACATACGTATACGTATGAGAGCATAAGACTGATGCCAAACTCAGCCATGGAGGTGGATATTGAGCTGCAGCAGCAGTCAGTAGAAAACTCTGCTTGTGCTGAGCACCCGAATTACAATCCATAAACAGGCTTTTTTACTATACTGCTGCTCAGAGGGCTCCGGTCACGCTCGCTACTCTCCGCCTCTTGGGCATAGACATTTTGCAGAGAAGTAGAGATACAGTCAAGGTCTGGATTAATGTTCACAAAATAAATGACATCTCTCCAAAAGTGGCTTTTACAGGACAGGATTTGACCAGTTTTGGGCCATATATCATTAGACAAAATGACAAAAGGAAAAACGTCAAAAAATAAATGAATCCACTGTGAGTCATTTCCACAAGAACAAAAAGAAAATGTTTTGTGTTCTGCATGGTGACTCATTCATTTTTTCCGCCTCATCTTCTTCGTTCTGTCACTTCCATTTTGTATTTTCTCCCTCTCTCCATATCTTTATCCACATTCCTTAGACAGCATTTCATGCCTCAGCAAGGTGCATCTGCTTATCTTCATCCATACCCCACTGCCCTCTGTATAGCCTGAGGTCCACAAGCTTTGAATTTATCCATTGCCAGACACACTAAGGCTTACCTCGGTTCAGGAGGATGTACCTAAGGAGCCATATGTTAACAGTTGCACACTTTAAACACCCAGAGTGTACAGTACGTTCAAAAGTACAGTTGAACAACCCTGAAGCCCTAATATTAAAACATGCTATTTATATAGTTAAACATGTACACCTCTGTCAAAACCATAGACAGATGACAGACACATATTCAGGCGACTCTCCCACAGCCCAGATTCCTGACTTCCACTCTTGTCTGTGTCTGTAGCCTACATACGCTGTCTGGCTCCTGACATTTGTTGTCCAGCAGTGGTGGAGCGGAGCTGTCAGAGCACATCTCATCTGCTTCCTGTCGCACTCACGCAGCATCAATCTCCCTGCGACCCCATACAGTTCAATGGCAAAATGCCTGCGGAGGAAAGACAAGAAGTGTAATTCTTTAATGGCTTAGTCAATGGCAGAGCAGTATAGAATTCAGTGTAACCTATGGTGTCATTTTTTTTGATTCAGCGAAGGAAAGACATCGCAGCGTCCCTGACTCCCAAACCACAGCATTTCATGCTTTTAAATGTCTGGTGATGATGTTGCATCTACTGATCTATCATTCATGGCAACCCTGTTTTATAAAACACTTGAAAGACCCTGTAATCTCCAGTGCCATGCCACACACCAAAGAAGTAAACAAGACTATACAGCGATGCTAGTTGCACTGTGAAACTCTATACTTAGATACATTGGTAGTAAGTATGCTAATATGCTCGAAGTAGCTAGGTTTCCATCCAAATGTAGCAGAAATTTGAACAGAATTTCCAGAGGATCTTTAAATCTTTGGGCTTAGCACCGCCCAGTCAATTTGGTCACATATGAAGCGACTGTGGATTAATAATCTTTAAGTGATCTATTTAGTGTGAACTACTCACATGAAGTCACAGTGGCTTGAATATTAGTTAATGGTGAGCAGCAGGAATTCATGATGCAACCTGCATTAATTCATGCATTAAACTATCATGAGTAATGCATTATTTAAGCATTACCGAAATAGAGTAGTATATTATTTGCTCCTATATAGTGTTACAACAAAATCAGTTCAGGGAGTGTGGCAAGGTAAACACAGTATCCCCGACATCCATGACCGATGCCTGCACCCTTACAAGGAAGTTCTGCAGGAATATCAGTTCTGCCACCCCTATCCTACAAACCTTTCTGTTCTTCTTCTTCTTTTTTGGGGGGAAAAATATGAAAGAAATTAATGAAAGAAACACACGGTTGCCTTTAGGTGCCAAACAATAGCAAAAGAGAGTGGGTACAGTAGCGGAGTCATCTTTTGTGTGACTTTCATATTGTGGCGTACTGTTGTCAAGAGCATGTGTGCAGAGGGAAACTGAAGGCAGCATGTAGGCTTTTGATGTCAGTTTCTTTTGGCTGCAACACTCGTGTCTTTTAATGAGGCAACCTGCCTCATTATCAGAACTCTCCAAAGCCCTGACACAGCAACATGGTGGGGCCGCCTCGATCCACAAATTACAGCAGCTTAGCCTCTCACTGGGACCAGAGGCTAACCTAGTTGCCCTTTGTAATGGCATCCAAGGGACACAGAGTTTAACATACACATTTGTTTGGACAAAATGGTTTCATAGATGATTCCTTCGTCAGTCCCATTAGAGCTAAAGTTTGAGATGTGAGTAGTAAATTTGGGATACTGCTTCTAATTGAGTGCAAATATCCAGTAACACAAAAAGCAACAGCCTCAACTCTCAGCAAAGCCTCTGTTGTGACTTTTCTCCCACTTTGTTTGGCAGTAATTTGCCGCCACAGTTAGCTGGAAATAAAGGTTTTCCTTTCATGCCAAGACTGTGGCCGAACTTTAATTTCACCTGCACACTTTAAACACAGCACAGCACAATAGTGATGAGAATATCATCTGCTGAATCAAATTAATATGCTTCAAAGTCTGTTAAATTCAAATTCACCACTCATCACTTGTTCTGCAGATTTTGTGTGTGAATATCAGTTTGTTCTTTAAACCAGATGATTTCTCCAAAGCTCTTTACACTGACACCTTAATTAACCTTGCCACTATATTGTCAACCACAAATTCATTCAGTTGAAATTACATCTTTTGAAACAAAAATGTATAATGAGTTTTTTTGCAATTCAGCTCCCCTGTTTTTTTAAATACTTTCTCTCTCCCTATTTCTTAAACTAAGACTTTAATAGTATGAGAAAGATTGTCTTAACGAGGGAAGAAAAGAAAAAAATAATTTGTCAAGACGGGAAAGGAGGAGTATATTTGTTTACAATATAAACAGGGATGCGGATTGCAGGAGATGCTACTGCTACCTATTCCTACTTTCTCCTGCCCTCATCATAGTTCAGACATCTGAAGAACTGTGGTTAGATGTGTTTTATCCATTTATCAACAAATTGCCTGTCTTTTACACCGTGGCAGAGGCCTCTTTAAAGCTCTCTCGACCCTCAAAACTCCATTCTGTCATTGTTATTCTGATCAGTAGCACCACAGGAGAACACCACACTTTTGTCTTGTACATATTCAACATCAAAATGTTGTTGAGAGTCAACCAAAATATCTAGTATGAGGCCCGGACTTGCTGAACTACATACTATACTTAGCACTCGCAATAGTCACCTTCCTTGTTCTTGATGAAAATTGCACTAGGCCTACATTAGAATAGATTTTGTTGCCTAAAGCTGTAGGCAAGGTGCCGGATGCTAATTGGGTGAGATGTCTGTCTGGAGTCCTCAGTGGGCTGATGCCTGCGGGCCGTTTACCCAGCAACACCCCAACTCTCCGATAAGGTGTTTATTTTGGGCATATAGCCGGTGCCCATCATGTGGTCCCCCATCCTACGCACCAACAATTTTGCATCCAACCATACCCCAGCAGATTATCTCACATACACACCCCATCTTAAGTCTTTTGGGTAAACCGTGCTGTGTTTTGCCTGAAGCAAGTCTTTCTATATAGTTTCAGATCCACCAGCTTGTAACATAGATTATGTTTGAGTCAGAAGCACTGTTGCTTGACTTTGTTGTGGCATGTTAGAAAATATAAATCAGTAAGTACAGTAAATGAGGTTCCTTGCTGTTCATCAGTGAGATCAACCTATTTCAATATCCTTAAATAATTAATTGATACATATAACGTAAAGTGTATCCTTGGTGAAGAGAGAGAGACGAGAGGGGGGATTTGGGGGAGCCATTCTTAATGGAAAATAAACACAGATGGCCTCCCCCAACTGCTGACAACTCCTGATGCATCAGCTGTCATAGGTATGGCCTCACACAGCCGGGCCATTAAGTAAATATTAAAAGTGACATCTCTTCAAAAGTTTGAGGATGGACCAAGTCTAATTCATAAAGTGCACTTTGATGGTTTGAAGTGCCATACATGTCTTTTTAGGAGTCTCAGTCAAGCATGAATCTTTAATTTCCGCCCTAAATAATGTGCCATGGTTTATTGATGAGATTCACTTTCCTGTGGTGCTGTGTGCTAATTGGTCCAAGTTGCACTAAGCTCCTGGGTTGAGTGATACGAGACTAAAGCAAAGGTAGCTACTTTGGATAACTTGCCCAGGTTGTGCTTTTGAAACTCTTGTAATTGTAGAAAGCTTTGTCAGACTTTTTAGAAGAAGTTCAAAGCAAGCTGAAGCTTGCTTTGCGCATGTATCAGTGGTAGTGGCACACGTAAGCAACCATACATAATCTACATTTTTTTTGTACCACAACTGTATGTGTTATTTACATTATAAAAGCTGAAGCTCCTTTTTGTAGGGTGTATTGTCAGTGGAAGCTTACATTCACAGTAAAAGACAGTCAGTACGGTAAAAGTGTTTTCCACAGGAAAGAAAATGGCATGTTTTGAGTTTGTTTTGCTCCTGGCAGATAATGGCACATTTGTCAGAATTTCATTTAATATTGTGTTTTCATTTAATATTAAGCACTTTCATAGTACACTTCCGTAGAATTCAGTGTACCTAATTTCTTTGGGTGCTAGCCGCGCTTCTCTAGCTCTTACATTGTGTTCACAGACCTATGTGTATCTTCTTTATCATTAAAGCTTTTGTGAACCATCAGTTGAAGAGTTAGTCAATTTATTCGGTCACACACCACGTCTGATGTCAGTCACTGAAAGTTATATTTCACGTGTGAGACATGTAGCCGCTGCAGCTGGGCGCGTGAGCATAAAAAATGGGCAACATTACATGAGTAATGGAGGTCAGATATGGTTTGTTTTTAGCCATTGTGGTTGCAAAGACACTCATGGCGCCCCGTGTTTCCCTGTATGCAGGGGTTCGAGGAGAGGGGAGGTCAAAAATCAATCTGCTGGTCAAGTATCAACCGCAGAGATAGGTAGTGGCTGCCCTGTCATCACAAGTCCCATTTCTAACAATGCTTGCAGCTTCATGGCCGCTGTCATATTACAATCCCAAATGTTTCATCAGCAGTCAAAAGTAACATTATTTAAAAGATTCCCAAGGTGTATAATGCAGCTGCTATTGTATCTTTAATCAATAACTTATTGTTCCATTTATCTCAGCACAAGATAACTGTGGCAACATAAAACCCATTTCAGATAACGACAAACTTTAATACTGGCTTTGGACTCTGGTGCCAACTGCTGCCTTGTTTTTATGTGCCCAATAACCTAAAGCTGTCTAAGCTAACAGCCAAGTCCTAGGGCACAAAATTTAATAAAGCTGAGTGAAAAACAACAGTAAATTGCCTCTATAAGCTTGTGTCATGTGGAAATTACCTGTGGAACGCACTTAAGGCTTCCACATAGGATCAAATTACATTATTGTAGCTGTTTTCCCTTTTCAGTGTTGTCTAGAGCAAAATTATATAATTGCACGCCTCTTTATAAACCTCAGGGCAGCCAAGAGATATAGAGGTAATTGTGCCATGTGCTGTAGTGGTTCTACTGTTCATGTTCAGCTAACAACAGCCTCTTTTCAGACATCGTTCACTGGTTGTGCCTCAGGTGCTAAATCAACTGCAACCCCTGCAACAATGTAATTTCTGCAAATGTTTGAAATCTGTAAAAGAGTTGACACTGAAGTCGTCTGTCAACATCAGTAGTCTATCTTCAATAATGGCATCAGGGCGCAACTCTGTCAACGCAACTTACCCCAATACCTACAATATCCACCAAGTAAATCACTAAGTTAAATAGAGCAGGTTGTAGCTTAAAATGACAGATAAGCTCGTTTTGAGCATGTTAGCATGCTGATGTCAACATTTTGCTCAAGTACAGCTTCATAGAACTGCTAGCATGGCTGTAGATTCTTAAACGCTTTGTTGGCCTTTCACACATGTAGTACACAACAGGAGATTGTGCATGTCAGACACCGCCTCACTCAGAAATAGTGTGATATGCAAGAGGTGGCTCTTGGGTAGAGCGTGCAGGAAGTACATGACATGGATTACACCGCGGTCACGTAAATGTATAATTTGGTCATAAACAACTGAGTCTCTTGGCTGTTTCTTGAATTTGTCTGAAGATTTCAATGTCAGCCCTTATTGACAGCAATTCGTGAATCTCAATTTTTTTCTGAAGTTTTCTTTTGCTTTTGCGAGCTGCATGATAGAAACATCATCAACACACCCATTCGTTTGCTGTTAATTCTCACCCATGGTATCAATTTGAGATTACACAGGCTTTTTAGCCTACTAATGTACGGAGCTTGCAGGATAAGATCGTGGGGTGTCCGATCCAGCTGATTTATACATTTATTTTTGTGTTTGAAAGGGGCTAAAGTCTTATTATATAAGTCTGTGTGTGGTGTAGTCATAGTCTACCAAACTGTATCTGCCCTCTTCATGAACTGTACCACCATTAAAGGAACAAGCTACCAAAGGGCAGATACTTTTAACCACTACTACGAACAGGCCTACAGCCTATGACACAAGGTTGACTGGGATTCTCATTTCCATTATTCTCTGACACTCCAAATGACACCAGTTGATTCTGGAAAACATCCAAGGAAGAGTTAATGGACCATGAAGTGGAAATCCAAAATCACTCGAATGAATGGAGGGAGATCTTGAAAAGCTTTTGACAGACTTACCTCTGTGTCCTTCTTTGACTTCTATTAGTCAGCATCAGTGTCAACACCATTCATACTCTGCATTGGTAATAGCATGTATTATTCATAGAGAGGAGGAGCAAGCAAGATTAAAATATACGCTCACTGTCCTCATCGTCATCATCAATCATCTGTTCCTGCTTACGCCAAGCGCTACTGACAAACTTTCTTTCAAATTTTGTATTGATATTCATTAACCATAAATCACACGGTGTGATAGAACCTAATTATTTTCATCTTAGTAAAGAGGTTGCATCCTGTTTGAAAAACTATAGATATTCAGGAAGCTTGTGGCACTTTGAATGACAGCCGGGTGATTGAAAACAAAAGGATAATTGCTCTACACGTTTATACTCATTGACTACAATCTCCAGCATGATTACATTGATTAGAGTCATCCATTTATTTCTACAGCAAAGTGCCAGGTATGTTACTCTTGGCTTAGTGTTTTGCATTGTTTTCTCTGTAGCAGAAAACCGTTGTTCTTTCTTTCTCATGTTCTGTGTGATGCTTCCTCTCTATGCTTCAATTTACCTGCAGGCTTAAGCCCACCTATTTTTAGATCATACAAAGGCCTTGTTGCCTGCAGAAAACCTGTGACTTGTTTAGCAAAAAGACTAGAAACAGGGGTAAACAGCCTGCCTCTTCATAGCTAGCACTGGAGTATGGTCTGGCATCGATTCACCTTTCTTGGATTGGGGGGGGGGGGGGGGGGGGGGGTCTGGGTTGTTTGTATTTCTTTAAACCAATCATAATCGTCTTGGCTGCTGATACAGTAGCAAGACATAGCAGAAGTGGCCTGACATGTCGGTCTCTATCCACTGTACATCCATTAAGTACATAAATAAACATGATTCAAGGTAGTATATGCAATACAGAATGTCAAGTTGATGAACAAATTCTATTATAAAGTTGCTGCAAAGTCCATACTTCTATTTTTCATTTGCCCTCTCCAGGTATGTTTGGCCTGGTGTCAGAGCCGGATCTGCACTTGACTTGTCCCCTGCCGTATCAGCGCAATAGAACACCCGCAGAGTATGAAGCAGCCTGTTCAGCTCACTTCAACCCTCGCTCAGGACCGTTCACCTCGCATCACTGCTCGTCTGCACTACTGGGCCTGCAGCATTCAGTTTCTCAGCAGCCATGAGCAAAGTGCCTCTGTTTGACCTTGGGCATGTAACAGATCCCCTGGACAAGAACCTGGTTCTCTGCAGAAATCCAAGGACAAGACCATTAAGCTAGAGATGATGCTCAGGTACTTGTTAGGTGCAGAAAATAAAAATGGGTTGTTAACTCCATCAGGATTTCAGTACAGCAAGAGTGTTTGTGGTTTTATTTTTATTTACACTTTCAAAGTGATGTGCACACACATAAAACATGTTAGGAGGTCTGTCTAAATCTTTTGAGGAATATTCATTAAATAGGAGTTGTCAAAAGACGCTATTTTTTTCTATGAGACAATAGTGATTGAAGGGTCCTACTCATGCTTTCTAAAACAAAACACTCTGAAAAGTGCCTCATTCGAGCATGCATGTCTCAGAACAATGACAACATCATCATCACCCCCAGACGTTGTCAATTTAAACTACCCAGATCTATCAATCCCCATCGTTTCAGTAAAACGCTTTAGATACTAAAGATACTGAACATTGTGGTTGATGTGTCATTCAAACTGGATATAAAGGGAACTGTGGTCCTCACATAATAAAGGCCTCAAGTCTTCCAATAAGGGTCAGTGACACCAATTTTCTCCAATTCCACTTACTTCTTATAGAAGCTTCCTTGAGGCTGCAGTCCAGGTCAATTAGGTGTTACAAGTTCACTGACAAATGTCACAATTAACAGTTTTACAGAACAAAAGGTTAATCTTAAATCTCTTTGTCTTTTACACCTGCTGGTGACTTTTTAAACTCACACACTGTTCACACACACATGCACACTGAAAGCCGCACATAAACTCTATTAATGTAGAGTGTGCTTCAGGGAGGAACACATCTGTCATAGAAGTGGATGCCAGTACGGCAGAGTGTGAATTGAGGACAGAGGGTTTATGCTAGCATGGAGAGCGCTAACTGCATTCACACATACACGCGACAGCAACAGGCCAATTTTAAAGGATTTCATGAAAAAGTGCTTTGCATCTATTTTAGAGTAAATTTCACCTCTGTTTTCCATCTGTTTATAGACTACACAGATTAAGCCGACTGTGTTTACTGAAGGTCACTACCATACACTGTATAAATAAAGATGGACTTACACTTCCTCCAACTGTACAAAAATAAAGTCAAAATATCATGCATACGGCCTGCATACAAACTCATGTAAATGAGACCATATTCGTCACCTGACGCAGACAAAACAATTACACAATTATACTCGTTCAAGGGTCCTTAAAGTGCTATGGATGACCATGATGGTACTTTTTAAAGGCAGGTCTTCAGTTTACCATCACCTGTCAGCTGAAGGTAAGCGGCATGCTGTATTACAAATCAGCAAGACAAAGTGAAATACGGTAATCCGTTAATGGTGTTTTTAAAGTACATCAGAGGTGGTTAAGCTTATTTAATGAAGAGGGAAATAACCCAAATTGCCTCTCTTCCCACCAGTTGAGCTGTTAAGGTGTTGTTTGTTGTATGATGACGCATGAAAGGCTCAAACCCTGACAGGATGCATCAACAGGACAATATGCAGTGACTTGTCACCAGTTGGAGGTCTCTCTGCACGCCGCCAGCTGAAGGTGAATGTATAAATTGTGACTCAAGCTGCTCTCTTTTCTCGCCCGACCTCTCTGTCACTCTACAGCACTGCACACCAGGCACTTATGAGGCGATGACAGGCCAGATACGACTTTCAGCTGCATAACATCTGCAATACGTTTTTTGCAGGACTCACAGAGAAAGGGGGCAGGTGTAAGGCATTACAATAAGCAAGATTGTACAAAAATTGAAAAAAAAAACACAGATAGGGGGCTTTTATCTCCAAATTAGCTCTTTAATTCCAATCTAATAGTCATTTGAAACCACGGATGTTTTCCAAAACAAAGGCAAAAATATTTTATTTCATTTTAGAGTCAGATACAAAAGGCTGATAGGTCTTCCACCTGAAGAGGTGGAATGCAGTGTAAAATGTCCCCTGGGTTGTCAATCCACACTAAGCCTCGGGCCATGTGTCCTGTTTTATCACAGCTCTTTGTTGGAGATCAAGCCCCTGGAGTATGTGGAGGAGCAGTTGGCAACAAGCTGCCTGCTAAATGACCCTCTCCAGTCCCAGGTAACATAATGGGATAACTGTGTAAGGCACTTTAACATGTCAGTTCTTCTCAGGGGAGTTTGTTGTTTTTTGTTTATTACTTTATTGAATACATGTTTCACTGTGGATTAAAGTTGTTGGAAAAAAACAGGACACCTTAATATTTTAAGATTTGACGACCACGATCATGTCTATCTGTTAAATACAAAGTTAGCAACATCAAGTCTACATCCAAAGGTTAAAAAAATCCACCTTACATCTTGACTAAACAAATGAGTTGTAGTATGTGCAGTGAGCTTTAGAGATTGTGGTTGGTGGTTTGAATTTTTGCCTCAAGTTTTAGCTTCGTATTAAGTTTCTGACGAGATAGTGGTATGTTTTTAATACATTTGTTTGAACTTCGGATCTTTATTAATATCAACAGCGTATATTCACATATGCATTGTAAACTGTGTTTATCTTCATTCAATCACCAGATTTCTTATATCTCGGTTATAATGTGACTCAGTCAGACATTTCTCTGTTACCGGCTGAGATGGATGGCACAGCGCTGCAGTGTTTCAGGGGAATTAATACATTAGGGGCTAGAGGACTTGGTCTGCTCAGAACATTGCAGTGAATTTCATGCATGTTTTTAAAGCCTAGCATTGTTGAAACAAAACAGTTAATATTGGTAGCAGAACAACAAGTTTTGGACTGCTGAGTTGCCATTGGAAATAAAGATTTAAAGAGCACAGTGGTGCTGTTATTGTGTCTGAAAGGGCCTTAACTCTCAGCAAGAAAGTGAACAGGTATATTTTCTGAAATGTCTAAGTTCATTCATAAAATATTGTACCGGTATATTTTTTAGATTTTTTTTTTTTACAGAGCAGAATATATTTACAGTTTGAGTCATGGTAATATTGGAGTTCAAACATGAGCGAGCAAAACAGGATAAGAAATTAAAAATATCTCTATATACAGTACTTCCTGCACAAGCTAACACAAAACCAGATTATGTGTTAGCTATTTGAACATTATTTTAATATATTTCAGCCTTGTTTGGTTTATTCAGAACTGAATGTTGACATGATACTTGCATTAAAAAGTCCAATATTTCTGATACACAACTAATGTGGCATAAATTCCCCCAAAAAGCCATTTGAGAACAAAATTACAGGCCTAAGCTCATTTCGCTGCCCCCAGAGTTAACAAATTAGAGTTTAATAGGTATGTCTCCAGTTATTTGATGGCTTAATTGTTACGATTTCATGTTGAGTACGGCTTCCCACAGCTACCATTATGTAAAATTACAGAGAATGATCCTATCAGTGACTTCACTCATTATTGTTTTCTCCCACTGCCATAATGGCCACATAATAAGTTAAATTATGCATTAGCCCCTACTCTGATTAGAACATAGAGTATAATATCTGACATTTTAAACTGAGTTCCCTCTGCTATTTCTTTTCGCAGTTCTCTCAACCATATTAACTATAGATTTACTATACAACTTTTACAAGAATTGATGAATGTGGCTTTTAAATCTTACAGTTTCTATTATTTTTTGGAAGAATATGTCACATTTTAATTTTAAAAATATAATTTCCTTACAGTGTGCTGGAAACATAAAAGTTAGTCAACATGCTAGAGCTGTTACATGCTGAAGTTGAGGATTTGAAGAGGCAGAGCTGCCTTCAGCAGCAGGCTGCAGCACTGTGTGGTGCCTGAGGTGTGGTGACATGATGCGAGCTGACAGGTGGCACCATGGGTAATAGGGCTAAAACTCCCATCATGCAGCCTGCTGAGTCCAGGTCCTACCTCTCTGATCAGACCATAAATGCACATCCTCTTTGCTCGTGCTACTTTCCACACTATAATTAAATGTTGCAGGATGGTTAGTTATAATATAGCTTTGAGGATTGGGGAGTCACATTAACATAGAACTAAAGCCAAAGGCTGTTTGCACACGATGGGTATCTTATTTTGAAAATATTTGGCTTAGCTGCGGAGGCAGATGTTGCATGTTGGCCATTTTGGGGCTGAAATGACTCACCGCCTCAAAGCTTTAAGACTTGAAATAACTTGTCATAACTTGTTCTAATGCCGAGGTGAACAGGTGGAGGAACAGTTTTTAAAGTTGAAAGGTACTTTTTGTTGGTGTATTTAGAGTATCAAAAATATGACTTCACAGATCCCAATGAATAGCACAAACATCAATATTTCTTGCACTGATTTCTTTATTTTTTCCCATCAAAAGAAATGCACAGATCAGCAAAGCTACTACATACAAATGGCCATACAATAGCAATCACATTTTTGTTCTTGTTTGAAGGTGTTCAGTAAATTCTGACGTGTCATTTTTACACTTTGTACCTTGAACATTTGCAGTTATGCTGCATTCGGAAAGAAATCTGTCAAATCCAACCAATGCTGTTCCATGTTCAGATGAAAAGGTTCAGCCACAAACTACATATCTGGACAGCTACTTGTTACTGCTCCAGGAGAATTACTGTACTTACATACAATAAAGAGGAAACAAAAGTTTTGCATAGCTTCAGTGTAATGTAGATACAGTACTGTAAGGCACTTCATGATAAAATTAGGCATTTTTTAAATCCTACATAACAAACCATTTTACCACTTCATTCTAACACGTCATCTCAATATGCAAAGTTACAACATCTGAAAAGTTCTCATATCACTTTTTTTGCGCACTATGTAAATCTACTGAACTTCTCCACTCTTCTTTTGGCATTAAGTCTCAAAATATTGAAGTTGGGTTCTTGTGCATAATATGACTGACACATTGTCCCATAACCCCACACAACCCAGTGTTTCTCAAAAAGACAAAACAAAATTGTGCAATGATTTGGGGTTATGTGGAGTAAAAGGCAACACGCCGTCGAAGACGAGTCCCAAAACAGAAAAAAAACTCAATGTCTGGGCAAGTTACAGTTCGTATCCTCATAGACCGGCACTGTACCAACCTGTGACAAGGGTACACCTGACACGGGTAAGAGACCTTTCTCTTTTTTAGATAAAAAAGAAGTTTTGTCTTGTCTCCAGTCTGAAGGATTGGTGGGTTGGCTGTGCAGTGTTGTAGTCCAGCAGCTGTATGTAGAACCACTTGTTAACACAGCCCACCTTATGGAGAGAGGTAAAGAGGATGCATCTGCTCTATCCAAGCTGATCTTCGTACTGTTTGCGGAAGCAATCTCCAGCTGGGAAGAAATCCCAGCAGCGCTCCTGGTACATCTTCCACACATAGGACTCCTGGAGTCAGATACATACACACAAAGTCTCGAAATGTACCTTTATGAATATGTGCAGAGTATGCATACAAAAACATGCTGTAACTAAGGTTGAGCAATGAAATGTTTTTACATATTGCACTTTTTCAATGCCATTACAAATGCAACTGGTATCAACTGCGATTCTGATCATAATTTAAATAATCAATGCTGTCGAAGTGTAGGAAGTGAAATTTTAAGTGGATGACCATGACTTACTGGCAATAATCTTCATGACAGTTGTTATTACAGCCACATTTATGCCATATTGATGTCAAATGTATTCTGCTGTCGTCAAATAATGTTATGCTCACTCTTTGAACGCCTGTGTCTATACATTTTGGTAAAAGGTGGTTTCTGTATAATTTTTAATATTTAAATACATGTGGCAAGTATTTTTGAACATCAAATTTAGACAGGTAGTTCACAGGTCGGGCAACGGAGTTGTAAAATAGAAATATGGCGAACAGAGGTATTAGGAATCTCAGTTATCATTGATATGTTGTGATAATGCTTATTTATCTTATTTATCTAATTTAATATTAAGTACATCGCAAATACAGGTTTGTAGTTTAATTAAAAGATAATGATCACAATTTGAATTCAACAACAATATTTATCAGAAAGATTGCAATTAGATAATGCCCTTAAGTCATTCTGTCAGAGCACAGACAGACATGACAGTGACAGGATAATAACTGTAATAATTTCATTATTTTCGGTTGGTTGGTTGGATGCTCAAAGAAAGGTCATTAGTGTCGAGTCGTACTGTACCTGGCCGGTGTGCTCTGTCTCGTCCTTGTTGATAAGGTACATCAGGAAAAACCTTTAGGGATGAGAGACGAAACAAAAATGTCAGGTATGACAAGCTTTCACATTTACTACCCAAATATCTGAGAGTAGAAACATTTGATATTTACAACACCGTATTAACAGGAAATGTCACATTCAGTGTAACTAGGAGACAATTTCTGATGCGTCAAAGTGTCAAGTGTCAAACAAAGTGACACCATGCCATCTCCATCACCGAATCACCTGTTGTTTCTCAAATCAAGTGTTAATGACAATGGGCCGTTGTATCTCTGTGGGCATCGCAGCCTGCCAAATCACGATGAATACTGCATGAGAGCACGCTATCACAAACCTATTTTCCAATAAAGTTCATGGCATTAAAAAGTAATGAAGCAACATAATGAGGTCGCTCTCGTGTCCTCCGGCCAGCTGACTGTGAGCGCAAATGGACTGAGACCTTCCATTGTCACAGGCATTAAACAGAAACACTGGATAAGCAGGGAGTGCGGGGGAAATACAGAGACAGATGGAAAGAATACCTGAAGGGATCTACTGTTTTGGATCACTGGAGCTATTAGTGACTTTGGCTCTGATGCTGGTGTAATGTGCTAAAGCCATCAATCATGTGATTAAATTAAAGAAACATGTGTCGGTGAGAGATGATGATAATGATTATTACATTTGGAATAAAAAGTATAAAGGTTGCATAAAATGCCTTAAAGCACGATACTTACAGATAGTTTGCCAAATTGTGCTCTTGTAAGGTGTGTGTCTCGAAGCCATGAGGTGTTGTATCAAAGTAGTCATTACCGATCCCACAAATGAAACATTTGGTCTGCGGACAGAAAATGAAAAGATAATATCAGCACCTGCTTTGTTTTGGACATTCTCCACTATATTTAAAGGGGAACTGCATTGATTTTAAACATGAATATTAGTTTACTCGTCATGGTTAGCACTACTCAGTCAATGAATATTCACTCACATTTTGAATAAATATTTATTTTTGCCGTCACTGCAATCTCTTAAAAGTGACATTTCCATGTCTTTCTTTGATATAAAGCAGGCTTGGGTTTTATATAAATAATATGAAAGTATCAAAATGCTTGATTCACAGAGAAATGCATACAGCCTGTATTCACAAACTATGCCCTTAAATGAGCCGCCATAACTTATTTACACTTATGATGACTAAACCATATATAGGTAGAAAGAGCCGCTACAGTGCGGTTACAGTCATTCCACGACTGCAATGATGAAGTAGAGATGCCTAGAGCGCAGATACGGAAGACCTGGAAAATGCTGACCAATCGGAGCAGACTGGCTTTTTCAGAAGGGAGTCTTAAAGAGACACTAAAAGAGGCGCTAAAACGGAGCGTGAATACAGGTACAGTATATTAAATCAGACAGTATACAAAAAATATAACATTAAAGCATGTAAACATGTTCTAGTAGTAACCCAAAATACAAGTATGAAGCTGAAAAATTAGCAGAATATGGGACCTTTAAGGACCAAAAGTGTGCTCTGACCTACATCTGACTGACTGTTGCGTAAAAGACTGATGGAGAGCTCAAAAAACAGGAGTAGGCCACATGTCTAAACTCAAGCTGTCCTGAAAGGGAAACAATGTATTTCTCTAACAGACAGTGTTAAGGTTAAGGGGCTTACTTTCTTTAAAATAAACCAGATGAAGCATGATATCATGACAATTTCGGATAAATGTATGCATCCCGACGATTAATTGTCCCGTTATAGGTTTTTGTCATTCACAACTTATGCACAATTTTACTTATTTTGTAGCTTTCACCATCATATAGTAAATAAGGTCGCAACTAAAAATCTTCATTCTCAATTCCCCTGAAGACTTACTGCACTCCACATTTTGTCAAGAATAGGTGAGAATTAATTCTCACCTCCATGTCCTCTTTGACTTGTTCCTGCTGGTCTCTCAGCTCTCCAAAGGCATCAATGATCAAACCTGCAAACAAAGAACATTGCAAAGAAATTGCTTTGGGCACATCTTATATACTGTATCTGTGCAATCACCTTACCATCTTACCGTCCACTTCCTAAAGATACAGTATGAAGTATAATGTGGATCTACTGTGTCTATCGGTGTCTTCGCATTTGTGTACTAAATGCAGTATGTTTTGTTGAAGGGCATTTTGTCTAGTGAAAAAAAACACTACAAAACAAAAAACTCCCACTAAAAAGTGTGAATACAACGCTGGAGCTCACCCTGGATGATAGCCAGGAGGATGACGATGACGAAGAAGAAGAAGGTGATGTCAAAAAGGATACGATAGAGCTCATAGGGGTCACCAGCTGGGTCCTCGATCTCATCCCCAATGCCCCCTCCTGCTCTCACCCCAACATACATATGGAACAGGTAACACTGTGGAAACAGCGGGAAGGTGAGTACAGACCTCTGTAATTCAGAGTGATGGTGTCTGGGTAAGTTAAGATTTAAAAAGACATGTGATTGATACTTACAGTCATCATGTCGTCACACTTCATATCGGGCTCATCCTCATCCCCACTCTTGTTGTAGAACTTCCTGAAGAAGTTGAAAGCCACCACAGTGTAGAGATAGACCACAACTGCCAGCAGGCCCACTGTCAACACAAGCTTAAGAGAAACACAGACAGCAATCAATAAAATGTCACTTAGAACTTCTTGTCTATTTATGTACTTGAGGTAGAAACAAATGAGATAAAGCTGCCAGCTCCCATTTGTTTTTTATATAAAGCAGTTAAACATCCGGCGGTGACAAGGAAAAGGTTCATATTAGTGTAAAGGATGGAAGAGTTGAGCATTCTAATTAATCGCACACATCGGTCTCATATTTATATAAATTTGAGTAAAACTCCACTCAGACGCAGCTCCTACACTGATGAATCTTAACGACAACAACAGTGAAAGCAGCAGTACACTGCATTTGGAGTGACAGTGTGATTGATCTGCACACAGGCAGCTGAGTGTGGGAGGTGTCAGCGATTCCTCGCGTGCTCGCCTTCTGGGTGAATTTCCACCCTAAGAGATTGAGGTGACAGTCAATTGTTACTATTGGTCAGTTGACATGAGAATTCCCTGTGCAAACTGACAGTCAGAATTGGGAGTGAAATGAAAGCAATTGAGCCATTTGAACTGAAATGTCAAAGGATACTGGCTGCCTGGGTCTAAATTCAAGCACCCTAGCTTCGTCCCTTTTGCATTTCTTCCTTTTGCCTTAGTTCTCCCAAATATCTCACGAATGAGAGATGCAATTATTGGATGCAAAGATACAAGAATTTACAACAGAAATGATATTTATTAGATGACACCTTTAAGCTCCAGTGAGCATAATTGTACAACATGTTGTACAGAAGGTGACACAAGGCACTGGTGTGATAGAGAAATATTTCTCCCAGGAGTTGCTAGACCTCAGTAAGATTACTTGGGTTAACAGACACACAAATTGAATTGAATGCTCATGTTGCTGCTAAATCAAAACCACTTGCTAAGCCAGTAGCACATCAAGGCTTAGCTGCTTTCTGTACTCTGGTGTCAAAAATGTTTAAAGCAGCTTTCAGTTTGTGAAAAAATACACAAAAATCCTTAAGCTTACACAATCCTGTTCAGTAACATTATTATCTGTTAAAAACAAGCAAGCACGACAATAATCTTTTGTGATGCAATCTAAAGCAAAATGAGACAGCTCATTTCTTTCTACAGTGTTAGTCAGAGTTTACAACAGGCTTGGTTACAACCCAACCCTTAACACTAACTCTGCAGTGACCCCTGCTGCTTGGAAGAAGACCTGCATCCTCCTCACCCTTACCTGTTTGCCATTATGTGTGACAGAGGAGAGGATGGTGCGAAGGGTCTTGAACCCCATGGCGATGTCCAGCAGATGAGCAGCAAAGAAGAAGTTGTTGTAGTGGCCCAGGATGGACATGGTGGTGTACCATACTAGATACAGGAATGACTGGTAACGACACAAAATAAGAAGTTGATCTGAATCTTCCTGTTGGGTCATAATATCATCAATCAACCCATTCATCAACCCATCCAGCAAATCATTCATCCATAAAACCACAAAACGGTGCACTTATTCAAACTTACATTGTCTGTAAACACCACTCCCAATTTCCAAACATGGTACTTTGTGTCGATAGAGCTCAACCTGGCAAAAAAAAGAAAGAAAGGTTGGTATGAGAGGCTGATGTTTTCTATTTGACCTCTATTTCTTTATCTGTCTAATCTCTCATCTCTCACCATGACACAAGTGAAGCCTCCTTGGCAACGGTTTCCTCTGTGGGGTTGAAATCCAGGGCACTCTTATCCATCCCCAGCAGCTCTGCTATCCTCTCGGCTCCATACAGATCTCCATACTTTTTGATTACCTACAAACAGCAGCAAAAGTACACAAGTAAGTATTGCCAGCTTGGGTTTATGGTGTGTTTGCATAAAAGATTACACAAAAATGACACTTACTTTGCGTTTGACAAATTTATCCCAGTAGTTGTTGGGGAAGGAACTGGCAAAAAAAAAAGTCAGCTTTAATCTTTTGTTTATAAAAGATGATGACTCAGAGTTGAATAAATGTACTCTAGTTGACTCACGGAGTATTGATGACCAGTCTGTCCCACTGTCCCTTGATGTCATCATCTGACGGCTGCTCTGTGATGTAAAGGCCTGCGAACTCCAACTTCCTCGCTATCTCTTTCTCACGTTTGAACACCACCAGGGGCACCTTGGACACAGAAAGAATTTGGCTGCATCGTTAGTGCAGTGAAGGAAATAACTTGCAGTTACATACAATAATCAGTCTGTGCTGAAGCAACGTGAAGTGCATGACTGTGTGTGTATCTTAGCAATTACGACAAACACGTTCTTTCTTTGTTTGTTCCATTTAAACCACATGCAAAAAAACATTGTCAAGATATTAAAAAAAAGTTAAATAAAATCTTGTAAAATATGTTTATTGTTGCTAATTGTGTTCATATGCAGAAATACTGAGTTAATCTATGGAAATAAAGTCATTTGTGGCCATTATTATTACAATTAGCCCCTCCAGAATTACTACAGTAAATGTGATGGAAAAACAAATCAGTGTGTTTTCTTGTGAGTTAGTGTTACTGTACCTTCAGGTAGTAGTATCCCACTACACACAGGAAAGATATGATCGTGTGTAGTATAGCCAGACAGCGAAGAGTCGGCGCCATGTAACCTGTGCTCTCCTGCAGGACGAAATACTCAAGTGCACCCTCATCTTCCTCCTCCTCTCCAGTTCTGCCTCGACCATTCCAGGGGTCTTCATCGTCTGAGTAATCTCCGGTCACCTGAAAGACAGTGAGTTATTATCAAAGCATATTCAATCCTTATGCCCTTAACATTATAACACTTTCATTTCAAGCTTACTTTGTAGAAGAGCAGAATGAAGTTGATAGCAAAGGCAACAAAAAGCGCCAGGAAACGGAGGTTGTAGAAGTTTCTGGCCAGATAATTCTGTGAAAATAACAATTCCTAAATAAGTTGAATGTATGCAACAAGCTTATTTTTAGTCTCTTAGTGTACTTAAGCTAATTGTACTGATCTTGTTTTTTAAGACAATTGTGAGAGAAATATCTAACCAGCATCTTAGTCTGGTAGATTTCCAAGCCAGCGAAGAAGCTGGCCATGAAGGCCTCTGGTGGTTCTTTCTTCTGGCCAAGCCTCTTCTTTGGGACTTTCTTCTCCACCGAAGGCTCTGGAGGGGCTTCGTCTTTGGCCTTGTCATGGTCCTTCTTCTCACCATCTTCGGAACTGCAACAATAATTTCTCTATTAGTGGCAGACAGATTCGTTGTGCCACAAGATCACAGATATACACACATATATGGAGAAGCACAGTCTACTCTTGGAACTCCTCCACATTCCAATCCCGTCAGGAGTTAACTCAAATACTGTTATAAACCTGACATTGTTCATACTTAAAGCCCCTTTGTCAAGTATTATTAAATTTGATGGATATCAAAACAAGAAACTGTGGCAGACAGCAAAACACAATAACACACTATGCCATCAGAAAAAGTTTAAAGTTACTATCATCACATAAAAATACATAGATTGCAATTCCACTGATGATGAAAAATGATAAGAACACTTACTCTCCTTTCTCTGAATCAGATTTGTAGTCTCCATTTACAGCCTTCTTCTTTGCAGCCAACTATAACAAAATACATTGTTTTGACCATCAATCACTTAAAGAGTTTGTTGTAATATAATAACAAATGTGTTTCAAGTCAATACTAACGCTGTAGTGTCTCCAGTGTATATCAGTAATGTAGATGATTTGGAATACAAGTACCCTTATTCAATTGGCTTTAACATGAGTACTGACCTGTGCCTTCTTCTGCTTGACAGCGCTGGCAATTGACGGAGCATCCCCCACCACCACCTCCGACACATCTCCCAAACCTGGCTCAGACCCATGTTTTCCCTCCTTCTTGGGCTGAATGTTCAGCAACTCTGCCATCAGGTCTGCCTCACCTGCTTCTCCCTGGGCCATCTGACCCATTTCCGCCATTGCTGATGCTTCACTCGCCTCCATCTTCTCCATCTCTAACACATCGCCGTGGATCCCAAACTGGGTGGGATCTGGCATGTTTCCCAAAATATCTGTCACCTTCATGTTCTTGGCCCCTTCGACGAGGCCACCCCCAAACATAGTGGTCCACAAGATGTGAAAGAAACCCCAAACCAAGCTGTAGATAAAGTGGAAGAGGCCTGTGATGATCATCCAGAAGAAAGAGAAGAAGCCTCTCACCATCTCCCTAACACTCATTTTCCTGAATTTTCTGTACTGCCGCCTCATGCTCTTGAGGGTGAGCAGCTGGCGGAAGTGGCAGAGGCTTTTTTTCATGGAGATGCAGGCGATTGTAAAAGCTGAGGAAGACTCCAACATCACACTCTCCTCCTCTTCCTCCTCCTGGTTTTCCACCACACTCTGGTTGTCATCCTCCTCTTCCTCAGGACGCTCCACTGGGTCTGGCTCTGAAATTTGAGAGGCTAGCTGCATCTCGAAGATGGTGTCCTCGCAGAAGTTGACGAACAGCTCCATCTTCTCACTCTCCCCACCCTCGTTTACGACATCGAAGATAAACTGCCGCTTTGACTCTTTCACCTGAGGCTTTTCCCACTGGGTGCGACTCGACTCACTGATCTCAAAGTAGACTCTCTCAATGCGCTTGGCTCCACCCATGATCTCGATACGACCCAAATAAGGCTCAAAGTAGCTGAGGACACTCTCAGCCAGGTCCAGGAACGTTGCGAGGCGAGCATCATGAGGCATATGCTCAGAGAGATTAGTCAGCAACACAGCTACATTAAAGCCAATGTCCTTGGCAGGTTCATGAAATCTCTCCACAAACTGCTCGTAGTTGAACATGTCGTTCTCATCTGCCTCAGCGCAGGAGAGAAGAAACTCAATCTCAGACTGGGAATACTGTTTCTGGTTCTCCATGGACTTCTGGAAATCTTTCTTTGAGATGACCCCTTTGCTCTCAGGGTCGTACTCCTTGAAGCTGTCTGAGGTAGTCAGGTCCTTTAACTTGAGGAACATGTCAAAAAACTTTAGGATCATCTCCACGTTGCTGGAAGATTCCACCAAGGTGTCAACCATTTGTTTGCCAATAGTACCATTGACAACATTACCTGTGAAGTAATGGAGAAAGAGACGAAAGCAAAGTTTGTCAGGACACACGACAATAAGCAACACTTTCTATGCAGATTAAGCAAAGCTGCTTTGGTAAATATTTGATTACACTCTAAATAAACAAATCTGTTTAAAGAAAGTCATAATATCCTAGACAATATCCGTGCAAACTAGCGCAGCTAATATGGTGAGTCATCAAAAAGTAAACCTTCGAGAAGGGAGAGCATCATGACGATCATGTCCTTCTGCAGGTCCAGCAGCTCCTTCAATAATTCAATCTGACTGGAGTCCTGTGAGGGGATGACAAAAATGGAAACCTTGTGAACCACACTTCACTATATCACACAGACTATTGATGGCCTCCCTGTAACAGTAGCCATCCTGTCTAATATCCCTGAGAGAGCAAGGCGGCCTCAGATTGTTGGGACCCACAATGGCCCTGCTGGGGCCCAAGAGGGCTTTCTAGGTAACATCCATCCATCAGTACCAGGGTTAATTTTATTTCACTGTCTAAGAGCAGATGGCTGGGTCAGTCTGACTCATTTAGGGTCTCTGTGGAGTCTGTATTCAGCATGCTATAAATCTGAGGCATACTTTGATGTGCTAAATTCAAACCCCTCCACCTGTGCTCTCCCCCACACAGGCTTCTGCTGTCCTTTCTGATGACCATGAGATAAGGTTAGATGGCTGGATTTCCTCCCATATCTGGCTTACTGGCTTATTGGGCATGGAGGAAATATCATAGATTTGATGGAGTCATACATCATGCAGCTGAGTGGAATGACATGTAAGGTACTGCAGTAGCCTGAGGTTATCCCTTAGCCTGGAGAGCCCTCTTGTGGCCAAAGATATTTCGAAGGAACCTCTGACTGACGGAGACTATACCATTGGTGGATGTAGTATTTGGATTAGTATTTAAGTAAAAGTAGCAATACTACCATTCATTACAATCCCTGCATATAAAATCTTGCTTTTATTCGATTTGACAGGAAAATGTATGACTCATCATGTAAAGTGGCCTGTTTATTATTATATAGGTTTTATGTTATTGGAATTTTTTCACTGTATACGCAGAAATTTAATCTTGGGGACATTTGGGAGCCAATTAATGTAGATGCATTCCATAACACCACTTAAATGTTATATGGCTTAAAAACTTGGCTACAAGATGTCCCCAAGATTTAATATCTTCTTATACATTAATGAAAACCTTGATTCATTTCCAGCATGCTTCCTATGTTGCACATCGCACCTCCCTCTCCCCTTTCGATACCTATACAGTTAAACTGTACAAACAAAACCAAAATATCACCTTTTTCAGTGAAAGGCTGATTTGTGGAGATGCTTTTCACCACTTAATACACTTCATAGACACTCATCTTTACTCCGGCAAAATGACCATATGTAATATGTAAAAACTACTAACCTGGGATAACTTCATCTGCATGTTGGCAAAAACATGCAAGAATCCCACCACTGCGTCCCACAGCCTGCTGTGAGCCAGACTCTGCTGGTTCCCAATACATGGACCCTGGAGCACACAGCATGGAGTACGTACAGAGAGAGGAGAGATAATCACAGAGCATCAAAATCAGTATTGTAAGCTCAGTATATGAATGGGGGCTTGTTGAGGTACAGTGTGTTGTGATATTGTACCTGTATATACTCAGTTAAAGAGTTGAAGACCTGCTTGGCTACTGCAAGTGCTCTGGAGAAGTTCCTCTGACCTGCCTCATCTATAATATCCTTACCAGAGTAGTACCAGTAGAAATCACTGATGGACTCCTAATAGAGAAAAGAATAAAGACGATTTAGCACTTTAAAGAACATGAATGATTTTTTTCCACATTTCTCTGTTCTGTCATACCTGTAGTCTTAGTAGGTAGTCCACAGTACTAATGATGATGTTAACTGTAGTTGTGTTCCCTGTCTGAGTCCTCAGGAAGTTCTGAAAATCTAAAACAGATGACAAAATAAGATTAAAAATATAATTGGTTGCAGTTGAGTAGATTAACACCACCCAGCCTCTAAAACAGTGTTGTTAAGAGACACACAGCTCTTCTTCAAGTTTGGTTTATGGAAAAAATGTTCACTTACCATTGTTGTGGCCCTCACAGAGAAGCTGCAGAAACCTAAAGAGATCCTTAGTAAACTCATCGTTCTGCAGCACCTTGGAACCTGAGGGCAGAAAATTAGATTAACTGTCTATCTATCTATCTATTAACTGAAGATCAGAGACCCATCATTTTAATGTCAGTACAGGCATAAGGACTTGCATAGCCTTCACTTCATCATAAAGCTGCTGTCTGCCTGTCGCCATCAAATTATGTGCACTACATTTGAGGTTCAGAACACACAGACGAGGCAAAGTGCAATATCCCAAATTAAAACAAGGTTTTCAATAGAAAAAAAACGGAGCTTTGTTGTTGAATACCAGCAAAGCTTTGTTGCTTCATACAAACAAAGCTTTGGGAGATTTATATCGTATTAAACACGCTGGTTAGTGTCATCAAAGTTAATAAAAAAATGAAAGTCCCACACAGATGACAAGCACTGACTTCTTACAAAAGAAGAAGAGGAGAGACTTTAGTCAGTTTGGGGCACCTGACCATGGACTGAACAATCTATCCGGATGTCATAGAAGCATGCATGTTTTCCTTCAGTCCAAGGTAGAAAGAAGGTGGTTGTATTGCATTCAGGGCAAGGGTGGAGGAGGAGGAGGAGCAATGGAGGTAGAGAAGGATTGGAAGGGAATGAGGAGAGGGAGGAAGGAGTTGAATGCATAGCAATCAAGATGTCAGCATTGCATAGAATGAGTAGAATCTAAACCATGTATTTACCCCGCTCACTCACGTTGACTGCGACCGATGAGATAAAAAACATGATTAGAAGAAAACAAACAAACAAAACAAAAGCAGACATAAGCAAAGGAGAAGACATTGATATTCAATCAGAAGAAGTAAGAACAGGAGAGAGTGATAGCGCTATAGATATATCTTTACATACTCACATTGATTGGAGACATTGACACACAGTTACAATTAAACAAAGTCTTAACGTACAGTCTGCTGGCTAGGCAGGTGATTAGACTGAAGCTACAGGTTGGACAGATTAACAGTTACCATCACTTATGCCTGAGCTCATGAGGGGAAAATGAGCTGGAATATGCATGAGAAAAACATATTTGTATACTGTATGCAACCCATCAGATCAAATAGAGACCTTTGATTAAATGTGGATTTTTTTTTCACTTTGATGTATTTGTGACGGTGAGTGCTTTTAGGTGGCAGACAGGACTTAGACATACAGTAGCACAGGTTTACCTGCATGATAATGACAACAACATGACACATGAGAGACACACGTGATGTGGAGATGTTGGAGACTCTCACAACAGCAAACTAAAGAGCAGATGTTTCGTCAAGCTAATGCTGCGTCAGCCAATTACAAGCCTGACAAAAAGACGTCAACGCCATGAGCCTGGATGAGACACATCATGCCACAATGAGATTTCTACTTGTGTCGTCGGCGATATCTCTGATAGCTAGTGCTGTGGGTTGGTCTATGTTTGCAACAGGAAAAGGGTTAGCTTGCTGCTCCGTTTTATTGTCAGTGTACAAAGATACTCTCAGATCTGAACAGATCAGCCTTTAGAAACAACTTTTAGTATATAGGTTCTGCCTATACTGCGCTTTTTCCTACATTGATTCAAAGCATAAAATCATACTACGCTGCATGTATTGACTTGTAGGTTTCTTATTCAGTACCACATAAAGGGCAGAAAGGTATTTTGATCTTATTTTACAACAGCTTGATTAAAAGTCTCCTGGTAGAAGACAAATCAATCACTCACATTGTTGGTAAATCCCACAGAAGTTTACTACATTCAGTAGCTTTACTTACTTGATCCTTCTTCAGTAACCATCCCCAGACCTTCCGCTTTATTCTGCCTTTCAAATGCATTTAAGTCCAGAACACTATAAGAGATCAAATACAAAGCCTGAATTATGATACCTTTCATTTTTCTTTTCTGTAGTTCTGCATTATATATTTTAAAGTTGTATTCTAGCAATTTAGTATTGCACTTCCATTAAGTTAGTGGACTGACAGTTATTATAATATAATGGTTAAAAAATGGTTGGTAATATCCTGACTTTTGGTCCTTATTACATACTGTAGTTCAACCAATAGCATATTTTCATTAAAGATTGGTAAAGTTTGGAAACACCTATGTTTTTCAACAGTCCCAGTTGCAAACGAGGCTTTGCTGTTATGTGATTTTTGTCAACATGGCAAATTATTAAAAATAACTAGAGGTAATACTCATCCCATGCGAATAGGGCTTAGGTAATACTTCCTAAGATTAGTAAACTGACCTTTCTGTATATTACTTTTGGAATTTCCCTTTAAATTCCAGTTATGAAATAAAACAAGTAAACCAGGTGTTCTGTGTGTGAAAATTAGTTTTGGCTCTATTACCTGCAAGACATCATCAGTCCGGACAAACTTTTGAAAAAGCCAACGTCTCTTTTTTCTTTCAGGTAGTCCAGCATTTTCTGCATCAAGACAAAAGCACAATAAATCATGGGCTGATACTAAAGATGCTGTTAACTAAAAAGTGTACATTCAGATTGATATGTACCTGCTGCACCAGTATGTTCCCCCCGTTGAGAACGGAGATGCCTAGTTTGAGGGTGAAAGTCACCATAACACCAAGTCGACCTGTTGACCACGAATCATATATCATACAGTGGCGATACCAAAGGTGGCAGTTATAACATAGCAGATATATGTCTCGTCCTACCTTTGCTGGCACTGATCATCTGAAGCACCATCTCTGCAGCTCCCCGATCATGTAGTCTGGCTTGCTGGTACAGCATCTTTTGCTTCTCCATTTCCTTTTCCTGTATAACATAACACAGTAAGCACCACTTCTTACTGACAAAGTGAAATGCAGGACAGTTGTCCTTAGAAATTAATAGCACCTCAAATGTTTTTTCCTTTCCTTCCTCATCTTCTTCTTCTTCACCTTCATCACAACTCTGAAAGAGAAATAAAACACTGCAAAATTTTGCTGAACAACAGCGTTCATTTCACTAAAAGCCATGAGGAGATTTAGGTACCTTTGCCATCATATCTGCATATGCAATATACAAAGGATCCTCTTCCAAAGAACTAACGAAAAAGGAAGATAAATATCTGGTGGTTAAACCTTGAGTGGCACACAATCACAAATCTCATGTTAATAAAAATAATAAGCAGTTACATTTATAGTCACTGCAATATATGTACAGTAAACAGCAAGACTACAGAGAAACACTAAAACACTGTTTGTATTTCTGTCCCAGTATAAAATGATCCTTTAGCTTAATGCAGCTCTTCATTATCAAATAGGCAGGCCAAAACTATTATGCAGCACAGATGGAGCAAAGCACGTTGGTGCCAGGTGGCCAGGTGTGTAACAGTGAGTGTGTATTCACCTGCACTCAGTCAGAGCGTTGTGGCTGAAATGCAGAATGAGCTGGTGGAGAGGATCTGGCTGTTTTCTGATCTCCTCCTCTTCCTCTTCCTCCACTTTGGGCTGCGTTTTCTGGAAGAAACCCATGAATGTAAATACTGGAGCTCAGGCACAATATCTCAATATCAACTATATGAACCTGATATAGGAACAGTCAGTAACATTAAACTGTTTACACCACTGACCTTACAAGAATCAAGTGGTATCAGGAAAACAAACAGTGATAGGATCCACTGATAGCATGCAGACAATAAACCACAGGCACAAGCATGGACACTCACACACACACACACACACACACACACACACACACACACACACACACACACACACACACACACACACACACACACACACACACACACACACACACACACACACACACACACATACACATGCGCACGCACACACACACACACACACACAAACACAGCGGATGAAGTTCTGCAGTGTTAAAAGGTGGAGAATGGAGTTAGGCATGACTCTCCGTGAGCCCAGTTTTATCATAGACTTCCTACCATTTTACACCGGAGCAGAGACCGATCATAATAGCCAAAACATTGGGACTATTTTTCTGTAGCAGTGCATATTGTACTGTAAGTTATCATGGGCTAGAAAGTGCAAAAATACTTTTGAAGCACTTTTGTGAAGTTGTATAAAAAAGCAGCTACATGCTGTTTTGTCCTGCTTTCTTTACAAATTCAATGCATGACCAGGGCTCAACACTAACTTTTATAAGTGATTACCAAGCTGCCAACAAGGCAACAGATTTTGGTTGCTGAAACTGTATATATATATATATGGTACAATGTATATGTTGTAATATATGGTTGTCAATTTTAGTTTTGCCACTACACAGTTATAATTAAGGAAAATGTGACATAAAATAATTATGTACAGTAGGAAAGTAACCAAGCAAAAATATGCTAAGCTGTTTCTAAAGTCAACTAAATTTAGTTAGAGTAAACACACAATGCACGTGCAGCATTGTCTGGTTCTGGCTGTTAAATGTTAAACATTTATTAATTTTGGGGTGCACACTTTGCTGTTTGCTGTCCCTATTTTTCACATGTTAAAAAGTCACTGATGACTGGCAATCAAACACTCAAAATTACTCTAAATGGTTGCCAATGTCAACTGTTACTATCAAGCCCTGATGACTGTGATGTTTTATGATCGTCCAAATTTAAGAAAGACTCCACAACTTTCAGAAATTTTATTGGTAAGTCGAAGCATGGAGGAAGGATGCCCTCTTACCGATCTTGGATGGGACACAGTGGTTGAAATACAACAGCTGGCTCTGACATCAACGGTGATGTCATGCTTGCTAAAAATGGGGGAGGGGGTCTAGTTGAAAAACATCATATGAATGACTGAGGGCAACCTAGTGGTACGTGGTGGAATTGGAGCACTTGAAACGATGACACAAAGTTCCCCACTGCACATGGGGACCAACTAAGAGGGCATGGGGGGATGACACAAGTACTTACTGCAAGATCCTGCACTAGCTTCTCCTCAAAAGAGTACTCCTCTGTTTCTATCCATATTCTCTGATAGGCCAGGAGGAAGAGGTTAATAGAGCGATGCCTAAGGAAGGGTAAGAGGAGATTAGCCTGGGTTAGGTAGGAGTAAAGCAAACAAGGGGGGAAGACCCTTTAGGAAAGGTTAATACTGGTTAGTTTAGGGTACTGGCACATCCAACTAGTCATTTTAGAGGCACTCTCCGCCAGACTCTTGATCTATTAAAATAAATCTATTCTTAAACCGTCATTAGCAGACGGAAATGCCAAACTGGATTAATGAATTACTCTGAATACTGACTGATACTTTGATTGTATTATGCAATTGTATCTGCACATCAGCAACAGTAAAAGGAACAGTTTGACATTTAAGGAAAAACACTTCAGATGAGAAGAATTATACCACTCTCATGTCTTTATGCTAAATATAAAGCTAAACTCAGGGAACGATAATCTTATTTTAGCACAAAGATTGGAAGCAGGTGGAAAGAGCTAACTTGGCTCTGTCCAAAAGTGAAAAAAAAAACACCTTCAGGCACCTCTAAAGCTTATCCGTGTTTGTACAGATTAAACAAACAAAATGAGTGTCAAACTATTCCTCACATTACTGTAAAGATATGGACCAGTGGAAAAACCAGCGGGAATATTGGAATAGGAGTTACATTTGTAGCATAAACCATGCCTGGAGGACAGCGAGCAGTGGTGTAGTGGAGGGTTTACGCAGGTATATAGTATAGTACACCCACCTCATTTTCTAGAAGTTTTACAGTACACGCACCTACAGTATCAGCCAAAAAGCCATTGGAATATAAAGGAGAACATACCCACTTCCTCCTCGGCAACCTACCCATCTACCTAGTAGTTCACCCAGCTCATCAACTACCACTACACCACTGGAAGCGAGGGGTAGTTAAGAAAGATATGGAAGCTTGTACAGTAGCGACATTGGATCAGCACTACGTTACCGTCAGCATGGAGAGCAGACTGTCATAGTCTGTGTTCTCATGCATTATCTCCAGCCAAATATGTCGGTAGGATTTCAGGAAGTAATTGTTATTATGGTGCCTGAGGGGATGAGGCACAATAGAGTGTGACATTGAGGAGAGAACAAACGCTGAATAGAGAGACAAAACAGAAAAGATGACATTTGAATGTGTGAAACTCTGAGAGAGTCGACATTATTCAGAAGCTTCACATCCAGCCTTCAAACACAAATCTATTAACCCTAACAAAAACAATCACTTGTGCCTGCATTGTAAATACTGTTTCATAATTATAAGCTATGCTGTGTCATATTTCACTGTCAACAACTCTGAATAAATGAGCCACAGGCGGCATCGTCTCAGCACATATTGAAGATGGCCACCCCCAGGTTGGGCATCATAATTGTTTTCCTCCCTACTGTAGCTCTCTGCCTGACTTCCTGTGATTGAGTTACAGAGCAGCAGGGCATGAAATTGCTAGTGTCCCTTTTTTTCTACTCCTTGATAACAGCTGCAGGCCAGACATTTGTCCTACAAATGGATGGAGGGAGGCTGTACATTAATGCAGGGTCAGAACCCAAGAAGGGAGAGAAATGAGGGTTGTGAGTCAGACAGAAGAAGAAGAAAAAGTGTGGTGCTATTTGGAGAGCAGGGCTACACGGTGGTGTAGTGGTTAGCACTGTCGCCTCACAGCAAGAAGGTCACAGGTTCGCATCCCGACCTCGGCCCTTCTGTGCGGAGTTTGCATGTTCTCCCCGTGTCTGCGTGGGTTTTCTCCGGGTTCTCCGGTTTCCTCCCACAAACCAAAGACGTGCATGTGTTAGGTTAATTGACGAGTCTGAAATTGCCCGTAGGTGTGAATGGTTGTCTGTCTCTGTTCGTCTCTATGTGCCCTGTGATAGACTGGCGTCCTGTCCAGGGTGGACCCCGCCTTACGCCCGATGTCAGCTGGGATCGGCTCCAGCACCCCCGCGACCCCGACCCCGGGATAAGCGGTTGAAGATGAATGAATGAATGATATTTGGAGAGCAAACATAGAGGTGATGTTACACTTAGAGCCATAACACTAACTACACAACTTCGTATCTACTACCAGTACCACAAGGAGCTCTCTGCTACTTTTAAATTTGGAGTGTCATGTAAGATCATAAGGTTGTTTACCATTGTTTTAGGCTAAAAACAGTCCAGCAGCATGTAGAGGCAGCAGTTGTAATATATGTAGTCATACCTTGGCAGATTATAAAGTGGAGCCATGCGGAAGCAGGCGACAACCGCTCGCTTCCTCTGCTTAGACAGCAACTTCTGCCATACGCATTTCTTGGATCTTAATGGCTGTTCCACCTAATGGGAGTAAAAGAAGTGAGTGTTAAGATAACATTATTTAATCATCACTGGGTTGGTATTCTCTACCAGGTGTACTGGTTGGCATTTTCATCAGATTTTTCCTCAACATTTTTTCGATTATTTCTTCAGTAACAGGCTGTGCCTGAGTGAAAGGAGAAGTGCAAGAGAAGAGTCAGACATGGTCAAGTTTTTATTGATCTAACAATATACTGTACACGCAAGCCTGTGAATGACTGGAGCTTGTGCTATGATGGATGGACAGTTGAGTGTTTCCTTGTCCATTTTGGACTAAAATATCATTCATTGGTCAGTTGTTTGATGAAACAAACACCCTGTGAGTGTCATTTGCAGCCTGTAATATGTTTAGTATGTATAAATGTTTAAACCTGACCTGCTCCAGGTTGAACACAGCAGCAGAGATCCTCTGGATACGGTCAACAACCCTATCAGGGTCTGGAGGCCCCTCGCTTCTCATCGCTATGTCCTTGTACAGGTTTAGCTGCCACCTCACTGCTGGGTCCTCTGACTGCGAATGTGTTACAAAGAAAGATGTGAAATACAATTCATGCAGCCTTTGGAAGCTAATAACCACATAGAGTCATGCTCACCTTTTCTCGAAGATGCAGATTCTGACGAATATGATCTTTGACCTCTTCGTCTGTGTCTCTCTAGTAAACAATTGCAAATGTAAACCTTTAGTATTGTATAATGTAGCCATTTAAAAGAAGATAGATTTTCACTTGAGGTTGTGATCTCATAAGACCCATATCAAAGTTGTCTCACCAGGAGGTAGCGAGTCTTGGCTAGAGAGATAAGCTCCTGGTCTCCTGGGGTACACATGTTGAGGCCAATTGGTAGCATCTTCTTCAAAGCGGCCACAATCAGCGAGGTCTGGATAGAGTAGAACTCACCACGTCTCTTCTTGTGTTTCCTCTCCTGGTCTTGTCCTCCAGACTGAAAACAATCATTATATTAACCTCCGATAACAACAAGTGGTGAATAAACAAAGTTATGGTGGATTTAAAAGATTGTCTTTTAAGGTAATTTGTACTATTTCACCATTTTCGCTGAGAATAATGTTGCACTAAAGCACTTACTTTCAACATGTAAACTGATACCAGCATTTTATTGGAGCTTATTTTACAGCTGGAGCCCTCCCACTGTATTTGAACAAAAGCCAGGGGCACTTCCGGCATATTTTTTGCCTGGCCTGGCCAGAAGTATGTGACCAGACTAAATCTGAGCCACTGAAGCATTAAGAAGTTTCACACCCCAGCAGAAATGCAGAACTAACAGACAGAAAACAGCAAAATGTTACCAGTGAGGGAAAAGTGTAATTTTGAGCCAAATTAAAGCAGCTGGCTCGGTGAAAACATTGATTTCCATATTAATACATATACACTGACACACACATACACATGGCCTTAACACACATCAACTACAACATGATATAGATAGCTTCCAGTGACTACTGGCAAACATACCAGGATACCACAATCCATCAACTGCAAACACACCAGTGATCACATGAGTAGTCATGATGAGACTCGTTCTGCCCACAAGGCAATGACAAATGAGCAAAGTTACCAAGTCACACATGGTGATGAATGGAGGCCACAAATACTCAAATGACAAAATACATAACTACACTATAGATTATATAGAACAGCGGCACAAGCTATTGGCTTTTCTGCTTGGCGACCGGAGCATATAAGCCAATTAGCTGGCAGGTAAACAGCACATGCACTGCATCACTCTACCTTCTCCTTAAAGGACTGTGTGAGACAGAGAGAGAGACAGGAAGAGAAAGGCAGAAAAAATATGAGAGGGCAATTAAAGGAGGCACGCAGTCCTCACATGGACGTGCACTGCAATGAAAACCATTTGTTTGCCTTTAAACAGCTAAAAGAGGCAGACAAAAAATAAAATGCTCTAACACCTATGAAAGCTGGTTTCTGTCATCTGCTTTTTTAAGCATGCATGCATAAATGCATTCACACACACACACACACACAAGCAGTCATAAGTCAAAGTTGTATTATAGTCAAGTTATTAGCAAAGAGGTTATCTACTCCTCTCATTCACAGGTTTGATGCAGCATGCAAGAGTTTTGTTTGTCATATGTGCATGTGTGTGTTTACTCTGAGATTGTCTTGGACATTTTACATGTTAACATTTTAGCGCATGTACACAAAACTGGTTGTGTTAACATGGCTGAGAAAATGTTAACATGTATCTTGCTCATTCTACTAATCCTGCTTATTTATAGACCTTTTCAGCTTTCTCGCACATTTTCAATGGGTTACAGTGCCATCACAAACACACACACACACACACACACACACACACACACACACACACACACACACACACACACACACACACACACACACACTGAAACGGTTTTAATCCACTGCCAGAACAAGGAAATAAAGTTCACAGAGTGAGAGGTATTGGCCAAATACAAAACTGACCTTAGACATCTTGGTTTTATTATCTCCGGTCAAGAAGGAAAGGTTGTTGATTTCATTCTGGACCACAAAGTTCTGTTCTTCTCTTTTAAAATTCTGAAGAAAGACAAATTCAAAAGAGAGATCAGAGTTCTAATTCTAAATCTGCTTTTTTGAGCTAAACATGCATAGAGATGAGAGAACCTACATGTGACTTGCACCAGAGGATAAATATCTCAGCGACCATCCTGAATAGCTCATTGGAGTCAGCGTCTGGTTCCTTCAGCCACCTCGACCTGCAGTAAAAGGGAGAGATTAATACTTAATACTAATATCTGCCTCATCTCTTCAACAACTACATCACCCACTACTCAGTGAGCTAACCTGTTGTTGTCCACATAGCGGATAAGCATGGGGTAGAACGCGTACAGGTCCCTGCAGAGTACAGCAAACTCGTCCAATATGAGTAGCTCAGCCTCCTGGGTGTCTCCCTTACTGTCTGCCTTCAAAAGCTCTTCCTCAGACACCACCTTCACTGTCTTCTTCTTTAGCTTCTCCAGCGTAGGCAGGAAGTGGCTCTTCAGCAGGTCTGCACGGGCCTTGCTGATGATGGGCTGCACGTACACTGAACAGTGGAGAAAATCAGTTTCAGTTCAGTTTTAATTTAAATGTTTTTGGAGATCAATGAAGGCATTTTCATTTGCTTAATTTCCTGTTCAAAACTCAAACAGCTCTTTTGCTGGTGTTTCCACTGGAAGATACTCCATTTTTTGGAATAAACTAAAAAAAACACCAGGGTAGTTAGCATGAGCAGTGATAACCTTCATGGCAATACAAAGACATTACAGTTGTGGTTTCAATAGAGGTAGACATTTGATTTCTCATCCTGCAGGTCCTATGGCTCATGCAGAATTCCTGTGAGATGGTACAGCTAAAACAGTGTCATTTTGAAAAACAAAAACATAAAAAAGAAAAGCAGATCATGCTTACCTGCAATCCTCTTCATCCAGGAGGCCTCATCGATGCCCAGGTTGTTGTTGAGGATCTTGAGGATGTTGCCGAGAATTAGGCTGAGGTTTTCCGAGGTGACGGTGGTGCAGCAGATGCTACCTCCACTCGCCGGCTGGTTCTCAGGCCCCCTCTCCCACCAGTAGGACAGATAGTTGCACAGCATGGGCAGCACCACCTCGATAACATGAGGCATCTCTGTGTACCGTGCCCCAGACTCTGCCATGTCGTTGATGTCCTTCATCAGACCGTCCAGCCGCGGCATCCCGGGACACATCTCCTCCACTGAGTCTGGTATGCCTAGGACTAAAAAACAGTTAGCACATTTACATTATCAAATTATTTTTATGTTATGAAGGTGATGGATATTTCTCAAAACAGAATATTATTGTGTGTGCCAAAACACACACCAGATATACGCATAATGTACGATAAAATGTAGGGGGAAAAAATCAGCCTTTCCTACTGTAGAACATACAGAAGAAAAGGTCATTATCCATAAAAAGAGCTATTTGATTTGTCACCTTGGTCCATTGCTGGTAATTAACTCTTTTACTTTAGAATAATTACATGTGACTCACTGGCTCGTTCTCTGGCACTCTTGGTATTAAAGACGGAGCAGGGGTTGTACGTATTGAGTAGCGGCTCCAGGAAGGCCACAGGCATGGCCCCAGCCAGGGTGGCCAGACACTGACCGAGCGCTGGTAGCTGTCTGAGGGATACAGAGAGGATGAGAGTCGGTGAACACTGTGTTGAATATCAGTGAGTTTCTTCACTGTGGTTTTAATCCCTTAATACAATATTGAAGCCGGGATACCTTTCTACATAGATGTTTTTCCCAGTACCCAATGCATAGAGACTGGTCAGGATTCGATAGCAGGACACTTGGACATCATCCACTGGAAAAAATAGACAAATAAGTCCCTTGTAATGTTTTTAGGGGGACCTTTACTGTACATTTGTGAAAGTAAGTGACAGATGTGTTCAATGGTGTCGGGATGGAAGACGCATTACAGTAAAATAAACATTGACACTTGACTCTAGCGCATGTTTGATCAATCCTCTGCTGTCGGGACTCACAAAGCAGGTCGACTCCAAAGTGGTGTTGAGTGATGTGTTCAAAAAGAGCTGTTAAAATGGGGAGCAGAGCTACGGTAGTGTAGTTGATATTCTGCGACACCCCTTTCATCTGGGAGCGGGAGTGAGTGAACTTCCCTAGCTTCAGGTTTTCGAAAGTCTTCTCCAGGTCCTCTGCAGCGTTCTCAAAGAACGTCCTCAGCCCCACCCTCACCAGCTCCGAGCCCGACTTCATCACCGTCCTGTTGGAGTGAAAGAGAGAGTGATAAATGACTGACACCAAATGCGGAGATATATGCAAGGGCAGGGCTATAATAAACCACTGGATACCCCCTTGGTATGCAAAGGACAAGACTGTTTACCCACAGCTGGACACGGTCACATATGCAATTACTTCACTCCCACAGTCTGTGACAGTTTTAGTCAGGAAATATGAGACGTGAGTATCAACCTGACCGCCCTTATGCTGAAACAACAATGATTTATTTAATGAATTAGATGAATATTTAAATCCAAGGTGAGTGTGAAAAAGCGCAAGGCATTAATATGATTAGTCCGTCCATTTTTAGCCTTTCAAGGTTCATAAGATTGCTGAATTAATTACCCATTGTTAAGCCTTGATGTGTCTCACTAAAAAGGAGAAATGAAAGACAGTCTGTAGGCATCAGCTGTAGCTCTTCAGCACACACAAGACAACAAAACATTGTCCATTATGCGTGAGCTACATTAACAAACAGTACATTTTCTTTGAGGAACAATATAAGCCTCGGGCACCATGTGCTGTATGAAATTTGTTTCCCCTTTTTAAATGCCAGAGGTTGCTCTTTGTTAATGCCAGCGCCTCCCACAAGACACCACAGTAATATCTGCTGAAAAGAAAATGTTCATGACAAAATATTCTCCTCTTGAGGGTCCTACATAGGTTAGATTCATTGTAATACACTGGAAAATGTAATTGGATTTTCAAACTATTCTTCTTTAAACAAAGTCATTATGGAACTTTTGTCAACATTTAAAATGCTTTATTTAATATTTCATTTGAAAGCTTGAGTGCCAAGTACTCACCTGGTATCCAGGGTGTGTGCCAGGATGTGCAGACAGCTGACGATGGTCGTGGAGTCACTCCCTGCAAGACAAAACATGTGAACATACACATATCATGCATGTTGTGGACTTTCTTGACCTCAGCAGAACCTCAGCAATGAGTTCATGTCTGTGTATGTACCACACTCAACAGCTTATAATCCAGTGGGTGGGTTAAGGGTTCAGTTCATGGATCAATATCTAATTCTCCACCTCAGTCGAATGTGGGATATCTACTGTGGTTGAGGTCATGATGGATTTTTAGTATTGAATTTGGTGGTTTTATCCTTTTAGTTGTTAATAGTTCAACATTTTCTTGTTGTGAGTTGGATGAGAAGATTGATACCACTCTTGGGTCTGTATGATAAATATGAAGTTACAGTCAATAGCCAGTTAGCTTAGCTTAGCATAAAGACAGGAAAGGTAAAGAAATAGGTAAGAAATAAAAAAGACCAGCATCTCTAAAGCTCAATAACTATCATGTTAGATCTTGTTTGTTTGATATATATTACAAATAAGAATGCTCCAGTATTTGGTATCTTTAGGTTTGCTGTGCGCTCTACAATTATATTTTAAGGCCACTGTTAATAAAGAAAGACACTTCAGTTCATGTAAAATTACAAGCACCAGCTCTCATAAGACACACACACATACACGCACACACACACACACACACACACACACACACACACAAAAACCCAGCCGACCAGTCAGTCGTAATCAGCTTACCAAAGAGAGAAATCCTATGTCTGACAAGAGCTGCCAGTTTACAAAACAGGCTGGAGGTGTTGTGGATAGACAAAGGAAGGAAATTAGACAGTTACAATGAGTGAATTCTGACAGAGAAGATTAGTAATTAAGATTATAAGAGTTTAGGAATTTAAGAAAAGAATGGTGAAGAGTTATTGTCATGCTATATTGCTGTAGGTGAATGAAACGGAGCATTTTAGTTTCGTACCTGGTGACCATCTCCTTCTCCTTGTTGGAGGCATAACCGCTGCTGCTCAGGTTCTTATTGGGGGAGGAGAGGAAGTAAAGAGAGTGGTTCTTGAAGTACTGGTCGATGAGAGGAAGGAGAACCTGAAGGAGAACATCCATAATGGCAAGATAAAATCAGGTTGATAGGAAATCTCATTCAAAAATGTTTTCAATATAAGCAGAGCAGCTGTATTTACACCACATCCTTACTTTGGCAAAAAACTTGATTTCTTGTTCATGAGGGGACCTGTCTGTTTTGCCACTGGCAGCCATGGCCTCTGGATTGAGAGCATAAAAACACACAATTAACAACAAGTAACAAGACTACTTGAGTCTCTTGAAGTGTAATAATACTGTACCGAGGTGAGCGATGAACTCCTGAGCTGAGTCGACATACTTGAGAAGCTTCTTGAGGAATTTGTAAGCAAACCTCTTCTCCATGGAAGAGGAGTCCTGTTCCAAGTCCTTCAAACCCCTGCAGCACAACAGTAGCTATAAATCAACACTTTAACTATCACATGGAAAGGTTATGAAGTACTATAAAAATTCTGCAAAGACAACAACATGATAATATACTGTATGACAGACATCCTGAAATTGTTGCAATTGTTGACCTTGTGATGCTGTAGCCATTGATCTGCAGGAAGCGGAAAAGGTCCTGGGCCTTCTCCCGATCACGGGCCTTCTCCTTGGCTGTCAGCGTGTCGTACGGCACCAACAGAGGGTGTGTTCCCCCGCCTGAAGCCACAGACAACCCAGTGTTAAGTAAGACTTGATCAGCTTCTCTACTGTGTGGCTGCGTGAAGGATGTACTACACAGCTGATTGTACTTAGTCAAGACCAGTGAGGCAGACACGCATATGCTCACAGGCACATATTAACACTGCAACAAGCGAGTGGCACCTTACGTCCACCCACACAGGCATACAGTCTCTTCCTCTCTGTTTTTCAGGTACCTCTTTGTCTTCTCTATTATTGACTTCATAGGTAAATTACCTCTGCTTCCAAGGTCACTCTTTTTCTTCTTGGACCAGATGTTATGGTAATTTTCAGCCATCACCTCCACCATCCCCTTGAACCAAAGAGAACAGAGACAATCAATGCATCTCACTGAGAAGCATGTCGTGCCCACATTACTCATTCACATTCAGGAAATATTGCTTTTCATCTTGTATTCAGACTGAGAGACCGTTTGATGTAGAAAAAAAAAGAAAGAAGCGCGTTAAAACAAATGTCAGGTCACTCACCTGCAATTCCCTGGAAAGAACTACATTGCTTGTGTCTATCGGGCTTGGATTAAAGCCATTTGCCTGGAAAAAAATAAAATGAGTGTGTTATTAGCTTTATATCGACACATTGATAACACAAGTTTTATTTCATCCTTACTGACCAGCAGAGGCAGTGCTTGACACTGAATATCTTCTGTCTCGGGCATGCGCAGGTCGAGTATTAATATCAACAAAGTCACATGTGACCTTGGATGACCCCCGGCTCGGGTACAAGTTCTGGTGTTATCCACAAGATCACTTCCTTTTCATCATCTCGCTTTGCAGGTTAACGCTTTTTACTGCGGTATCATTATCTTTGACTATACATTCGGCTTGTCGCCCGTAGCCTCGTGATCACTAGATCGGAGTTGGGTAATGTGCGACCTCCAGAGGCTGCGACAAGCTTTCCTTTGAGAAGGATCGGTGAGAACAGGCCGTTCGGCTTTTTGCCGGGACGGAGGGTTGCCCAGATCCTCGTTCGTCACTAAGAAAGAAGAACAAACTACCTTCATCTGGTAAGGTCGATTGGTTTGTTATATTATGTTATGTTATTATATTATTATATTCTTACTTCATGGTGTTTTTCGCTATTGAAGTAAGCTAAATACCGTCACCATTTGATAAGATCTATTGGTTTGTTATTATGCTAGCAGGAATTAGCAAATGTTGATACGGTATCAGTGATGTGAATGCTTTTGCTCCCCTCTTCTTGCCTGTATCGTTGTTTTCTTACTTCATGGTGCTAACTACCTCGGTCGAGTAACCCCCTTTGCCCACTCTGGTTCTCCTTATTGGAGACGACCAGCCCTCTGGGTCAGGAGGCTCTGGCCCATGAATGGCCGGACAGCCTTCTCTATGCCTACCAACTGCTTCCCCTGATCTTCCAAACGCTTCTCAGGGTGCTTTGTCCTTGTAGCCCCATTCTGGCCTGCCAGGACCTGTTTTCCCCTGCTCCACAAACTTCGTTGCGGGACACCCTGGCGCCTTACGGAGAGGACATGCCTCTTTGCTTTGGCATCCAAACCCTTGCCACCTTGCATAGAGCCTGTCAGGAGAATTAATTTGGGTGTCATAGCACCCTCTACCCGTCTGCAGTATCAGAACAGGTGGAAACTATTTTCTAACTGGTGTTCAGTTGAGAATGTTGACCCAGTGCACTGCTCTGTGTCTACCATTCTTAAGTTTTCGCAATCGCTCCTAGATGATGATTGGTCTCCTTCTACACTAAGGGTGTATGTGCCTGCTATTTCATTGCAGCATGCCAGAATCGACAATGACACAGTGGGAAGCCACAGGCTGGTGTCCCTCTTCTTGACAGGAGCACTGAGCTCCTGCATGGGACCTGCCCCTGGTGTTGGACGTCCTATGCTTGCCACCTTTTGAGCCGTTGGCACAGACAGAGCTGAGGTCGTTGTCTGCCAAAACTGCCATTACTTCGGCGAAGCTCTGGCGTTACTTTCTGGCCAAACACGGCTTTTCTTCCGACTGGCATGATTTGAACCCCCATTAGGTGAGGGGGGTGGTAACTGTGAGCTGTTGTGCGCGTTGTGGGCCCTTAGAGCCTATGTAAACACTACTGTAGACATGATGCTGTCCGATCAGCTCTTTATCTGTCACGGTCGACCTAGGAAAGGTTTTGCTGTGACCAAGCAATGCCTGTCCCACTGGATACTTGTTTTAAATGTTTCTGGAGGACAAGCACATTTGATGTTAGTGTTTGTCTCTGTCATATTCTTTGCACTCTACCTGTGAAGTCGAAGAGATTTTTCGCATTTTCTCACTTTCCCTCTGTTGAGACATGCTTTCTCCATCCTTGGTCCTGTCGATGTTCCAGCCCATTGCCAGCATACTCTTCAGGGACTCTCTTATTGGCCATCTGTAAATCTCTTTCTCCTGAAGTACAGAGATAGAAATGGGGTACAAGTACTAAGCCCAGACGCCACAATAGTTAGGTTATATCTTTAGTGTGACTCTTCTTCACAATTCTCACCTTCTCTGTCAAGGCTTTGTAAATTCTGAGCTGAGGGTGAATCTTTGCCTTTTCATCCACACTGTCTCCATATTTCCATCCCAGCAGCACCTGAGGCACAAACACAGAGGGATACACAAGGGTGAAAACAATCTTGATTGCCTTCACTGTCCCTGAAGGACATGATTTATTATTTGGGACACGGGTAAGAGATTTAGCATGCATAACACGTTACCGAGTCATGGTACATTCAGTTCTTGCTGTCCTCATCTGTTTTTAATTTTTTGACAGATGCAACAATGCAGGCTAAACAGTTAGCACAAAAGAGAGCAAAGGCCTTCTACACAGAGACTAGCACGATTATTGTCAGCATGCCCAGAGGATCTCTTTCAATAGTAACAAAAAGGAGGCATCGCCAAAGGAAACAATGCTGTGATACCGGATTAAAGAACAATATCAAGATAGTGATCTGAAATTATTTTTTTCACTTAGATATGGCTGCTTTTCCGCTGATTTTGTGTGCAGTATTTCTTCCGGCAGAGACATTTTAAGTGTCCTGTCTTTTCCTTACAACACTCATGACTTTTTCCCAGTTGAAAACTGTACAATTTAATGCCCATTTCCCAAGGTGGAAGCTCTTAAATTTGGCCTTACCTTCTCTGCTGACCATTTCTCATGGGAGTGCTCTGCGTATTTATTGGCAAAGTGCTCAAGCTTCTCTGGAAGTGCAATGCTGGAAAAAAAAGTGTGATAATTTAGCCAGCTTGTGTACACAAATGCAAATTACTGAAGTCATGTACTGTACTATGCATGTCATCACAGGAATGATATACTATCTCAGACTGACATTACATTTCTTATTGACGTCATGCTCTTAAGCAGCTTACTTAGCAGTATTGATGGGTTTGGGGTCAAAGTTGCCTTGAGCATCTACAGAAACAGTTTTCTCCACAGTGGTACTAATGGAGGCGTCCACGTAGTCCGGTGGCAAAGCTCCAGCTATGGCACTTAGGCAAGGCATGGCCATTTTGAATAGCTCTGCGTCATATTTCTGTATGGTGAGAGAAAGAAAGCTACAGAGTAAATGCTTATTTAACTCGAGTGAAAGTGTAAGACGTTAATGAAGAATAATTCTAAAAGCTGAAGAACCAGAATGCTAGAGGCTTTGGATCAATGAGGGCTGTCCAGATATTGTTGATTTAAGGCCGGCCCTTTGCACAGCCTCCTTTTATGAGTGGGCATTTAGAGAGATGTGCTCAGTCCAGCCATCTGCATCACAAACAGACCTCACGATATTTGAGACAATGAGTCCTTGGCAAACAAACACATGACTGTGATGAATTAGGCGACTTTCATTTAACAGCATTTGTGTTATTACAATCTCTTACAAAATGTTTTTTTAACAAGAAGTAAATTTCAGTCTTTTGCCAGATACACATTAATTACTATTTCTCAGGAAACGACAAAGTCACAACGTAATTGTAAATGACCCTGATAGAAGAAAAAAAAATAACTTGAGTGACCCCTCACCCTCTGGGACAGAGAATCAAACACTCCCCAGAAGATTTTCTTGGTGAGTAGTAGTTCATCTTCGGATGCTGTGCCGTAGCTGCCCCAGCCTGACGGGAGGCAGTAATACTTCCAGTTCTGCTCATAGTGGTTGGTTAGCAGCTGGAGGACACACATAAGGCAAAGGTCAGGAACAAATATACAGAATTTAATAAACGAGGTGTTTTCAATGACAGACCACACATATGCAACCTGTACAAATGCTCACAACACACTGGCACTGGGCCATGCATATATAGCACCTCGAAGGAAATCAAGACGTGTACATGAATGTATAGAACAACCGTGTAAACCATTTCACAGGCTAGTCAGAACCTATTACATCTTCAGTATTTCTCTTGTGTGTCCCAGACGGATTGAGTGGAGCAGGGGAGCCAACAAGCCTGTAATCACACAGTCCAATACTTCATCCCCTTGTTTTCCCTGCTGTAGCTGCTCACTTCCTTCACACCAGATGATTAATGCTGTGGGTGTGTTTGAAATATGTACCTTGCAGTGTGTGTGTGTGTGTGTGTGTGTGTGTCTGTCTGTCTGACAGAGATCTACACTAGTAATATAACATCAAAGGTACACCTGCAATAGACTTGGTGGTAATCAGCTGTTGATCTAATAAACTAAGGTAGTAAAGCGTGTCCAAGCAGCGACTACACACACAAAATAAATGTTAGATGATGCAGAAAAGAAAAGTAAAGACAAGTAAAAGCAGAGCACATAGTGAGGAAGGGAAACAACTAAAACAGAGGCATGCACGCAGACCAGCATGCAAAAAGAGATAACAGCAAGATACAGGATAGCAAAGGGATTTAAAAAGAGTGAGAAAAGTGAAGAAATTGTTGCTCACTCTCAGAGGCATCTTGCAGTAATCAGTCAGCAAGGGCACGTCAAAGACGAGGCGGCGCAGGAGCTGCTGCAGCATGGAGGGACGAAGGTGCCTGCAGAATAAAGTGAGAGATAAGAGTGCTGCAGCTGCCCTGAGCTCCTTTCAACCAGAACATCTGATCACCTTTGTCATACTGATTTAGAGGGATTTATGGGAACCAGGCCCTGAGCTATAGAGTTCTGTTAGAAAGCAGCTAAAATGCACTGTTGAACTTTGATACTCCTTCCAGCTGAGATATCACAAGTGCTATCATTAGTCAATCACAAAAACCCAGAGAAAACTTTAAACTCTCCTAATAGAGAGTTTTCATATGTTCTCACCTGCAGACAGCCAGCAGGCACTCCTCTATGGCGTCTCTCTGGGCCTTGGTGAGTGAACGGCCCTTGGAAAGGCGGTAGATGGTATGCAGAGTGGAGTCGATGAGTGTGGCGTAGTGCTCAGTGCCGGCGAAAAGGGGGGCACAGCGGGTGAGAAGGGGTAGCATAGCTGAGCCGATGAAGCGGTTCATGGCCAGGGCTGTCTCTGTGGTACATAGACCTTCCTGGGGAAGGAACGAGTCACAGGCCATACAACATTTAAATGTGGGAACATAACTTAATTTAAAGTGAGACTATGTCATTCCAGAAAGAAGAAATTAAACATCATCATCTCAGAAAGGAAAGCTTTAATGTTTCTAGCTGTTTTGCTGTTAATAAAATTGTCTTGTAAATTATGAACAATCCTACAAAAGTTCCCAGATATTGATTTAATTAGTATGAGCATATGTCAGTGTGTTTTGCCTAATGTCGGAGATGATAATCTTAGCTTCTGCTACATTAACATAACAAGAAATCCTTACTGTCTGAACCCTAACTCGAACTAAACACTGCAGTGTACCCATCTTATACACACAATGGGTTCTGCTCACAAAATAGCTGACTTCACTGCAGGCCAGGTGCTCAAAATGACTTTCACTCCCTTGTGTGCTGCCACGCTTTGAATGCACGTTTTAACATATAATGTGATGATGGATTTATTTTAGCCAAAAGTCTGCACCCTATGGATTTGAGAGTTTAGAGTTGAGCAAGCCATCTACTTTCATCAATCTATCTGCTATCTGTAACTGCTTATGCTTTACAGGGCCGCAGGGGGCTGGAGCTGATCCCAGATGACATAGGGCGAGAGGTGGGGTACAACGTGAACAGCACCCGGCAATCACAGGACTGACAAAGACAGAAAACCATTCCTTGCTGTGAGATGACAGTGAAAACTACTGCACTATAAACTTTGTGTTGATAAATAAGAATTAAGAAAAATTACATTAATCAACCAAAGAGCAGCTTGAACCAAGGCGTAATGAGGAGCTCTTTGTTAGTATAAAAGGTTGCCCAATATTATTGATCAAGTTCATTTTACAGAGGTTGGTAAGTCATTTCTTCTCTCCCACGTTGTTGTCAGCTTTACCCACCGTGTCCAGAGAGGTAGCAGCCCTCAGGTCAGGAAGGAAGCCCACTTCTAGCAGGTGAAGCAGAAAGCTCTGGTCCTCGATACCATACACTCTGTCTAAAAAAAGCACCATAGGGGCCTTGTGATCTGGACAAAAGCAGGCTGACATGTCCGGCTCAGTCACCGACCCATCTGAGAGAGATTGAGACGGCAAAAGGAAGGCCCAACACATAGAGTGAACCACTCAGGTGTAAAACAGTGAAATACACATAGAACAGCCCACAGAACATAATGGCAAGTCTTTTCTGATTAGGAAAGCCATGTGTATTCATTAGGTGCATCTAGCAACATGCGGATGGGAGTATTCTGGTGCTGGAGCCACAGCTCGCTGTCTTCACTCTTGGCCTGCTGACAGGGCTTGTGTGACGCAGCTATGGGCAGCAAATTTAAGAGGCAAGTCTTGCCATGCTTATGCAAATCAATCAATAGAGCAAGACAGCGAGCTATAGAAATGATCTGGCTTACTGAGAGCTATGGGAGTGTGCAGTAAAGCTATGTGCTGATTAAATAGGCATGAGCGGTGAAATGTAATCGATAACCTTCCGCCTTGCACTGAATTTGCAGACTTTTCTAAACCATTGTACCTTCATGTGAGCGAGACATTTTGTAGTAGCATGCACATTAATAGGATGTGTTGGCCAATGGAAGTACAAAGGTGTGCAGTATGCTGCCCTGTATTATTAGAGTGAGCATCCTGACCAGTACCTTTGTTTGTGATGGGCATTTTGAGCGGTATGCTGATAATTCCCACAAGGTCTTCAGTAGGCACCAGAGAGCGCAGGATGGCACGAATACGCAGAGCTTCACCTTTCCCCTTGTTGATGAGCTGAAAAGGAGAAAAGGTATTGAAAATAGGGAAAATGTGTCCAAAAAAACCGACAAATAAATTTACAATTTCTATCAAACGCACATGCATCTCTGGCGCGCAACGTCCCAACAGGTCAATGAGCGCAGAGTAGAAGGACATGATGGCATTGCCCATGTGTACCACCTCTTCTTCATCATCACCATCAGCAGCAGACCTAATAGTGGGGAAAGTGAAGTTAAGGAAGAACAGAAACAGGAAGAACTTTTCCAAAGGGCATCACAGCAAGAGATGCAAGTGAAGGGGGATAAGCAGCTAATCTTAAGTGTAGGTCCTCAGTATTGATTTGATACATTTTGCTTACACGTCAGAGCTCACTCCATGCACAGAGCCCGGCAGGTCCAGAGCCGGCGTCTCAGAGATCTTGATGGCTTCCTTCATGGCAGCCAGCAGGCCGTTCCCTCCTTCGCCCCTCAGGGCAGGTCCAAAACATTCTGGACGACGGATGAGCAGCTTGACCACAACGCTGGAGTTCTCTTCCACGCTCTCGCCTGAAACAAAAACATAAAATCATAGGGGTAAATACATAAAAAAACAATACATAATTGATGAAACCACTATCCCTAAGCCTCAGGCAAAACTCCTTGTAGACTCTGCCTTAAGCATGAAGCAAGAATGAAGGTCTATCAAACGTTGTTGGATCTTCGCTAGCTTTTTCTATATATTTAGATAATATACAGTAAAGTAAAAAACAGAAAGAGAAAGCCAAAGACAGAAAGAAAAACAGACTGGATGGTAACTGCAACCATACCGTTGACGAAGACAGCAAACCGTAGGAAGGAAAGGTAACGCTCCCCCTCAATGGGATTCCAGCCAATGTCTGGATAACCTTTAGCCAGGAGTATTGGACAACTCTGGAGACCACAGCCTGCTAGGTAGGTGACCACCTATGGTTACAGCATATACATATTATCGCATATAGATCAATACTCATTCAGCTTGAGTCTTTTCATTCTAGGTAAGTGTTACCTTGTCCAGATCAGGCTCCTCCAGCGCCAGAGCCAGGCCGTTGTTGTCCATCACCGATGAGGCGGCTACATCTAGAGGAGTGGAGCCCCTCATTGCTGGCGAAGCTACAACACAGAAGCACAGAACTAACCATTTACTCTCTTGTATTTCATATTAGCACTTGTCTGTATTTACATTTCAGTTCAAACTGCAGGGGGTGATGTTGCCACTCTGTCCAAAATATCACTGGTAGCTGATCTCCCAAAAGTTGGTTAGTGTTAAAAGAAAGTTTCCTCTACCAGTTTGCTATGGGCACATATACTCCTATTAGGTTCTACAGGGTTTATGGGAACCAGTTTATGTAGCACTGTGGATTCAAACTCCCCATCTATAATACTGTGGTTGTAGCTTGTATATCATTGTGGAAGTTGATTGTGGATTTTATTATTAGATTTCATTTTTTTTTCTTTCTTGTTGCCATCTGGTTAATGAGAAATTAAGTCTGTGTGTGCGTGTGTGTGTGTGTGTGTGTGTGTGTGTGTGTGTGTGTGTGTGTGTGTGTGTGTGTGTGTGTGTGTATGCATTCTTGACTGGGTGCATTTGCATTAAGGGAAGACACTCTCTTGCCCCAGCAGGGTGCTCTCTGAGACTGTAGCACCGCTGTCATCTAACAGACTGGGAGATGAGTCGCTCTCCTCGCTGATAGCTTCTCAGCGCTCCGACTCACAATTACACACACGTCTTCTAAGGTGCAAGGCTAATATATGTGAGCTCACAGGCGCAGAACAAGTCCTGTGAAAGCAAAAGGGTGATTACAATGTATCACCCATAATAATGAGAGTGCTGGCAGTTTTAAGAATTGGTCTTTCACCCATCCTAGAGGCGGTTTAGGGCTATGTTTATGTTCATCCATCTTCTTTAAGAAATCCTCTAGCATGTCCTACAGTCCTGATAAAGTCATGTGGTGTTCATCCAGTATAATAATGCTGTAGCTCAGCATCAGTAATCATGTGGCTGATCCTTAAGTAGCATGATGGATAATAGTAGCAGCTATACAGAGACATGGCGAGGTGTACCCACCGAGGCCCACACTGCTATTCTCCAGCAGGTAGCTGAGGTGGTCGAACATGGCTTTCTGGTTCTGACGGCTGATCCGGCAGAAGTAGCACAGGAAGCGACAGCAGCTGGCCACCATCTTTGGGAAGGCAATTTCCTGTTGAATGGCCCATAAAGACTAGTTAGGTTCAAATATTAAAACAACTTAAATACAAATTACAAAGCACAAGTACACAAAATTACAGGACGTACACATAATTTGATAACGAGTGGTTTTGGCAAGATTGTTGCTTTATTCTGGGAGTGCTTTATTCTGGGAGTTTATTGTAATGGCCTTCTCCAGGCTAGTTACTGTAATTCCCCCACATGTCTTTGTTTCTAATTAACGCACAAAAAGTCTGACACTTTTCCTCACTTCCACCGAGCCTCACTCTGCCCTTTCTGCCCTCTATCTGATGTTGACAGCCTGAGGGGAAAGCCCACCCACTGGCACCGCGTCTTCATTAATGCAAACTCGAAAATGATCACACCCAAAACTGGACAAAAACACAAACTTTCTCGGTGAGCAAAATTCATTTTAGCACGGTGGTGCATTGAACTCTGCGGGTGCCTCTTTAACAGCCTATGCAAGCAGAGAGAAATATAGAGAAAGAAGTTGTTCAACCTGGGACTTGTGTCCTCCGAGCACATTCACCATGACCTCCATAACAGTCTCATGCATGCCCAGTATTCTCATTAGGTTGGGATGCTGGTAGAAGACTTTGTTGTTCATGATGTCACTTGAGGAGAGAGGAACAAAGACAAAATGAATACTTGACATAGTATACTTAAACAGCTCAAAATTTGAGCAGATGAATCAAACATATTAAACACAAGTAGGGCTCCTCTGAGGCAATCACAACCTACCCAAGTCCATCAATCATGAGCTTCTCCTCCTCTTTCCCCATACGAACAGACAGCAGAGATCTGATTTGACCGAGGGCGGCCAGGAGGTTGATGGTGTCCTGGACCGAGGCAGCACTGATGGTGTACGTCTTCCTCATGGCCCGGAGCAGCTCCCCGATGCTGTCATACTGCCTTCTTAGTAGGCTGAACATCTTGCGGACCAGCTCAGAGTCCAGGATGTGACACTCTTGGGCCCAGCAGACCATCGTCTGAGAGATCAGCTCCTTCAGATTGGCTGAAAAGAAAGTTGGGTAATCATGACTGATAGTTTGCTTAGTGTATTTTTTAAGAACAAAATGCATATTTTATTAAATTGGCAGATTTGCAAGATTTCAAAGAAAAGAATGATTAAAGAGTTCAAGATGTCCCGATTATTTGTCCAAAAATTTAAAAAATGCTATATTTTGCACTTTAAATGCAACTCATGGTATGTAAAAGCAGTGGAATGGCCTTTTAATATTATATTATATATGGCAGTTGACCCTTTAAAATGATTTATAGTGGAACAAGCTGTAAACAATAGTGACGTTCCACAGTTTAAACATATTAAAACATTTAGAAGACACTGAACGAAACAAGGATTAATCTGTAGTCATGTTTCTGGTCACCTAGCAAAAGTCCAGTTACTCCCAATGGCAGATAGGAGGAGTCTTCCTTGCTTCTAAATGCTCCACTGTGTTCACCAGCTAATTGCTAACTTTTTCTGCAGCTGCCTCTGCTGCTGGAAATGACACTGTTGAGAGCAGTGAAAGTGAATCAAAACGATAAAACTATGGGAAATAAAACAGAAAAATAAGCTGAAAGATGCTTAAAGGCTGAGTAGAGCTGAGGTGAACTATTGAGCTTGATAATAATTCTCTCTGGGATCATCAATACCAAAATGCTCTTTCACATTACACACAGTCATTTGATAGGTTGTTGAAAATGAAAATATCCATCAGTGCAGCTTTAATCTTGCATAGTAAATATTCTAAATTAGTATCCTCCTATGCTATGCTGCTTTCAGAGATCATCTAAACTTCATTATTATCATAAACGTATAATACATATTATCATAAAGACAACACAGGTAACTGCAGAATTACTAATTATGAAGGGTAATGTTGGTTAAAACAGTACTGGATTTTCTAAATTTCAACATGAGATTTGCCTTTTAAATCAGCAGAGAAAGACTTTCTTCGACATTGACGTGCTCGCTGCATTTTCTTGTAATACTTAATGCTTATTATTGGCCTCAAGAGGAAAAATATACTGTAACCTTTCTTCTTTTCACTGAGGCCACAACTTCTCCCTTACACACAAAGACAGTAACACACACACTCACACACACCCAACACAAAGCTCTATTTGACCAACGTTTATCCACTTGACCGGGTGCTCCCTTTTCAACACGCTTGAGTATTAAATTCAAAGGCTGTATTGCAAAACTCTGTGGCTCTGTGGTGCAAATAAGACCTTCAGCACAACAACAAAAAAAGACATACAACTCCTTCAAAGTCTTCTGCGTGGCTTGAGTCGAGTTAATAGGACTGCATGTGTGTATCAGCCGCCTCTACAAGCCCCAGGTTCTAAAAGGAGAGGTAATCAGGCGTGTTTCAACAATGTCGGGAATTATTTTCTTTTATTCTATCGGAATTTGTTTCTAAGTCACAGTTTGCGAGCTCATTCATGGAAAGGCACATTTTCAGCGGAGCGGAGAGGAAGCCCTGTTATGTAACGAGTAAGGGAGAAGTGGACAAAGTATTAATAGTACAATATTCTGCTTCCGTGGTTAAACTGAGACATTTGTTTGGACAGCTCGTATGTGGGTTACCCTTAAGGCTTCATTAAAGCTGGATCAATAGGGTGTGTGGGTGAGGGTGCACACATATATTTGTGAGTGTATTCCTGGGTTATGAGCAAAGGAGAGAAAGACGTCAATTAAACAACTCATAAAAATTGATTTCCTTGAAAGTACTGCAATTAGGTGATTGTGTTTTTAAGACCTCTGTGCGGTTGATTGGATCTGTTATGTTCCCAAAGACTATTTGACACAATACTGTCAATCAGCTTGTGTGATGGATGGGTAGCCAGCAGAATGTCACATTCATTGGTAACCGATCCTGCCGCAGAGAGTCGCGTGGGTGTCAGAGAAAGGGCAGAAGCACCAGCTTGCTCCAAAATGAGAAGCGACATTTCTTCCTCTGAGCCAAGACACTTCACAACACCTGACACTCATTCTGTCACATTATCAAACACGCTCACTCGTTCCGCCTCAGTCCGTTTTGTTCTTGAATGCACCCCTGCAGCGCTTTTTCCAGACGACAACCCAAAAAACAAATCTGACTGGTCTAGGGTTACATTGATGGAAGCCAGTGGGTTTTATGGTGTGAGAGCTCCGACACAATCCCTTTGCTCACAAACACAATTGTTCAAGGCAAGTAATCATGTCCGCACATTAAATGCTTCTGGTGGATAAACCATTAATCAGAGGGAGAAAACGACTTCTGCGCTCCTCTTACTTCTTTCCTGTGAAATATTGGCAAAGACAATGGCGCCTGTTGTATCTTCAGGGTCTCACAGAGACACGGCTCTCAAGGAGGAGAAGTTATAACCGGAGTAGCAATACGCAATATATCATGTCATCTTCACTTTGGCCATCCATCTGCCTCCTGGGAAACCCTCTTCTTATAGAAGGTTTTATTTTGGTTTTCAAAATATATACCTTTCCCACAATATAAATACAGAGAAAATACATCCAGGCCCAAACAAAATACTGCACATAAAAACTGATATCAACATGAGAAAAAATGTGTATATATATATATATATATATATATACTATATACTAAACTGCAAACTAAACTTTCCTTCAGAAAAATGTATTCTAACTTTGGAGCATTATTTATCCCCCTTCCCGACAAGCGACAAGCTAGCATTACATGGTTGGTACCAGATATGGCTGGCGGTCCTGCAGGTCTAAAGGGGTTAATTAAAAATCAATATTGTTTTTGAAAATGGCTACTGTATCACAAAACATAATATCGTGATACTAGTGGTAGTGGTTCATGACCTAAAACCTGCAAAACTAATGACTGATTAGCCTCAGCTGTACTTTGTGTTTGATGCTAACCAGAATATGTCAGCGTTCTAACATATTGAACCATATGGCTGAGTTCCAAAGTGCATACTTTTTCTTTTTACTACTTGCACCTTGAACTTTGACCTTCTGGCTCATACAGCCATATCCATAATATGCAAAGGATCGTGGGTCAGAATAGCCAGAAAAGCATGCTGACTTGGACATGGCATCATCTGACTGGATAGAGTAGGATATCCTGGTATTTTTGGCATAGCCTACTGCATTTGACATACTATGCACTGAGGCATACTAAATCTGTTTCTGGCATACAAGTATGGTAGTATGGAGAGTGTATTAGCTTTGTCAACCTGAGCATGAAAACATGTGTCGCTAGCATTTAGCTCTGAGTGCAGCCTCACAGAGCAGCGGGTAGGTTTAGATGTAGTGTCTTTTGATGTATATTCAACTATGTTTCCAAAAACAAGATATACACCAAGACTAAATCTACTATACAAGCAAATCTGGCTTCCAAATCAAGCGTCAACACTTATTACCAACCAACAGTACATAGAAATACAAAATGATTCAAAGAAAGAACACTTAGCAGATAAGAGAAGTTGCCCACAGAGATTCTAAAATATTCCAGTCCCCTGAGGAAACTTCCCTCACTTTCTGACGCCCCCAGCTGCTATAGAAGTAGATGTGGTGCCCCTGAACTGTGGCTGCCACCACAAACCAGCCTTCTAATCAATCAGCCTGTACACAACCACCTTCAGAGACCACCACCACCAACAGCAGTCTTTAAGGAGAAATACATGCACCTCTATTTTCATCCAGCCTTGCTCCTTGGAGATCAACATGGTGGTCTTTTATGCTCCCCATCAGGGTCACACCAAGTCCCAGTGGAGAGATTGCCTTTCAGCATCACATATTTAATCCCAAATGTGTCTGCAACTTGGCCACTTCCTGTTGCCAGCATTGCTTTCAAGAATAGACGAGGATTGTATGACCATAGCCGGATTCTCAGGAGTCATAGTATATTAATTCAACGCATTTATATAGTGAACCCCTAACAAGGCAATTGTAGTTAAACACCAACACATCTTGTTGTATTGCAAGAAGAGGTCCATTTTTAAGACTCGCAATTGTGTACTTGTACGTATGTGTATATGGGTTTAATTAGGTGAAGGATTTGGTTTTATAGGCATTTTTTTGCCCTCTCATTGCTCCTCTCTCGTCTCCCCGGAGCGTCTGGCGGAAGACACTCTTCACTCTGGAGCCTCTCCTCGGCCCGGCTCCATATTACCATAATGAAAATGAAAAGAAATTGAAATGGAAATGACTGCCACCCAGTGATTCAGTCCACATGACACCGGCAGACAAATAGAGGCAAGACAGAGGGTGCTAGAGGTGCAATACAGGAGCTCCTGCTTTTAATTCTTGCCTCCCTCTGTGTGAGGAACACAGACAGAGAGCTTATACAAAAAGAAGTGAAAGAAACCATAAACAAGCCAAATGTAGTGGGGAATAAATGGATAACGTGTGTGAGAGCTTGTGCTTCTATGCGAAAGTGACAAATGTTGCACCAGCAGTATAGAAACAGAACAACCTTAGTGTCACAAGCATTTCTTTCTTGTCGATTTGATATTGTGGACTTAGTCAAAATATTCCCCAAAGCTTTAAGTGCATACTGCTCCTTCTACTGTTTCAGTATGTTGCTATGGTTACAACGCTTCATAGAATATAAATTTAGATCGGAAATTAAAGGTTCCATATTATACTAATTTTCAAGTTCATGCTTGTATTTTTGGGGGGTTCTACTAGAACATGTTTCAGTTGCTTTGATGTTAAAAACAACAACAGCAACAACAACAGCAACAACAACTATAGCAACACATGTTTCCAGGTTTTCCACATCCTCTTGGCGTCTCTGTACTGTCATTTCAGCCAGGGAATGACTGTAACGGCATTGTAGTGGCACTATCAACCTATATATAGCATAGTTGTGACATCACAACCGTGCAAAAGTCCTGCCAATTTGTTCAAAGACACAGTTTCTGAATGCAGGATGTGTGCATTTCTCTGTGGATTCAGCATTTTGATACTTTCAGAGTATTCATATTGACCTGATGACGCATGGCAATCAAATTTTTACAGCTTGTACACTACGGCTTCGCTAATATTACAAAGTAATAAAAATAGTGACTTCCTCACATGGTGCGGCTTGCTCCTTCTCCGTGGGCTCCTCTGCTTTGTGAGACTGGCCTTTGATCTTGTTCACCAGCATCAGCAGGCGACCTTTGATTGATGTATCTTGTTCGTATTCGTCGTCCTCCATGGGGATTCCTGCACAAGACAAACACACATGCTATATACAGTACATGAAGAGAGCAAAGCATATTACAGCAATAGCTCTGCTCTTACTATGGGGTTAGCAGACATGTCATGGGTGTGATGTGTAGCACTGGGTGTGCGGCATCTCCTATATTAATAGTTGTGTTTCATTGTTCTCTGTGTTGAGGGTGCCATGGCAGGTCAGCGCTACTCTATGTGGCATGGCTGAAATCACCATTAGATTGGTTGTACCATTGAGGGTTTGGTAATTCAATTATTTATCAAAACACAGAGATGTCAGAGCAATGTGAGAGGCACTGAGCTGTAACTCCTGTGCCTAGAGACAGAGAGATGCAGAGGAAAAAGAAAGCATTTCTGAGAGCAACTGGAACAATTCAGCTGACACAATGGCAGCTCATGCAATAGATGGAAAAGACACAACTATATGTTTTCTATATTTCACATTTCATTTTGCTCCTATTTTTAATCTTCCTTCCACGTTGCCAGTTCATTATGCCTATTTAAAATAGCTGTAATCAATTCTACAATCAATCGAGGCAAAGCAAGATTACGGTATCAAGTTAAATACAATAATGCATGTTTCATGATAAAGATAACCAATAAATCAGCTCGTAAAAGGTTTTTGTAAGATCTGCATCTCACCACAGTGGAGCTGCAGCTGATTGTGAAAATCATACAGTTCTTCCTGGATGTCTGTTGGACACGGACAGTCCTCGCCCATGCTGAAGGTCAGCAACATGTTGATCTAAAGTATGAACACAGACAGTTATATGCATTAACAAAGTCTGGTAATTAAGTTTCAAAAGCAATCTGAACATGAATGTAGGATTCAAAAAAAGAAAAAAAAACAGTTTAAGTGGCTAATTCTGTCTCGGCACTCACAGACTGAAGGACACCATGACAAGTCATTAAAGGAGCTGTGAAGCGCTGAACTCCATCTCCAGCTGTGACCCTTAAGGGATACTGTATGCGTCTGTGTGCTCACGCTCACTGGTGCAACGACACCACAGAGAAGAGGGGCTTCAGTGCACATTAAGAGGGTGCTTGTAACACTTGGAACCAAAAATTAGGAAATTTTGACAAAACAGAAACTGAGAAGGGAATCTGATGGTGGGGAGAGAATTTAATCACGTATGTGGCAAATTGGAGAAGTTATGTAACAGCTCCCTCTGAATTATCCAGTTGTATGCATCATTTGAAGCAGTGAGCTCACAGGCTTTCTTTGTGGTCAGTTATTATAGATTCATGTGTACTTACTGTAAGATTCATACATTTTAACAGATGCACAGTTCCTGACATTTACACCCTGTGGGTGATTTGCACCTTTAAGTCACATAAGCATTAGTAAAGTCACATGACAGACACGTGAGAGTTGTCAGAATCACATGAACATAGGAGCGAATTGGTGTGGGTCACAACTGTGCTGTAAGTAGGTGCAAAGATTGTACATTCCCTGTGTGGACTGTCAGTCTATAGCAGTCTTACCTACCACTTAATCTTAAAGAGGCAGAAATACATTTTCAAGTTGAAAATGCATTTTATACATTTGCGAGTAGATGATGTGGTTTTAATGACAGTGCAGGGTTCCACTGTTCCACTTTTGTTGCATTTGTTAGCATACTGTATATCAGTGTTTTTTTTTTTTTTTACTACAAATGATGATTAGAGCTTTTCCCAGGAGTGTGTGGGAGTGTGCACACTGTGTTTATTTTCATCCTTCTTATTGGTGCATGGAATTCGATCCGTCAAACCTCAACCGGAGCAGCGGCCTAACCAGCCACAATAAGTTAAAACCCCTATGCAGGTGTTCAATGCCTTTTTTCGTAAGTATGCTCATAGGATAAATGTATTTTTTTAAATTTTGTATAAGTAAAATTAGCTAAAGCAAATCTTAAGGCACCCTTGATCTAAAGCCTATATAAGGCACCCACTGGTTTAGATACTTGTAAACAACAGAAAATGAGGTAATTACATCGTGAGCTACTTTGTACATATTATTTACCCATCAGACACAACGGCCTCCTCTCACCTGTTCTTGAGGGGGCGATCGAAACTCTTTGGTCTTCTTTGCGGTAACAGCGGCGGACATGTTGAGGGCCAGCATCAGCTCGTTGTAGCGGAACTTCTGGTTGTACTGCAGCTTGGAGACGAAGCTGTCAGAGAAGGACACGATGGCCTCGATGCGGTGCTTCAGCTCGCAGTCGCAGAAATAGTGAAGCAGCTCGCACATCTGGGGAATGAACAAGGGGAGGAGACAGACAACAGATAATGTTGCATCACTGTTGTGCGCCTAGATGCAGCTGTTATGAGCAAGTCTGTTAGGAATATATACAAACAGCCATATGGTGCCACATCATCCCACTTATTAGAGAGACATTTCCTATTTGACTGACTCCTGAATGGGTCTATTACAGTGGCGCAGTTATGGAGCATGTGTGTTCATTGATTTCATATGTTTTGGTCATTAACATTAAGGTTAACACATATACGACGATGCTAGATTGATCATATTAGCTCATCGTCACCTGTCGTTTGACGGGCTCAGGCAGCCTCTTCTCTAGCAGTCCTTTCATTGGCTGTTTAGCCTCTTTGGCGGCTTCCTCTTCTCCAGCTTCCACTGCCTTCTCCTCCGCCCCTGTGAGTCCTTCTTTATCGGTAGCCCCAGTGGCCCCCTCCTCACGTGTCTCTCTGAAAACATTTGGCTCAATAAGAAGTAAGATCTTATGAACGTCCTCGCTACCTAGCACGCCCATAGTCAGCAAGGTGCTGATGAGTTTCAAGATTGGCACAAAGTGGTACTCCACACCTCCTCCTACAGGATCTCGGATGTGGTGGCCGCCACCCTGAACGGCCTCTGTCAACATTAAGATTGATTTCTCCTTCAATGCATCCAGTGGGATTTGAGGACTATAGAGATGCTCCCGTTTGGTGCTGATGAAACAGGGCGGAGCAAAGTTGAGGCGGGGTTTGAGTGAGGTACTAAGCCCCACTCCTGGCGGGAGATGCTTTTTAGAAGCGTCGGAGAAAAGGCGAATGGAACGCGTCTCAGCTGTGACGGGGATGATGAACTCGTCTTTCATCATGAGTCGGGCCTCTTTTGCCGTCTCCAGGTGGGTGCTGATCAGGACATTGTAGAAGCCCTCGCGTAACATGCCGGATAGGTACTGGTTGTCGATCGTGTACAAGAGCTGTGATTGGTCCAGGTGGCTGCAGAGGGCGTGGGCCACACGGGTGTTGCCCAGAGCGCAGAGGGCACAGTAAAGCTTCAGGGTGTGGTAGTGGAACTTCCTCATGTCCTCCTGCTCAGACAGCTCCATGATGTCGACACACCTTTTGTAAAGAAGTGAGAGAGGATTAGCAAAATACACTCTTATGTTCTGATTAAGAGTATTTAGAGGACAGGCCAACGTTATTTACCACACAGGATAATAAAATAAAGGTCGTTAAAGGTTCCCTTTGGGTTTTTTTTTTTTTACCTCTTGCAGCGCTGCAGAGCTGTTTTTATATGAGTGAGTCTAGTTTTGTTTACCTCTTACACATGCACACAAATAGAATGAATACATTATATGCACACTGTGTACTGCACCTGTTCTCTTCAGGTATATGTACGGCTAACATCTGCAGGGGCTCCACACACTGGACAACCCAGCCATGTCTCTCATTGACCCTGGCTATTTCCACCTTGAGGAAGACATTGGGCATCCGGCTCCACAGCACAGCGTTGATAGTCTGGACATATAAACGAGGTGGACACTGGGGCACCGGGTTCTTATGTTCACTCTTAAAGATGGCAGATGACAGAGGCATGGCATTCTGGGGAGGGCAATCAAGGAGGGAGGGATTAAAGGGATATTCTTATTTTTCAATGCAAAACAAGCGGTTTAAAAGGCTTTATACGCTCATTCTCCTTCCACACTCACTCTTTGCAAAAGAGACACACTACTTCCTTTGCTTATTTTCTCCTCCAAACAACTGATGCAATTACCCGTCTTGTTGGTGAATTCTCTTTGGTGCAGACATAGCATCCTAAAATATCTGCCTAATGGACATGCTGGAGGGGGTGTAGCTGCATAATATAGTGTGGGAGCTGCATCACTGAACAAAGTGTGAGGCTGAATAGGGTAATGCAAGTTTAAAATGAAAAAAGAGCATACTGTGAGCAGTAAAAAAGGCATTTTCTTGACCAACACTGATTTTGGCTTCTTTCTTTTACATTGTTATGGTAAAGTGAGACATCATTTATTCAACAAAGTTGTGTAACAGAACAATTGGAGGACTCCACCTTTATTTTAGTCAGCTCGAACTGGAAGAGGTTAGGGCTTGTTGGTCGCACAAACACAGCAGGGAAAAGCTTGGTGTTTGGTTCCACCTGGAGCAGAGAAAAACAGCAGCGAATTAATAACAGGTCCAAACAGGAAGAGAGCATGACTTGCGGAAAGCAGCTTAATGATGCATCATGAAACTTTGCTACTTAGTATGTGTATGCATGATCGAGAGTTGGCTGGCAGGATGACTCAGCGCAGGATGAAGCCTCACAGAGTTTCAGTGAGGGAGAACATAAGAAGATTATACCCCTCTTTAAGATTTAGTTCTCCGAGTACATCTGAACAGGCAAATTCTAAGTCTGAAATTCAACAATACAGACATCACCGCTCTGGTACCTGGTATGATGTGGTTATCTCCTTTCCATTGACAGTGAAATTCACCATGCCGGTGGCCAGGTCTATGAGACAGCCAATCTCCAGATCAGTGTTGCTGCGACTGGAGGCCTGAGCAGCGTTGGTCACATCACCACCCCACACCATGTAGCAGTTACTCCTCTTCACACTATTAGAGCACAAATATCAGGCATTCATCTTAACTTGACACACAGTAAATTCTGACTGAAAAAAATCAGCAGTTTTAGGTAAAGAAATTTAAACTTTTTTTTGTTTCGCTAAAAACAGTCTAACCTTTCATGGACTCGTCCTCGCTCGTCACCAAGGGTTACCGTGACCGAACGGTTTTTACTGAGGTTGAAGTTGTTGCTATAGTAATGGTAGTCGGGGGTAACCCATCCAACCCACACACCGGCAGGGTCCTGACCAGCGAAGACCCTTACCGAGTAGTAGTACTGCAATGAAATGCAAGAGTTAGCCAGCACTCTAGGTGTTTTGCAACCAAATAGTACGAAAAAAGATTAATCAATACCGTAGTGATGCTGCTGTAGTCCACTCGTCTACTTTCATCACTGTGCCTCACAGACCTCAATGGATATCTATCAGAAATCACATTCAACATGTGATTATCAGATTCAAATCATTTGACAGATAGCCATTATAAGATGTCTGATAAAACCAACCATCTTTCACTGGATCACCATTACTTCAAATATTTGCATCCTAACTGACACTGAACTTGATGTCATGATTGGCAAATGAAAATGGCAGGTACAATGCTTTGAAAAGGAGAAGTTTTCAGTATGGCCATTCACAATTTTTTGAGTACCTATGTTTGACTTTAAGGGTATCTTCCTCGTGGATTCCGTTCATGTCTACAACAGGACTGCATTTGAAGATAGAGTGGAACTCTACGGGCATGCTGAGACGACAAAACACCATATCTGCGTTGCTGTTCTGTGTGCCAAATGTCTTGTGGATGACTTTAAGACATGGGGGGCTGTCGATGGTGCCGTCAATCCTGGTCACCTGCAAACAGGAGGAACATCTTTGTATCCAATGACCAATCGTATGACAACGGATATGTCGCTGCTTTTGTTCTTACTGCGATGTGGTTGTGGTCCTTTGGCACATTGACAAATGTAGGCAGACGCTTGCTGAACCACATGGTGACCTCACGGTTCATGTTGACGGCAAATGGTTCGAATCCCTCCTGGAGGCCGCACACGGTGTAGTACTTAAAGGTATTGGCGTCTTTCCCCAGATTCATACGGCCTACCTGGCCCAGACCAAGACTACATACTGGAATAAATCCTGAAGGACAGCCAGAGGAAGTAAAGGAGGGGTGAGGAGAGAATAAATAGCCCCTAAGAACACACACAGCAGGAGGGGAGGGAAAATCAATCCAGCTTTTGCAAAAAGGCAATTTACAAGTGTCACATTAAATAAGGGTGATTTTGTTACAGGGAGCCACTTATTTTTCACTTACATCCCCAGCATGGACATTCTAGGTTAATGTTTCTTGCTCTGAGTGCGAAGGCTTTATTAAAAAATGATTGACCAACAACTCTTTCTACAATCAAACCTTATCAGTCTGACACTCCCTGACCTTAAGCTTCTACAACTGGCTCTGTTACCACACTCATCCTTATCCACATGGAAACTTTCTCACCATCCTCAGTTTCAAAGTCAGTGAAGCACAGCTCCGAGCCCTTGGTGGTGATGAGGATCTCTCCATTTAGGGTGAAGATCATGGACTTGTCCTCCATGTTGATCATGCAGCCAACCACGTCGCCAGCATGCCAGCACCGCCCGAACAAACGGCTGCCCATGTTCAGACAGTGACCCTGTGTACAGCACAAATGTATAATGCTCAGGAGCAGATTATAGCATAACAATGTTTTTCTCAAGGCCTTTATTTTCAAGTAAGTGTTTTTTTTTCTAAAATTATTAATTATTTTATTGGAGAAAGATAATTTTACTTTAATTCTCTTTAAAGAACTTCAATTATCAAGTTTTAAATAAAGGGAAAGGTCATTACAACAGTATAAAGAAAATTGCATGTATTAATTGCACAATATTTGGGTTTGTTTAGCTGACAGCTTACCCTGTATCCATCAAAGACGAAAGCAAGCTCATCTGTGCCAAGCTCCACATCTGGCTTACATCCAGGTCTGGCCCAGCCCACTCTCATGTCCCCTCCCGTCACAGCCTCAAATTCAAAGTACCACTTCCCGATCCTCACCGCATACGTCCTCTCCACTCTGAAGAAGCGGACCTTGTCGATGCTGATCCGCTCAACCACTTGTCCTACAGGGTGGAAGGGACAGCCATAATGTGAGGTTGTAGATTGCGGCTTCCAAACCAGCAGAATCCCCTCCAACACATAAGAAAATGAATAATGGAACCAATAATCGCAAAAGCCTAACACTGGATGAGGTTAAAGGCAATCATTTCACACCCTATTTTCCTTCACTGTCGACTGAAAGGGAGTGGGAGGAAGAATCCTTTATCTGGACTCTAAAATAAAGTCACACATAACATTTTTTTCCATTATTTGTTACATGCATTTTATCATATTCTGTATACTTTGAACATCTGTGTATTTAGATAGGCACACATCCACGAGCCAGACTCACCGCCTTCCTGGTCTAAGGGCTCAATGTTGTATCCGTAGCCAATCAGAGTGCGGATAGCCTCCCGCAAGCTGTCCCTGTTCGACTTTTTGGTGCGCTCATCCAGCAGAACATAGGGAACCAGGCGAGGGTTACGCTTACTCTTCAGATCCTGCAGAGAGGAGAGGCAGTACGAGAAGACTGAATGCAGGAAAAACATTCCCAACTATCTTTGGTTATCTCATTAGTTGTACTGTCAGCCAGCTCAAACATACAATGGTTACGTTTGTTACAACTGTGCTGTCAATCCCTGTAATTGAGAAGTTAATAATTTATTGCCTTTGAGCTACTGCTGCTCATCGCTTCCTCGATCTTTCCTGTGTCATTTCCCATAGCAGTTCTCCCACTGGGGTCGAGGCGCAACCTCGTAGTATTAATACTACTTAAGCAGATTTGTGGGGCTTAATTTCAAAACATGTGCTGGCTATTCAGATCACAGGCTGTTTGTTTGATCTGATTTAACAGCTTTCCCCGATATCACTAAAGGACTTAATTTAAAAAACAATGTGGCATTTTTTTCTGAAGCACTGGTAACTCATGTTATCAACTATGACCCTTGATTTACAAATTGCAGGTATCATCTAATACGAGCTTACGGTGGATTTAAGAGAAATCTACGGATGCAAATTAACAAAGTGTAGTAAAATAAAGACATAGATGTGTATTTTGGATGTTTTCTGTCCACTAGACTGAAAGAAGACTACTACTATTATTTTTTCACTAAATCCAACCACCGTATGACCAAAGAAACAAGAGTAATTTCATATTACATTGAAATATAGTTTCCATGGGGATGACATTTTACATCGCATTATGGGACAAAATAGAGGTGGGAAATGAAGAATTATGTTATGAGTTATAAGTATGTTATGTCTAATTTCATGGCAAAGGTAACAAAAAAACAAACCATAAACCTTATTTTAAAAAGCTATCAGTCGATGTATTCAGTTTTAGAAATTGTGTTCAACAGATGAGAAAAGACGTACTATATCGAGTGTGTTCTGTACAGTATGTTCTGTGTCTTGTTGGCCTTTACTGCAGAACATCTTGCTGTGTATTAAATAATGACTTACAGGTAGTAATTGCCAGACTAAACGAACTGTCTGACGTGTGCACTGTGAAGGCAGGAACTGTATGGGAGGTGAATTAATGAACCATGAAGAAGAAACTTAGCAAAAGCTGGACACAGAAGGAAGAAGACAAATCTGCATCTTTTTCATTTATTTAGTAAGAAAACAGGATTAGTTCCATTCAATTATATTTAAAAGTAACACTTAAACCTCTCAAAGATTTTTAAGGAGAAGGAGATTTTTTCTCACTAAAATTTGTGTATGATAATTAAATAATGTGCATAAATACATCAGCATACCTGCTGAATGCCGTAGGTCCATCCCTGTTTGATGCGGTCCTTGGCCCATACATTGTGTGCATTCTCTGCCAGTTTGTCCACCAGCAGTTCCTGACCTGGAGTCAGTTTTATGTCAGACAGGTCCAGAGGGGATGGCTTATAACCATTGGACATCATGTAGCTAAAGGAAAAAAGGTAATGAAATAAGGGGTAAATCTACAAGGATTAATCAAACCAATAGCCTGAACTTAATCTTTATGGCAGTACATACACTATGTTAATAAATATAAATTTAAGACCCATGGTAGTAAATGTTTCAATTTACGGTTGATGCTACAGACAGTCTGGTCTGAGCTAAAAAAAAAATAAAAAAATGAAATTTCTGATGGATTTTATAGAGTCAATAATAGCATGCACACTTACTTCTTTGGGAGTTTTATCTTTTTGAGGGAGCTCTCAGCATTTGGATTGACCTGAACTACACGACAGCCCAATGCCAGCAGGGTCCTTTGAGGGAAAAACAGACGCAAATGAGTGAACAAATACAGCTGCAGATTGTGTTTAATCCCCACCTTGTCATTACTTCTGATTTGAAAGTACATGTAGATCCAACAGTAGCGACAGAGGGATTGGGAGCGTTCATATGGAGCGGTGATGGGTGAAATTGTGCTAGTCCTAATCTGTCAGGAGAAAAAGGCTAAAGAGCGCCCAGAGGAATGCACTAGGTGTAAAGTGTTTTTGACAAATTTTTCTTCACACCTTGTGAGAGGACAAAGTGAGAGTAAAAATGAGTCTGATGTCTCTCAGAAACCCATCAGTGTCACCCAGATGTGTCTGCCTGTGGCCCAGATCATGATTAATGGCAGCAAACCTCAACGTTATCGTGTTTCATTTAAAGAGCATTTATGTAAATCACTTATAATAGGTCTCACTGGGACCTTTATGAACAGAACCAAGTGTTGTGACAACAAGTTGAAAAGGACCAGCAGGACTGGTTGGTTAAGCAATACTGGAAATGGAAATTTCCTAACACTTAAAGGCTCCGATTATTGCCATTCTTTTAGATTCATACCTTCATTTGGGTTACTAAAACATGTTTACACGCTCACATAGAGCCTGTCTCATTAAGACTACCTCACGAAATAAATAGTCTGATTGGTGTTTCCGAGTCCTATGAATCTGTGCTTTTGGCATCTCTGCACAATCACTGCAGTGTGGAAAGTACTTTAACGGCACTGTAGCAGCACTTTCAACCTACAGATAGTATATTTGTGACATCACAACCCTACAAAAGTCCCGACGGCTTGGATACTTTTACTGTATTTATACAGCACCTCAACCAGCTTTATAATGAAAAAAGTCTCCCTTTTTATAAAATGGGACCCTTTAAGTGAGGGTGATATCTGACCACAGGCATAAGTGCATTTATTGTTGTCTTACAGATATATTTTGATTTTACTTGGTTTTAATCTTTATGAGTTTTGACTCCTTCATTTAGAGGTTGATTGTATGTGATGTGATATTTGGTTTGTAATGAATCCGTCCTGCGATAGACTGGCGTCCTGTCCAGGGTGTACCCTGCCTCACGCCCGATGTCAGCTGGGATCGGCTCCAGCCCCCCCGCGACCCCGACCCCGGGATAAGCGGTTGAATGATGAATTAATGAATGAATGAATGAATGAATGAATCTGTCCGTTTCTCTGTCTCACACTCTGTTTCTTCTTCTTTTCAAAAACAAAACAACAGTGGAGAAAATCAATCCATAATGCTCAACATACTTCAGAGTTTCTGTTGACATCTGCAGATTGTAGTTCTTTTCAGTTTCTGGCAGCTTTGAGAAATCCACCAGGCATGGGTGCTGCCGTTTATTATCATCCCTTATCTATGAGAAAAAGAACAGTCACAGAAATCATATTTCAACTTCCCTTTGTTGCCTGCAACTTTGGCCCACAGTTCCTCTATTTTTATGTACATCATGTGGGAAAGTTTACAGCCTTCTCAGTCAGTTTCATTGTGAACCAACAAAGAGAGGAGAATGTGGTTTAAATACAGGGTGCTACTGGTTGCAGTGATAAGACAGACTACTCTAATGAACATGTTATGAAAGAGGAAACAAGGGAGCATGTTTTCTTGGGGGAGATAGAAGGGTGTACGACTGGAATACTAAGTAAGAGGTGTGATGCCTCTCTTGAGGCTGCACCGTATGCCAAATAATCCCTTTGGCAATGCTGCTCAGAGGAGGCGACATGGCAATGGCGGATGTTTACCAAGAAAACATGCAGGACTGCGTACAGATATGCAGCTGAGTGTGTGGGTTCAATGAACACCAGCCAGCTCTTTTGTGAATAGTACAAGAACTATGTGGGAAATCTCTTCTCTGGCAGTTCTTCTCTTTACAGAATTACATTTGTGGAACAAACAAAATTAAAAAACAAATTTAAAAAAAGTATTGTTATGCTATCAGGGTGAAACTACAAACAACACTTTGCTTAAATGCTCTGCTGTAGGACGTCAACTGTGAATGTTGCTGTAATGACTCGCAATGAATGACAACTACAGAGCAAAGAATGAGCTGCAGTGTTACCAACACCCAAAATGACTGTACATCTAATACAATTTTCACCACAGCTATATCTCACTATTTGTACCTCTGACCCCCTGAGCTTATGTAAGGAAAACACCTTGCTCATGCGAGATTAAAGATTCTGTTGAGGTGCCGGAAAGAATGAAGTACTGTGTAAAAGCTGGTGCTATCAGTAATATAGGGAGGATTCTGATGTAAGTTTGTATTATAGACATAAGAGCTGTGTTCCTTTAAGGGCACAGCAGGTCACTTTGGCATCATCCTTAAGTCAACGTACAATAAACCAAGCATGTCATTGATCGAGACAAAAAGGACAAACTATTTAGGTTTTTGACCATATAAACTGCAAGCAAAATTACATTTAAAAAAATAAGATTTTGGTGTAATAATGCAAAACCAGTTTGACTGTTTTCACCAAATTTTGAAGGAATAATTTAGGAAAAAACATGTATTTACCATCAAGAGACTCAAGACTTAGCAAAGCTTAGAAGCTGAAGGCAGGAGGAAACATCTAGCTATGGAGTCTGGTCTCACTTCTTAAACTTTGAACAGAGCCAGGCTAACTGCTTTCCCCTGCCTCAAGTCTTTATGGTCAGCTAAACTAAGCTAAGAGAGTGGTATTGATCTTGTCATATAACTCTCAGCAAGCAAACAAACAAGCATTTTACCCAAAATGTCAAACTATAACTGCATCATAAAAGGGTTTACATTTGGGGTTATGTCTTTAAAGAATCAATTAAACCTCTTATAAAAGAGGAAAGACTGAATGCAGACCATTCAAATACAGCCTTTCCTGTTGGTTTATCGCTGATCTGAAATTGCCAAAACACCCTGTTCTGCCCTTTGGTGAAACACTATTTTATAATTCATGACTTCTACTAAAACACAGACACAATGACTCTGCTACTTACAACAAACTGGAATGAAGCATCTAAATGACTGGTATGTAAAGCATCAACATGGAAAATGAGTTTTCTTTCCACTTACCCTCTTTTTGGTGTGAACAGCAAATTATAAAAGAGAAAGCAAGATGACGAACAGGCTTTTGATGATTCAGTTCTAATTCTACCAACAATGAGGGCATTTAAATCTGCTCTTTAACTCAGATGTGTTTAAAAAAATGTGTAATTGTAATATTTTTTTCTCCACAAACATGTATGATCCAGAGTGATGATTTTATTGTAAGAGCATTGTATAAGGAAAGGAATACTAATGCATATTTCTCACCTTGCCATACGACCAGCCCAGCTCAATTTTATTCATGCCCCACAGCTCGTGGATGTTCTCAGCTAGCTTGTCTCGGACCTTCTCTAAATGAAGTGGCATAACAATCTGAGGAAACAGGAAAATATGAACCTAAATGAAAAATTTAGTGAGAGGGTTATTAACATGTTCGTCTATTCTTTTACTTTTGGCTTACCTGGCTTGTTTCCACAGGTGTCGGGATGAAGGAGGCCTGCGACATGAACTGTGTGGTGCCCAGTAGATCTCGAACTCCATCCGCATCCCTCTTGTACTCTTTCACAGGCTCCACCTTCATCTTCTCTTTTGGCAGCAGAGCTTCGTAACATGGAGCGTAACTTGACGGAGGCAAGAACTTAAAATCGCCATGTCTGCCACCCAACAGGAAGCGCACCCTGACAAGATAAAATGTTATTAAGTCTATTATTCGGCACACTAATATTGTAAAAAAAAGTATTATTGGAGAAAAAAAGTTAATTAATGGGGGGGCGGCGGGCGGTTATAAATATAATTCTATATCTAATCCTAAATGATAATCCGACAGCTATTAATGAAAGAAGCAGTCAGTGAAAAGAAAACCTACCATGCAGCTAAATGTAACAGTTTGTCTCCTCTACATCCATTTCAATCAGTTCCAGCCTCTGCTCTAACAGGGACAAGTTTAGCTCAGAGACGGAAAAAACCTCACAGGCCATCACTGTAAAGAGGCTCTCCTGAGAATGCCCAAAATAGCTACTCCAAGTAGTAGTGGTGACGCAACCGAGCCCATTCTGACTGCAGCCCTCAATTTTTGAAGAGTGAAGATGTGTAGCTGTCATTATCCGTCATGTTTAAATCCGTGGAGATGTTATCCCTGTTCAGTGGGTCACTTTCAAGTACAAGCTTAGAGGAGTCATAACCCACACAAAAGTGGTTATAAGGTGGTATTTGCTGTATAAAATGCTGAACTGACTTAAATGTATCAAAGAAACATCTGGATGGGTTGGTAATGTAACCTTCATGTCCCTTCAGGATGAATTGAATTAAACTCTGCTGAACCCTCTCAAGTCTAAAACTGAACTTGTGCCTCCCATAGACTGTATACAATATGGATGTACTCTGCAGGACGTCACCAATAGGTTTCCAAAGAGCTGTAGAGAAGGTTAATGTGGGTGGCTTCTGCCGTCACCATCCTGGCAGCATGTGATGCTGCTGCCTAGCTCCCAGGTAACCCAAAGGCAAAGAGTTGGAGCGTGGGTGGATCTGAGACTGGACGAATACAGCCCGGTCGCTGAGCTAACCATCTGTGACATCATCCACCTGTCACTCAAAGCAGCCGTTCCCTTAATTATGCATAACTTTTAGCACTTTTTAAAATCAAATCACACCGGACTCTTGGTGTCAAGTGTCTCTGGGCTTCAAAGAGTGAACGCTGTTAATACAAAATGCTGCTTTGCTCTACAAAGTCAGAGTCAATCATGGAAATCGTGGGAAAACTGCCAGAGCTTGAAATTCCATTTTAAAGTCTTGTCAATCACACTATATGTGGTCACCATGGCAACAGAGCAGAATATGAAGCCAGTTTATTTTACTTGTGTCCAATCTCAAGGCCTAGAAGATGAATGAATTTGGATTAGAGGGTGGATTTCATGCAGGGTTGTGTTTGTGTGAGTGTACAGAATATACAGTATGTATGGATATGTATATATGGAGAAACAAATAAAAACTCACTTGACCCCTGCAGAGAAGCTGACGACAGGGAAGAAGAGCCCGTCTGTGTTGAAATTTTCAAACATGCCCTGAACAGGCTGTCCGTTTATTCTGAAAGAGATGCTAGGAGCTCCCAGGTCCAGACAACAGCTCACCACATCCTCTGAGGTCAGGATATGCTGGTTCATAGATGCAACCGCCCGCGGGATACGCCCTGATCAGGACACACACACACACACACAAACACACAAACACACACACACAAACACACACACAAAACCCAGTGAGTGATGCTGGCACAGATCACCTCTCTCAAACAGGATCGAACATACAAAAATCAAACACAATTACACACACTCTGGGCGAGGAGATCATCCCTACAGGGTACTGATCCTGTCTAGACATAAACTGGCTGTAGCCCAGGGTTACTAATACATTACCAATTCATTATCTGAGTTACACACAAACAGAAAATTTCTTTCCAACCACTGACCTGACCAGAGGTGGAGTCCATCAAAACCATACGAGTAGAGGTCATCTCCGACTCCATTGCCTCCCCATCCTTCTCCACCTCCGGGGTAGGGAGCATAGCCTTTAGCATTGGCCCAGCCCACCCTCAGGTGGGAGGGCTCGCTGGTCACAAAGTGGTCCACCTGGTCAATCATCAGCTCGTAGTACCACTTCTTATACTGAGCTGAGCCCTCGCTCACCCCCAGGAAGATGTTTGGTCTCATACTGGTAATGAAGTGAAACATGAAATATTTCATCCCTCAGAGATATAAGATATTCTCATATTGATTTGTTATATCTTTTTTTATGAAACTGATGAAAAAGTCTGCCCTCAAGACAAGATAATTCAATTGGCTTCCAATGTATTTGGTTTAAGAAGATTTTTATGACCGTTGATATCTTGACGAAACGCAAAACAAAGCAATCCCTTCACTGGTGTCAAGAAAATGATCCAAAGACCAAACGGACCTGTATAAAATAATATAAAATAAAAACCATCATAGCTAGAGCAGCTCTTTTTGCAGCAGAAAGCCATGGCTTCTGTCTCTCCCTTCATCACACTGTATGCTCATGATGACCTCATCATGTTACGTGATGCCCGGTGCAAAGCCAAGGTTTTAAATGCAAATTAAATGATCATAAATATCAGCATATTTCAAAAACTAAAACATGTACATTGTTTAAATGACTTATAGAGTGTTAAGAAATAGATTTAAAAGTCAATATTTTTTATATTATTATTATTATTATTATTATTATTAAATAATAAAACGTGACACGTCAGATTTTTTTATTCTTTTGTATTCATGACACAATTTCAACACTTTATCAATTATTAAGGGTTTAATGACTTAAAAAAGTTAATAAGAGATTTAAAGGCCAAGTACAATCTTAGTGTGCCTCCCTGTTCAAACCCTTACATCATGGTTGAGTTTGCATGGTCCAATTTAAAGAACTTGTTGTTACGTGTACATGGTCTGTGCTCCACATGTAGTTTCAGATGTGTACATTGTACACTCAATTACATGGTCCACTGATCAGAAGGCTGACTATACACACACCCATAATGAGGTGGTCGTAAGATCAAACTTAAACCACATTATAACTCGAGTGTTTAAGCAGAGATTCACTAAATTAAACCGAGTGGAGCCACACAAACTAGTTTTTACATGAAAAATCACTTGTTACTAAATATTCACAATTAGTTACTACCAGACATAACTTTCGTGCAGCCAACTGAACCAAGTTGCAGGGCTAACATTAGCTTGCTGATATATGACTGTTCATACTAAAGAGTACAATTATAGATTATACTGCAGAGCGCTGCTATGTTAGACCGTTGTGCTGAGTGGAACATAGAGCCCTAGAGAACAAATGTGACCTTAGTTTATTCTTACCATTGCATTTGCAAATGTTGCAAAATTAATCTTAAAAAAAAAAAGTAGTGAGTAGATGGCTTTCTAACCTCTGGACATCATTGACCAGCTGAGTTTGTAGCAGCAGATCTCTCTTCGGCAGCAAGTGATCACAGATTAGGTTCTGATTGGTTCGCACAGCTACGCCGTTACACACACACAGCGAGCAGAGCACATCCAGAATCTAAAAAAATTGGAGGAAAATAAGCAACAATTTCGTTCCACAATGAAAGATTTCACTTTGACCTCGTTGTCCCTATTAAACCCTGGATATGAATCCACACCTTTCCAGAAATGTCTTATTATCTTTTTCCCTAATCACGGTCCAGCACAGTGCTGCTCTAGGGACAGATTACTCCCATGCAACCACTGCATAATCACTCAAATATGCTTATTGGGGGCAAAAACATGTCCAATAATATCCCTTTTATGTTAGCATAACAAAGCCGTAGAATTAAATGGACCGGGAAGCTCAGCCAACAGCGACAGGCCACAGCACCTTTATCACTGGCCCTTTTCTCCTGCTTCCAGAGCTAAATTATACACTCAGGCTGATTTATGGCCCAGGCCAGCTGACTGCCTGCTCCTGATCTCATTTCACTATTAAACGGATTGATTCATGATAGGGCCAGACTGCAAACAAACCTCCAGGAACCTTCTGTCAGAGATGGAAGTTTGTGCGCTGGTTGAAAGTAAGTACGATGAATTAGTCGCTAAAGACAGGATAGGTGACAAAGAGGCCCAAAGGGAACTCTTATGGAAATGAATGTGCATCCAATGAAGCATTTTGGTGAGTCTAATGAGGTAAGAACTAGAGGTGTTTGGATGCAAGCTAAACACTTTAGTGGTTGTTTTGTGCTATATTGCTTGACTAAGTTTGGCAGGTGATATTTCAGTACATCGTGAAACAAAAGTTCACAATTTCGAATAAATACACTTGAGAGAGTTAGATGAGAAGATCAATACAAATCTCATGTCTTTAGGTAACAATTAAAATCAAGCCAGAAGCTGGTTAACTTAGCTTCTTAACTTAATGGAAACAGAGGGAAACAGCTAGCTAGTCTCTCTCCAAATTATGTAACAAAATAACTCCAGCAGCACCTCCAAAGCACACTTACACTATATATAATTTGTTTAATCCACACAAAAATTAAATGTATGAACAAAAAATTTCCAATTAATGGGGGATTATGTTCCGGACTCTTTCTTGGTCAGGTGCAGTTGCCAGGTAACCTGCTGTGACTCAAGGAAGCTACTGGTCCCCACCAAGAGGCTAACTCCGGCATCCCCATGTTAAAATTCTGTAACTGTACTGCAGAAATAAACATGTATTAGATCTCTTTTTAGCTAATTTCCCCATTCATGACAACTGAACAGTAGTTAATTGTTATGCAACTCACCTGTTTAAATTATATTAAGGCTTCAAGATATGCATAATTAAGGGCATGGCCACTTTGAGTGACAGGTGGGTGCGATCGCAACTGAGGCTGTAAAGACTGGCTAGCTCTATGTTCTCCACCAATATCTACACAGGTGCACAGATTTTGCTACTTTTGGAGAGCTCACTGTTTTCTCCTCTTTCCAGTCTTTATGCAAACCAAAGATAATTGGCATCATATTTACCTTACAGATGAATGCAAAGTATAGATCTTTTCATCTGACTGAAAGCAAAGATGTGCATTTCCCAAAATGTCACACTATACCTTAAGGAATATACAGTATTTAATTGTTCAATTATCTTATTTCCAGTTCCCACCCATTGTAATGTATTTTCAGTATGTGGTTTCTTTGCACCAAGACCTTTATTTTTCCCTTTTCAACATTCTCCTAGTCCCTTGACCATATTATAGACAAAATGGAACCCAGGTGTGTCGTTATCTCATGTCACAGCAGAGACAGCATCCCAGATTAACACTTGACTTTAGAAGCACCACTTGATGCTCACCTTGTGGTTGCGTCCGTGCTTGTAGAGCAGTGATATGATGGATTTGATGTGTCCTCTCTGGATGATGTTGAGGGCTTCAGGGCTTTCAATTAGAATGCAGTGCAGAACTTCCAGGATGCCTGCACAGCCACAAATTCATCAATTAGTTAACACTCGCAGAAAGACACACCCGAGGACACTCGTCAAAGAGATAGCAAATCCGCATAGATTTACAGGGAACACTGCTGCTGGTACATCATAGATTTTAAAATATACAATAGTATATAAGTTTAAAGCAAGAAGTGCCATCTTTTAACATATTTTAAGACTCATGTCTTGTCGAGGCCTGCTGCATTGCCATTAGGGGAATAGGATAGCTTTGTGATATCTCTCTGACAGAGAAAATGCAAGTTATCTTACAATGGCGTTTCAGTGGCAGCTCAGTATGTGTGAGAATGATAATGAGCATACCTGAAGAAGACTCCAATCTCTCCAGCTTGCTAACCAGCCAGTCTAAGTTGTTGGAGAACTGGGTGCAGTTGTTTCTGTTCCCTCTAATTAACGCAGCTGCAGGACACAAGGAAAAAGAAATAAGTATTTTCATTCAAAGCGGCTTAATGGATGCCCTTCAGGAAAAAACACCAAAAAAAAAAACAGAAGGAAGGTTCTGCTTTGACACTCTTATACATATTACTTTGGAGGATACCTGAGATAGAGGGAAGGATTGACACAAGGAGAGACAAGACATAAACACAAGCGGACAAACACACACACACATACACACATAATGTTCTAGCAAAAAAGGACAGAGGACAGACAGACAAGGAAGAAAGGAGGGAGGCATCCTAAATCCACTTAGCACAGCGCCAGAGCAGGTGTGTGAAGGAGGTAACAGGGGGGGAGAGAGAGAGACGTGGCTGGAACACTAATATAAGCCTGGAGGTGAAAGCAGTGTAAATAAGATTGTGAAGGACACACTTGGAGGGCAGGGGGGCCTCGGTTGTGGCAGGATGAAAAAAATAAACTTCAGTCTTCTTAGGAATGTGACCCGAAGAAATTCATGCATCCTCGCAAATGCATCTTTTAAGTCACAACAGGTGAAGGAAACGTTCCAGCCAAACATTATATTCATCTGATACAAGAGCAAAAAAAAAAAAGGTTTTTCCCTGCCAGATCAATTTAGTGAGATACGTCTGTATCTGACAGAGCATATGCAAGCAGAGCAAGAGGTTAAAGTGATTTTTGCAAGGGCATGGCGTCCCATTGTGCTTTGGGAACACAAAGAGCCCAGCAAGAACAAGCAAATAACACAGAAAGCACAGCATAGTGATGAGAATTGATCTGGCCAATAGGGGACACCCCAAACTGTGTGTGTGTGTGTGTGTGTGTGTGTGTGTGTGTGTGTGTGTGTGTGTGTGTGTGTGTGTGTGTGTGTGTGTGTGTGTGTGTGTGTGTGTGTGTGTGTGTGTGTGTGTGTGTGTGTGTGTGTGTGTGTGCGTGCGTGCGTGCGTGCGTGCGTGCGTGCGTGTGTGTGTGTGTGTGTGTGATAACTGCAGTTGTTGTGCTGATGGTCTGAAGCACAGTACATAAATTGGAAATCTCATTCCTATGCAGTGGACAATATGCCACCAAGTCTTTCCATCCCCAAATAGTGAGTATGTGTGTGAGTGTTGGGTATGCATGGTGTGTAGGTGTGTCGTGTCTATATGTTAGGCTCAATTCTGGCAACCTCAAAATTCAATCTTGCACTGAAATGGCTGGTTAAATACCAGGTCAGAACACTTTTTCATCACTGCTGCAGCTACTCTATCTTCAAACAACGACTCTCGTCTCTGTGATTGATTACAGTAGTGGATCGGTTTTCAGGTGTGTGTGTGTGTGTGTGTTTGCAGGTAGGTGTGTGTGTGTTGGTTAGACCGGATTCTTACCCAGCAGCTCATACAGCAGATTGAGAATGTCTTTCCAGGCTGCTCCAGCCTCTAACCCAGCACACTCCCCAAAGTGGGCGGCACTGTTGTACACGTTGAGACGATCGATACAGTTGGAGACCAGAGTCAGCATGCCCTAAGAAATGCACAGTGAACAAAACATATATACATGTTAAATATATATATACATATATATATACACAACACACAGACATGCATTTTACACACATCATAATATATACTGTATTACTAACAAGCTTTTATTAGTATGACAACTTCATTTGGTAAGCTCTTTTTCTGTAGCATTCAATTAGTCGATCATCCTGAACGCAGCTCTATGGCTCTCTCTTGTCCCATTCACTGGTTGTGTCATGGTGATTTATACCACAGAGTAATATCTATAGTGATCAGATATGTTAAATGGGCGCCGTAAAAAGACAAAATGGAAATTGCAGATGATTTATAATGCCATGGAAAATCATGAGTCAGCTGTCTACAGTGAAAAATTGACCTTCTAAATGTAATTTATTAGGGCTGTGACAGAGATGTGTAGTTGTGGTACATTTTCATAATGCAGGTAAATAAGATGAACTGCTGAAATATGTATAATCTGCAAATATTAAACCACCAGACATGCACTTAAATTTCCGTTAGCTAATTCACATTCATGTATGTTGGCTCGAGAATACGGAGACACATTGTTGTAGCCCGTAAGAGTTAAGGGGAGTAAGAATAGTTTACATCATAGGCACCCTCAGTGAGGCAGCTGACATTTTGTAATTGATGAAAGCAATTTAGGTCCTAGAGGCTTAGCAGAAAGCCTCACTGCACTTGTGCCAGCCTGGGGGAAAACTTATAACACCAGAACTGCTGACACCTTCAAATGCAATGCCTCCAAATACAAGATGGCATTGAAACACACCACGAAGAATCAATTGCTTTAGCCTTTCACATATTTTGTCTTTTGCAAGTTTTGCTGCTACCCTCAGCACACTCATATGTGCAGCCACTTACTAAAATTGCCTCAATCACAAGTCAAACTCTTTACTTAAAGGGGCTTTTAATATTTCTGCTGCACTGCGGAAACAGCTCACTGCGATATTAATTGATATTTCATGGAATGATGGTTTGCTGTGCCTTCCTTTACGGTGAAACTCACTTCCTGTTTAAATAGATTCTGCCGGTTCTTGAGTGAGCGCAGCTTGATCTGCCTCTCTTCATGCTCCAGCTCAACGTCAGGGAGCTGGAAATAGGCGATGAGGTCATTGAGGGTTTGGAGGACCTCTTCAACAGGCAGCGTGACCAGTATCCTATTCTTAACACCCAGACAATCCAGGTCTCTGGGAGGGAGAGACAGAGAGGGCACGGAAACGTCAGCACATCACAAAAGTAACCCCTCATTCAGACTCATTCTTACGTATGTGATCATGTATAGTTTTCAAAATACTTTCAATTATTACAAACGCAATAACGTCCTGGTGAAGACACTCTAATTGGGAGGCTAAGCAGACTCTGGGAGAGGCTGTGATGACTAACACAATGTTTAGCCCACAGTTTCATCCATGCTGAAATGCTGATTTCCGCTGGCTTGCTAAAAATAGCTCCTGTCGTATGCATGGTAGGGCTGTGCGAAGATGTATGTGACACAGCCGCGGGGGAGGCTGACAGATTCTCACATGTTCCCGCCATGAGTGCCCCACGAGCCCGACCCAGGGGACAGCAAGCCATTTGATAACAAATAAGGGCACTGGAAGCATCCACTTACTTGCTCCACAGCTCCCTTTTTCATAGCTGGCAGTGCATAGCCGTGACGCCGCTGCAATGTTTGCCATTTGGAAACGCATGACTGGACCACTGAGTGAGCTGTCTGGGGCTTTGGCACCCCACTCAGTCAAAACTCACAGGCCCAGAGCCCTCTCCACTGGGTGCGTTCACAATCTGGAGAGATGTTACATCACTTTTGTGTGGACTGCTTGCGAGTCTGAGGGGCTTTGAGATGTCTGGTTTTTAGGCTTCATCTGTAATTTGGTGATGTGGTACAGTTGTGGGCTCTCTATTAATTATGCTCTGCTATCATCAGCATGGCGCTTACGCAACTTGTACCAACAACAGGACATTTTGCAGATTACCCGTATAAAGTGGCACAAGACTAATATGGACTGTAATTTGGTTTGATTGGTCAATTTCTGAGATCACGTCCCCCTGTGCAATATTCAGAAACAGCATTGTTATGGCAATGTTGGCATACCTGACAAACCGGTTGAAGAGTAATGTGGTGTTGCGGATGATTCGTGCGGCGCGGGACTCCTCGTGTTGACAGCGCTGCAGGGTCAACCCATCATCCATGTGGCCTTCAGAATGTAGGCACGCCTTGAGAGGGCATAACAGGAAAAGGAGAAAGAGTGTTAGGCATTGCCATGAGGTGATATAGGAAATGGGGGGAAAAGGATCAAAAGGGGAAGAGGAAGCCATTTAATGGAGAGAAAGTGTCCAGCCATCATTAGCCAACACTGAGGCACAATGTCTGGAACACAGGTGCTGACACTACAGGCTGTCTGGCTGTGTTTACACGGAGGGCACATTGTCTCGCATATAATCGCTCAATACCTCTATCATTTCTGCCACAATAGCCAAGAGACAAGGTTTATATTAAGTTGGGGAAAGACGCAAACTAATAGACAATAATCTTAACTCCATAAACTCATTACCCACAAAATGATTATCTACTCAAAGGAATCTAATTTATTTTGTTTGTTTTTATGTATGCGTTGCGTCTGAATACAAAGCAGTGTGTGCTCATGTCTCACTCGTCTCTTGAGGGGACCAAGACGAGCTGATTTGACATCAGGTGCCTGATAGGAGAGCCAGAGTCCTGTAGCCACGTGCATGATGAAGCAGAGCGAGTCCCCGTATTTAATCTCTGCCACCCCCATGCCCTCGATGTCCCGCTTGGGGCTCTGCTCCAGCTTCTCCTGCAGAGAAAATGAACACGTCAAAGCTGTCAGTGTGGAGTGCACTGTCACAATACAAAACTTGCACATTCAGACACACTGCATGCACATCTGTTCCTAATCAACCACCAAACAAATGTCAACTGCAGCTAATGTGTATGGCTCCATCCATCACAGTGTAATGATAGAATTGTTTTTGCTAGGATCAGATATAAATGCAACCCATAATCGACATGAGGGCTTCAGTGACAAATTACCTCACTTATATTCTATAATACATCCTTTAAATCAACATTGGAAGGGTCACTAATTGGTTTGCAATCACTGGCCATATCTAGAACCTCCATTACACAGAGTACGGTTAAATGGACGGTTTAGCCAGAGTCGGCAAGTTCAGCTAAATTAACCTTGATAATGTAGCTTTCACTGGTCCAATAATTCTAGCTGTAATTTTCATTGTCCTTGAAAAAATCCAAGTCCAAGGGGAGTGGGCGGTTCATTTGTAAAGGTTTTAGACATGATCCCTTGCAACTCCTTTCCCGTGGTGTTTAATGAAGAAGTGTTTGGTTGATCCCATGTGACACAGGTCACCTTGAGGAGTAGCTGGGGGAGTCGCATGAATAAATGTCATGTCCTTGTATCTGTGTGCGTACGTGTGTCCTAACCTTAGAGGCTCTGAAGCAGAAGGCTGTGGAGACGGTGTCAGACCTCTCCCGGTCCTGCAGCACCAACCCCCTATCCTCAGTAAGGGCCAAGTAGTGACCGGTGGTGAGGTGCCGCAGTCGGAAGGGCTGGCCCCAGCGGATGTGGCTCCCACTCCAGCTGCCAAGGTCACAAACCCACAAACATCGAAATGAAACACACATGCAAACATACAAGGAGAAAAAGGTGCATTTCACAAGCCCTGGAAGCCTGATATCTGCTAATTAGTTGATCTAAACATCGCCGCCAGCTATTAATTATCTAGCGTGCCATGCGGTAGAATAATTAGCAAATAGAGGAAAAACATTTCTCTATTTATGCACTTTGTTTCTGTTCAGGAAATTCAAAACAAACCAGGGTCACATGCTACATGTGGAGAATATCATATTTGACGCAGGTCCTGAGATGGAAAAAGGACAGGGCTGCATCCAAGAAAGGGAGGGGGCAGAAGGAAAGAGAAAGAGGGAGGGCGAAAGAAGAAGAAAAGGCAGAGAGACCACAGTGCAGCATTAAATCATAGGTAGGGAGAGGGAGGAAAGGACAAATGGATGTAGAGCGAAGCAGATACAGTACACAGTAACAGGTTGGGGGATAAATAGGAGAATGGCGGAGAATGAAAAAAAAGTAGAAAAAATAGGTAGTGAGAAAAAGGAAGGAAAAGATAGATAACAGATCAGGCATAACACAACCCACCTGATTCGGAGCGGCTCCAGCCTCCACAAGGACCTGGCCTTGGCACCAGCTTTACCTGTCTCATAGTTGACTATCCTGGGGATGCCAGAGAAGCATGAGTGGGTCAGCTGTCTGTGAATGCTTTAAATGTCTAGCCACCACTGATACTGTCAAGGTCATTCATCCTGGCTTAGAAGAACACCACCTCTTTAATCTCATTTGTCATGCTGATATTCACTGGGAGGATGTGTATATGTTTACGTACAAATAAACACATACACACTGGACTGGCTGTATTTAATCTGCCGACTGCAGCATCACATCCTTCAAACAGAGACATGTGCGCCCAGATATCCCACAGCTACACTGTCTATCAGTGATATGGGTGACTGGGTCCAAAGATAAAAAGAAATCACTCATCACCCCACGCTGACAGCTTGAAGTGTGTTTGATCTGTCCCAGAAAAATGTGAGACCTCTAAACAGCTTGCTCCTTTTGTTGAATTTCCAAGGACAAAGGTAGGAGAAAAGCCAAAGCGGGATAATTTATATCTAATCCCGCCTCCGCATTTGCCATGCTCAGTTCTAAAAATAGACACCATGTGTGAATGTGTGTTTGTGCCCAGGAGAAACACACAATATGTGGCACCTGGCCGAGTGTGAATGGGCTTTGCCTCCCTTTTTGACCCATTTTATACCCAGTGTGCCATTTTTTCTGTGGCCTACCTTATCTGTGTTGGCACCAAGCAGCTATACGGTAGATAAAAATAGCACAGCAGTGTCAAGCTGGTCAGAGAAGCATTTTTATGAAGTGAGATGGGAGCTGAGGCACTGTAAGTAACTTGCAGGTCAGTTAGCTTCTATTGTGCTACATAACTGATTTGCCCTCACTAAAAGGGTGACCCCTAAAGCTGCAGTGTAATCTAGTTGGTTCCAAGGCTTGCAGTGTTTCGAACCTCTGCTGCTCTTCACTCTGGTCTGATCCTGGGATGGCCACCACCTCGTCGTGTCCATGGAATAGCCGCATTACATGACCACCCAACAGGTAGCCTATTGGAAGAAGGATAGAAGATTTAGATATGGAGACTTTAGAAATGTTATTCATTCTATCTATTATATTTCCTCCATTAGGGCTACGATAACAGTACCAATTGAGTATCTTTATTTTCTACTTCATTCGATACCGATCATGTGAATAGGAGCTTTTGGATGTGTAAAATGCCACTACTACTCCTCCCCATCCAAACATTGCATAAAATAATTGAAGAATGCGGTGAGTAACTGTGAGCCAAACAATAAAAATAGTCATGTTTTTCTATATCTAGATACAAAAAGGATTGAATCGTCGTCTGACGGGAGATGTTTTGATACTACTTGGTACTAGGTTATTGTTACTTATTTTGGGCTGTGGTACCGATACCCAGCAAAAAATGGTTACATGACAAGAAGTTTTCAATTAATGTTTGGAATTGCCACAGCCGAGAAAAATAATATACTTTGATTTGAAAAATCAGTTTATCCATGTTTCAAACATAAATTATGGATGCTGGGGTTCTGTGTGTGTGGTCTCTACCTTCTTCTATGTTGCTACCAGAGCAGATGGGATGGACGTTCCACAGGGTTTGCATGAAGGAAGCATCCACCTGGATGTTGCCATTGGAGATGGATAAGTGCTGCAGGAAAGAAGGGAAGATTTAATGCAGTATTTACTTATTTGCATACATAAACACCAGTTACAGTCAAAGACTATCCTGGGCAACATTTTCTAACTTAACTGCATGATTCTACTTTTCTGTTGCACAGAATAAAATAAGTATAATAACAAACCGAACCTGTCAGAATAAGATTATATTTAAATTTTCTGTTTGAAAATAAATCTCTAGAGGATAACCTGATAGCAAACACATATCGGTTCTATAGAAAGATTGACACTGGATTTCTGACATCTAAATAAAACTATTCACATCAAATGTGACGTTGACTTTTCAGGCAGGGTTCAGCTAAAGTTTGAAACTCTCTGTAATCATTGATCCAGAAGAAAACTCCAGATGACATGACAGACAAATGCCTTGAGAGTTTGGGGATTCATACCATCTGGGGGTCCGTAATGCTGTGTGTGTGTGTGTGTGTGTGTGTGTGTGTGTGTGTGTGTGTGTGTGTGTGTGTGTGTGTGTGTGTGTGTGTGTGTGTGTGTGTGTGTGTGTGTGTGTGTGTGTGTGTGTGCATGCATGTGTGTGTGTGTGTGTACATGGGTGTGTTTTCCCCAGTTCTTATGTGTCTAACAAACAACTTTTGTAGCAGCTGTGTCCCGATCAACCTCCCTCCCCACTGGCCTTAGGTGCTGTCTCCACATACCGCTGTGTGATTGACAGCAAGGACAGACCAGCAGATCGACATTGGTGACTGTAAGGTGATAGTGGTCATCTAGCATGTTAGGGTTAGCATCGCACACTGCTATGATGTTAGTGATGATGCTAAGAGTGCAAGGAGGAGCCTGTTGCCTGAAAAGGTCAGTTCAGAAGTGCAATTAGGAACACAACCATTGATGGCGGTGGGATTTGAGGATGTGACAAGGATAGGATTTGAAAGGGCCCTGTCAGCAGTCTGAAGAAATCATGATCCACCAAACCAAACATTTCCAGTTCAGATCAAATGTTGTTTAATATAATTATAAGCACCACTGCAGTCATCCAGGAGGGAAAAAGTTGTTGCTTTTTAACGTTAACGCCTTCTGCAGGAGAAAGGTCTTGGGAAGAGGGCAGCATGGTGTACAAGGATTGAGATAATCTGAAATTTTGTCACATCAGGGGAAGAAGAGTTGATGCCCTCCTAGACCTCTATATATATACCGTAGTATACACACGCACGCACGCACGCACGCACACACACACACACACACACACACACACACACACACACACACACACACACACACACACACACACACACACACACACACACACACACACACACACACACACACACACACACACACACACACACACACACACACTAGCTACAACTTTGAGGATCAAATGCCAAACAACAGACTTACAAGATATCGCTCTGATGACACACTGACAAGGATGAGGTCATCACCAATCCGTACTTTCTCTCCTTCCGATCTCTGTTTGGAGGCTGGGTGGATCGTCCACCAGCAGGCTTCACCTACGATGATACACACACACACATACAGATACATGCTGTCTCCATATTTTAATTTAAACAACCTGATACAGTGAACAATTACAACAGCACCAACCTGCCACTGCCTCAATGTCATCTGTAATTACCAATAATGCAATGAGGCGAGCGCAGGCAGAAATGAGAGCTTGGACGCATGTAGGTGCACCATGGCAACAATCTTTTTAAGCCATATTGAGTTGACTGCTTATGTGATGCATGGTATGAAATAAATAATAATGCAAATGCGCAGCAGAGATGTAATCGGCACAGACTAAAGAACCACATTGCATGTCTACAGCACTCCCCAGGGAATATTAACTGAGAAAACACACTTTTGACCACGTAAGGCACCACCAGAGATAAATAGAGGGAGGCTTGCAGACAGCAGAGAGAGAGAGAGATAGACAGAGACAAAACAGAGGGACACATGAACAAAGAGGGTGACAGATCCAGCGAGAATAAAAGAGAAAAAAGAGGTGGATAAAAGCAAACTGCACGGAGCTTTCCTTTTACCTGTTGAATCCTCCTGCAGACCGACATCAAAGGACAGCTTATCTGTCTGTGACCTTGATGTCTTCAAACAAGCCAGGTACTGTGGACACGTCAAACCACACAGGACAGAACTATCAACCACACACACTCAGAAGTCCTTGCTAACGTGCTGCTGTTCATGCGTTATATACTTTAATGTCCCAATAGTGTTGAAATCCTGCTATTCAGATAGTCCCATGACATTGACCGTGTGCAATCTCTTACCATAGAGCTGAAGGAATGCCGCAAGAGGATGGCGTGTCCATACAGAAGAGTCTTGTGTCCGCCGCTCTGCGCTGCCTACAGGGATCATTCACAGACAAAAAAAACAAAACGCACACATACACACAAATACATAGTTACATGTCAGCTCAAGTTCCTGACAGTCCCAGTGGTCTCCCTTCAACCGCTTCAATCTACACGACCTCTGGCACTGAATGTTGACCTCAGTGAAGATTTTCTCGCTAGCGATGATGGCCTCAAGCTGGGGGGGACAAATATCTCCCAGGGAGGGTTTTTTCTATCCCTTCTCGTCAATGAAGACATGCAATCTTACTCTGAATTCTGGCTCCTGTATCCGCGAGCGAACAGGATACTGGGTCATCTTTCCAGCACTCCGACTACAGGAATGTGGGAAGGATGCACAACTACTGTCAGTCTTCGATGTAATGTCAACATTAGCACGGAATGGGGTTGTGTTAAGATGCAGGAGGGAGGAAAAAATGGTGTCTCTACTGGTAGAGATGCAAAGGGGATAAAGAAGTGTTTTTTTTTTTTTTTTTTCGGCAAGCAACTCCCATGTTACTCACCTTCCTTATGAGCCTCTAGGAAGCATTAAGGTAAGAAAGAGCGTCATTATTGAGAAGGAACTGAAGCCTTTCTGCCTGCCTCCGCCTTATTTTAGTCTTTGGTACATATGACTGAAGTGAGGGCACAGGATTGTCAAAAAGTCAATTTTTTGAGAGGGATTAAAGAAAACAAGTTGACTCTCTTTCTTAGGCCGTGCAATTGGCACAAGATCCAGAAATAAATTCTGAAACAATGTAGGACAGCCAAGTTTATGCCACATTAAACTGAAACTACAGCCATTTTATGACACTAATGGTATGTAGTCAAGACTTTAGATGGGTAGTTTTTTTTCAACTGTAATTATCTGAGAAATACATGAATCATGTGTTCATTCATTCATTCATCTCCATGAATGAAAAAAAACTACCCATCTAATGTCTTGACATGTGTAAGGAAATAAAATCATTATCACTTTCTTTTGTAACTTGTTCATGGAAAACAATTGCGTGACTTCATCTTTTGAATGATAGTTATCAGTTAAAATCATCCAAATGTCCTTTCAAACGATACCTGGTGGGAGGTTTTCCTGAGGCCTGAGAAGGTCTGAGAAACTGATAATAATGTAACTGCTAGCTTATTAACAAACTCCTTATATGGTTATATGGCAAGTTAGTGATGTAATGAAACTATTAGCTAATCTTCATTGTGTGTATCTGTATAAAGTTATCTGTGGGACTGCCCCACAGATAGATTTTTGCAGACTCTGACACTGTAAACTGTCTCTTCACATGCACGAGAATAAAATACCACAAAGATCGGTTTTTGAACAAATTCTTTTAACTGAAATTTTCTTCACACATGGCAGTGTTCCATGTAAACATCCTCCAATGCACAGCCTCTCTTCTTCTCTTTCATTGTCATTTATTTTTTTCTTCCTCTATCCCCCTCGACTGACTACTGGGACAATAGCCGGCCTGTGATTTGATGCAGTTGTGTCGGGCAGACTGCAGCACTGGCTTTCAGACTTCTTCTGGGCTTCTGGCTACTGCTATATGCTGGCTGAGGTACTGAGCTTAATGCGGCAAGGCACATCCAGCTGCAATCACCACAACCAATAAACCCAAGCCTTTTTTGTTCACTTCCTTTATCCCACGGCTGGGGTCTGCGGTATACAGATAGAGAGTATGCTGAGGGGAATTTTGGCTCATATCAATAAGAAAAAGAATCTTCTGCATGTTGAATCACATTGCAGAAAAAAAATCAATATAAGCAACTGAAAAGAGTAACACTATATTACCCTCAGCTCATTGAGGAGGAAAAGACTATTGGATCAAAGAGATAGAAGAGAAGAAAAAAGTACTGCATCTTCTGTCCAGCTGTTGACCAAAAGTGACATCCTCATATCAATTTAAAGGTGTGACATTTAGCAGAACAGCATCCTGGTGTGTGTGAACCCTGTAGCAGATTGTGTGCGTGTGGATGCAGTGTTGTGGTTTCTCTCGATAAAAGAAATGCTGGGTGGAGCCACAAGCTACCTCAAAAAAAGAGGGGGCAGTGATGGCAAAGGGAAAGTAACACTAGCACATCAGATGACTGAGCTCATCATTTGCCCTTTTGATCAAATCAAACAGGTCAGTGCTTTTTGGATGAGCAGCACCAAATTCACAAAGTGGTGGATATTGAGCTAAACGGGGGTTGGCATTTACACCAGTGCATTGTATTTGCAAGTCCTCTTTCTCCCCTCTGTCTCAGTGACTTCCGCCTAAAACAGCCTGAACTACCGATCTGCTCAAGCCACTGTCTATTGATAAGCCCTTCTGCTCAAAGACATATTGATTACAGAACCTCAGCTGAGACATATTCAACCTCCATTTCCCCTTTAATGGTGCTTCCTCCTTTGGACATTTCAGCACAGGCGAAGAATGATGAATAGGAAGACAATATTGAAAACAGATAAATGTGAGTCAAGAGAAAACAGTGAAGTAACCCAATAAAAATGGTCAATCCAAGCCATCTAAAAGTCTCTGGGTCTTTGCTGCAAAGGCACAAAAAGGAGGGAAAGGTTAAGGAAATTATTTTTTTTGTGAGGGGTAAATCTTCCAAGTAGTCAAGTCCAACTCAAATCACATTTTGTCATTCTTTTTTCACAGTCAAACACATTTTTTTATATTTGTGAATATTTTGTTGAATATATGATTAATAGTTCTTCATTATCAAAAGGAAGAAAAATGGTATTCTGGGATCAGAAATGTTTGTTTTTTTCCTCTCATTTGCTATCTGTATTCGATTTACAGCAGCCGGCAAGCTTAGCTCCGGCAGGGGAACAAGACAAAATAAAAAAACAGCGCTGTAGCTAACACGTTATGGGCTAAGGTGTGTTGTTAGCAGTGGAATTGAAGAGTAAGGGCCACATCAGCATCTATGTCAATGGACCAAAGTGAAACATGCTGGTTGATACTCTAATTAGCTATCAGGCCTGCAAACTGATGTTAGCAATGTACTTTTCCCCAGTCAATGTTTGTTCGCTCGCTCAAGAAGCTAGGGTGCAGGACAAGACATGTATTTGGGTTTTTAAGTTTGATATAAGACTTTAGCAGGAAGCCTAATGTGAGTTTTTGTTCAAACTCTGTTGCTCTTTTGTTGTGTAGCAGGCTTCTGTCTGGCAGTTAGTGTGACGCTACTATATAGTGCATAATGAAGCAATTTGATTGACTCATAGAAACAAGTTCTGCATCTATGTAGACAGAGGACTAGCAGTAAACCGGCAAATTACTCCAATAATAGGGGGCAGCATCACAAAACCAAAAAAATGCAAATATTTCTCCCTTTTGATTTCAATTTTTTTTTTCCATAATGAGAACACAGGACATGATTTACAGAGCTAATATTTATGTATGTATGTATGTATGTAAGTATGTATGTATGTATGTATATGTATGTAGCAGACAAAAAAACTATTCAATTTCAGTTGGACTTTAAGTGTTATGTTAAGGCCTTAAAAAGGTGCTGATGCATGATGGATGAGGCTGGATTCAGTTAAATATGTCAATTTGAGCTTTAATGTAGCGTTTAATATTTTGAACTCTTTTTCTCTGCGGCTCATACTTCCCTGCCAGCCAGCTCCAAAACTCCCCACAGCGACAGTGTAACCAATGGCCTTGACTTCCGTCATCCTGCTGCACAGACAGTCCACTGTGGCCCAAAAGCTCAGCAGTTAAGTCAACGAATATGAGCCTTAACAACTGAAGATTTATGGAGATTCTCACCCTCATTAGCCATGCGGCATTAAAGGGTGAAGTGACTCAACGTCAGACGGGAGCTTTGTTGGCTAAATCAGTCATGATTGTTTTTTGTCTTTTTTCAGAAATCGTCTCAGCTGTTTGCATCCTCTCATAGCATCTCATATGATATCATACAGCCAAGAGTGAGTGAGTAAAAAAAAGATACTATGACAAATGAGAGCTTATACTATGTGGAAGGGTTTGCATAAAACAAACGATACCGCAATGAACTCCCATCTGAATGCCCCTGAGGACAAGACTAATGTTAATCTGACGCTAATCCAACATTGGTGCCGCTCTACTTCTCCAGCAGTGGAAAGAGAGTTGTGTGAGAGCTGATGTTTGTGGAGAACCTTATTTAGAAGTCTATATGAACCTCGATTTGTCTCTGTCAGCTCAGCAGGAGCTCAGACAAAATCTTCTCACCCAGTGTACACAAGGAATCCATATGATCATCAGTAATTTCAAAGCATGGGCTCTGGTGTTAACATAAAATGGGATTTCTAATGATTTCTGATGTAAAGAAAAATGTTCAGTGGTGATGTGTCATAGTAGGCCGTTGTGTATTGGGACTAATCTACGCCATGCATTGGGGATGAGAGGGGAATGGCATGGAGTCGTGAACATACCCATCGGTCCGGGCCGCGTGTCTATCATGCAGAAAATTGGAGATTAGACACAGAAAATAGAAGATAAAGATGGGATAGTTACACATCTGTCACAGCAATGAGAAAGAGAAGCAAACACTGTTGCAAGAAGACGACTAAAACAACATCAGGTGCAGAGACTACAGTGATGAATGAGTGCTGATTACAAATTCAGCCACATGGTATTGATTGAAAAAAAAGCAACTCCACTGTCAGCTACTCCTTTTGCTTGTAGAATGCTTATTAAACAAATGATATATGAAGGAAATATGAATGTGCTAAATTATGTTGTTTTCCTTCAAGCTTTGTTGTTAATCAAATGGGCTAAAAATGCACGCCACACTCGAGGAAAAGCTGCAGTAAGGCCTGGGCATCCCCTTCATCTTCATTAATATTCATAGTGGCCCGGACCTCTCCACAGTCAGGGGTCCCCAGGCCACTGTAATGGGCCTATTTTGCCCATTCATCTCTTTATAGTGACAAAACAAGTTAAGGGTATTAAACTTATCGGACTGCATTCATTACAATGAACTGTTGTTCAACTTCCTCTTTTGAACATCTAAACAGAGTAGGACATACAGTACATGACTCAAGGGTGGCTTATGAGGAGTTGAAGTATGGACTGTCAGAGTGTTTCTTATCTGTGTGTGTGTGTGTGTGTGTGTGTGTGTGTGTGTGTGTGTGTGTGTGTGTGTGTGTGTGTGTGTGTGTGTGTGTGTGTGTGTGTGTGTGTGAATGTGTGAATGTGTGTGTTCACCATCACTCACCCCTTCACTGTTTTGTCCGCTCTTAGCCAGCATCTCCTGTAAGGCCCGTACTGACAGTGACTGTTCCAGCACAAAGGTACAGATTCCCAGGTCTGGAGGGACATACTGTAAAAACAGACAAGTGGGTGTCAGGTTACAGATGAACACAGTTTTAAGGTCACCTTTACTTGAGGGCTTCAAAATGACTTGAATTGATTTTATCAAAATTGCAATATGGACTAGTGCAATGACCAGATCGCAGGGGGGTGATTCAGTATTGTGGTACTGCAGAGAATCTCTGTTTGATACAGATCCTCATAAAAATCACAACACAATCGGTTTAATATATCTTTCAATGAAAATTAGAATAATGATGCAAAAATGATCATTCCCTCCAATGAAGAAATTTATTGGAATTCCATATCAGTCAACATATTTCCACTTATATATATTTTCTTCCTAAAGTGCAGCCCTGATTTTCACACAGTATTCCAACTCTGCATGAAGTAGGTTTTTACAGCTTATAAAAAGTTATCTCAGGCCAAATCAAAAGGAGCTACGGAAGACAAGTCCATTTCTGATGCCTGGTATTATCACTTACAACACACAAATATTCTCTCCAAACAGCAACCTGGAAGGCTCAGTCACCCAAAAAGTTGGACTCACAACACCATCTCCATCCCTCAGTCATTTAAATGAGATCCATCCAGGAGATACGGAACAACATTAGCATACATTTAGACTTTTGTTGTGTCCAACTGGCGAATGGGAGTCCAATAATGAATTTCCTTATAGCTCTGTTTCTGGTCTCTGTTAACTCCTGAAAAAAACATCTGGCAAAAGACTGAACAAACCTGGTATATGGTCTTTCTGTGCAAAGATTACAAACCAAAAGACGCTTCATCTACAGTACATTATGTACAGCATGTCCTCAACTAAAGTGTGACCCCCCAAAAAAGTAAAGAATTAAGAAAACAGCTGCCTCAGAAAGCACCCTACTTATACTGGCCCAACATGCTCCTTCCATAACCAAAGCAGCATTATGATTACCACAGCCACCTGTCCTGCCTCCCCTTCAATTCTGATTTTGATGTAGTATGTAAAGAACTTTTTGCTGCATAAGCAAAACATCCATATATAGACAGAAAAATGAAAAGTGCACATTGAATCCGCAGGGATATTCTGATTAGATGCCCACTTATAAAATCTGTGCTGACTGCTGCATTTTTAACCGTACTTGAACCAGCTTCGTCTTAATCAAGTGGGCGATATTCATTAAATGGTACTTTAAAAGCAGATTAAGTGCTCTCAGGTCTGTCTGTGCTCAGATAAGCCAGGTCTTGGACAGAGCGCTATTAGACAAACGAAGAAGAAGCCAAATCCCAAACCAGGACAGGAGGGGATAGGAGTGTTTCACTGACAGAATGAGGGAAGCAGTGATGCAGATTTAGTGGGGAATGGCCACAAGATAAATTATATCAACCTAAACACCCGACCTGGCCTCGTTACTGGGTATCTCAACTCCTCGTAAACTGGTTCAGGTAAAGCTAACCTCATTTTCAAACTTCACACAACCCAGTTTCTGTGTAACAAAAGATTTTAGAAGTCAAGACTAAAGTGACCATGACTGTGCGCAGCAATCTGATCATTCAAATCTAAGTCATGTTAAAGTATATACGCTCCAGGCGGGACTGTGGAAATGCTTCAGTGAAAACAAACATGAGATGACTTCACAACACAATTTAAATGATTTGTTTTATTTGATAGTAATTTGATTTGTTGTTTATAGTTCCCATAAATAAAACACACTTATTATTGAATAGTTTAGACATTTTGGGAAATACATCCATTTCTTTTCTTGCAGAGAATTTGATGAGAATATATTTTATACCCCTCTAATATTTGCAGCTATAATCAATATTTTTATATTAACAATGGACCACATGATCAAATGTGAAAGATATCGCTCAAAGTGATGATCCCACAGACAATTATCACCTGACTGCAGTTTCCCTCTACTCTAGCAGCATTAGGTTCATTGTTTTAGCCTGAAAACAGACCACTAACGCTCCAGCCAGGAGGTACTTAGTTTAGCTTAGCATAGCATAAGGAACGACAGCCAAAACAGCTAGCCTGGCTCTTTTCAAAGGTAACAAAAATGAATAAATTGCCTACCAGCACCTCTTAAGCTCCTGAACACATCAATATTTTGTATCCCGTTCATCATGTATGGATGTCCGCTGTTTCCATGACAACCTCTTGATAATGAAAAGACTCTAGGAAGTCACTGTGCCACAGTCCCCCTGTAAAACCATAACTTTTAGATGAGGACATGCTAAGCTAACCATCTCCTTCATATTAAGCTTCATATTTAATGGAGAGATGGCAATGGCATCACACCCTCAAGAAGAAAGTGAAGTGTATTTCCCGAAATGTCAAACTATTACACTTAAATAAACATACAGCAGCTCGACATCCTCTTACAATCTGTATGCAATGTAAGACATTTTCAGCATGCTGGTTGGGTTAGGGATGCCTCTACACTGACTAGCCCTCCCTCTAGCAGTGTGACTGTAGAGAAATTATAATAAAGAGTCGGGTGGGAAGCAGCCCCGCCCTCATCTCCCTGGGTGACTAACAGCTGACCTTTGCTCTATCCAGGCGTAGTTGTAACAGTAGGTGGGGAGGGGACTGCCTGGAGAGAGCAAGGCAGTTAAATGAATGTCTAAAAGAGCTGGAGGGGATGATGAGTGTCCTGTCCTGTCAGAATGACCTCTTACAAGACAGAGCAGGGAAGACAATTTTGCCACAGCTTAGCCATGCCCTGGTGTTTGGTTAATGACCAATAGTGAGGTGAGGGAGAGAGCGTAGCTTGATGATGGGCAGGGATAGATTGTGTCTCCATAGAGAGGGTCAAAAAGGGTTAAAGCTGAATGCCCTGAGGAGGTGACCTCGTTTACTGCCATTCCTTTTCAGCTTAATTGGAGGAGCTCCTAAAACAGTTAATTTGTAAATAACATTTTAATCAGTTGTTGTATATCTGGAAACCTGTCTTGATTCACATACTATACACACAACCAGGACACAGCATCACTACTATTATGGTATGTGGGTAACTACCCTCCAGTGGTCATAATATTGAGTCACTGACAGGCGAGAGCTGCTGATCGTATATCACTAACAACCAGCTTCTCATGGGCTGATTGATGTTGCCATTTAAACTGTGCACACTCAAAATCAACATCATCATGTGGTCCTGATTCTGTGCCTCTTTGCTGGACTAGTTCACCAAGAAAAGGAGGCATCCCATTCAGTCGTCCAGGCCCCTGCTTTCTAAATAGCAATTCTGTTTTTTTTTCACCTCTCTGTCGTTGATCCCAAAGGTGGGGTGATGCCTTTTCATAAAAAAACGCAGGCAATGAAGACAAAGTGCCAGATAGGGAGAACATCCATCACACCTGTCAGGTGTAATTACCATCCAATATGGGGTGAAAGCCTCACCTCCCTAAGCGCACAATACCCCCCCAACATACACACACATACTCTTTGTGAGAGCTGTTAGACGGCAGAAAGGAAAGAAGATACCAAATGCCAGGAGTACATGGATCTTTCGTTCCTTCTTCTTCTTTCAGTCTGCTTTCTCTGAGGAAGTGTGTGTGTGTGTGTGTGTGTGTGTGTGTGTGTGTGTGTGTGTGTGTGTGTGTGTGTGTGTGTGTGTGTGTGTGTGTGTGTGTGTGTGTGTGTGTGTGTGTGTGTGTGTGTGTGTGTGTGTGTGTCTGTAGACATTTACACGCCGTATATGCTGAGTGTCATGGCTTGAGCGAAATGTATCTCAGACAATACTAATGGATTATGATTAAAAGACAATCAATGCGGAACAAGCCCATTAGGCCTGCTGTCAACAGGCTTTGCTATGGGAAAACCTTATTGCAAGATAAGCAGCAGAGCAACAGGGGCCGGTGAAAGGTGAGAGTATCTTGGGAACAGCCAATCATCATTCAGATATTTCTGCCTACGAGCTAACAAGATGAATAAAAAGGAAAGAGGATGTGCTTCATAATTTTCATAATTTGTTACATAAAAATGCAATAAGGTGGAAACCTGCTGATTACAAAGGCAAACTATTAAATTTAACTCAAGTCTCATAATTAAAACTTTGCACTTGGTCGCACCACAAACCAGCGAATGCGTCAGCAGCTACAGCTACTGCTTAGCTGCAATAAAGCTGTAGGCAATTAGAGCAAACGACAGCGCTGTTTATGAAACAATCTATCAAACCCGTCCAGGGGCGTAATTTCTTGGAATTATCATCTGACTGCGGGCCCACAGAGATGCCACGTTGTCCCTGAACCTTCGGAAGAAAAGCTCATCAAGAAGACTGCAGTGTGCGTTTGTGTGCTGAGCTGCCTTTTTCTGTGCGTCTCCGCTTGGCTTCACTGAATCTTTCCAGGACCTTAGCAAGAATGAACTAAATGGATGTTGGGTTTCCAAGGAGCTCCTGCCTATGTAAACGCATCTTTACATATATTCGACTGTTTCTGCAAACTGCTTTATGTGCCTTTGTTGATTATATTATGCATGTGCGTGTGTGTGTGTGTGAACACATAGAAAACAATTGCATCAAACCACACACATTATTTTTTTCTGAGCAGAGACACAATAACATGCATCTCTTTGTTTACACTGATGTTTTTTGAGATCAGAGAGAATCAACAGTGGAGTCTCTGTGCCTACCTTTGCCTCTGATGTGGGCTCCAGGTAACACAGCCGATTGCCCAGCCCCTCAGCAGCCAGGCAGAACTTGCGATTCTCCTTCTGGATGCAGGCCACGCACTGGAGCACCACTTCATCATCCTGTCGAGACAAAACAGACTTCAGTCAGTGTGTCTGTGCAGTTTGACGCTGTGAGTTTGTGCGTCATGTCCCGAGAGAACCCCACCTTACGTGCACACATGCACAACCTAGATCATCAATCAGGGAAGACTCTTGTGCCACTGAGGCCTTAAAAGTGTTTTGTTTCTGGTCATTCCCCACCACAGTGAAAGAGGAACAATAGGAGGCGGGAAGTACTTTTTAAATAAGACAGGGAAACTGTACAACAGCCACAAACAATGACTTGTATAATTGGCTGCATAATTTTTGGTTTTTTTAAATCTAGAAATGTTGGCACTTTTGGCATAGCTACACTGATTAGAGCTGCAAAGATCAATTGATTAGCTGTCAACTATCATGTTAATCACCAACTATTCTGAGTCATTTTTTCAGAAAAAAGTCAAAATTATCTGAGTCACTGTTCTTAAATTTGAATATTTTTTATTTTTCTTTATCCATCTATGACAGTAAGCTGAATATGTTTGAGTTATGGACAAAACAAGACATTTGACAACATTATCTTGGGCTTTACTGATTTTTCCGAACACTTTATAGACCAAACAACTAATCGATTACTAATAGTTAGTTGCAGCCCTAAGGATGATCAGCTTCTTGATTTTGAAACAAATAGTGCATCATAAGTGGTCTGATATTGAGTTTTGACCGTCTTTGAGTATCATTAAACACATGTAAAAAACTAAACAGTCAAGTGCACCACAAAGAGGTAAGTCTAATAACTAACATTATCTCCCCTGTTTCTCAGAAGTCATCCTTTTTTTCTCAGCCTCTGCCGAGCTAATTGAGGGGATTTCTCTTCTAAATGTGATGATCAAACAGAGACCAACCATGGTTGATCCCTTTGAGTCAACCCAATCTCCTTTAGGCTGTTTACTCCGTTTATATGGTACAAATGAGGCGATTGATTAGAGCGTTACACGTTTAAAAAGAAAATAATGAGTGAATTAATTCACTTATGTATGTGAAAGAGAGGCATTGTGTGGCTTTGATGCTGTATTAGTCATTATGTATGAAATTATGTATGCATATATTTGAGCATGTATGGCTATATTTGTAAAACTTCTGGATTTATTTATCCAAGAAATATGTTGTTAGACTTAATGGGTCTAGTTCCAAAATGCAAGCACAGTAAAGCTAAATACAGTGTCACAAGAATCTAAATACAACCCTCAGAGAGTAAAATTCTATATCTTCTACTCATTTTGGTGGCCATGCTGATATTTATACTAAATAATTAGATTAAGTGACTATTGGACAAGCCTTTTAAATACATTAGCATCAGAACAAACAGCCGTTGGCATAGAGATAATGAAGGACTTTGTAAAAGCAACCATTTGATCAATGATTAACAAGATTTATCTAGAGCTTTTTGATGCTTTTCTCTTTCTGTTTTATGTTCAAAAAATATATAAAGAGGAATCATAAATAAATAAACCATTTCAATCTTTAATGCATATGAGCCATGTATTTTGCTAGCAATTATATACACTAGCATAGGAAAGAATCCCCCCCCCCCCCCAAACACACACACACACACACACACACACACACACACACACACATGCATTTCTTTTTTTGGAGAACAACGGCTGAAAGCAAAGATCTGATGCTGCTGTTGTGTAAATGGCTTGATTATGCTTATAGTGTTGGTCCTGTAAATGCTGAATTAGACATAACAGAGCAAGTGGAAATCTGCTGATATGGGCTGCTGTGGGATTGGGAGTGTATGTGTGTGTGTGTGTGGGGGGGGGGGGGGGGCAGCTGCATTATTTAATGTAAGGGGGATTGTGCTGAGAGCAGAGTGCAGCAGCAGCAGTCGTAGTAGTAGTAGTAGTAGTAGTAACAGTAAAGCACATTATAATGTAGCATGATGCACGAGAGAGAGAAATAAAGATGACTAGCATCTACGCATCTCTAAATCCTTCTGCAAGTACAGCTTTGTTTTTAACATTTGTGTGTTTAGGAGCATGGCGTGAAAATCAATATGACAAGCCTCTGGGCCTTCAAAAGGAACGGTTGATGCTCACGTGTGCCTCAGATGTGGTCCAGGGAGAAATTGAAGCACATTGTGAGCTTTTAACTTTGAAGAAAAGCACCCTTCATGATAACAACAACTATTGTAGTGACTTAAAAAAAAAGTTGTGATATTAATGGTTAGTAGGTGAGGTCTTGTGTTAAAAGTCTGTATACCCTTTGAACAGTGTTTCCGGTGCCACTGCTCTAAAGTGTATGGTTTGGGTTAAAGTTTAGATCAAGTTATGGGTAGGCATAGCAGGGATGACAGGTTGTGGTGACACTCTGTTCATGTCATGTCATTGTAACTACGAGTTTCAGAATAGTTCATCTTAGATTCTGCATTAAGATATCTGTTTATAGGCAACGGGAAGATATTTTTGTATCGTATACATTCTGGTTTTCCTTTGTAGTCCGTCTGTATGTAGTTCAAAAATATGGTGTTATATTGTCAGCGAATAATGCACATGCATTTTCTTCCCCTGACCAACTCTATAGTCGTGATGAAGTAATCTCAACACAACTCTGGCTCTAATGTGGAGGAACTTCTTCCAAAAAAAGGATTGAAATGTAAATATATGTACTAATATACAACCACAATTAATCATTAAGTATTTCAGCATCATATCTTCTTTAATATCATTATAAAAAAAAATAGCCTGCAATGTCACAATCTTATTTTTAGGCAGTATCGCCATCAGTCCACCTTTATAATATGCAGTATAGGATACATGTCTACTGTATGTACAGTGGGAAGCGGATATAATTGAGATAATACTGACTGTAATTGATTGTGCCATTCCAGGGACTGCTATGGGAAAGGCTATGGATAATGATAACAGTCTTGGATCAATATGAAAATATTATTCAACTCAGATGCAGATTGAAATGAATAGTCCTCTATGGTAAATCAACACTTGGCTGGGTTGGAACATGCAATCAGTCTCACTGTGGAGCGAGCAAAGGGTTGATCTGGGCAATATAAGGAAAGTATCGATCCACGCATTGCATCCCTGCCTGTCTGAGTGCCAAGATACGCACACAAACACACACACACACACAAACACACAGACAGAGACACACACACACACACACACACACACACACACACACAGAAGCATCCCTTTCATCAGAGGCTAACTTTCATGTCTCTGTGTCTAGCCCATGACTGCCCCTTTTCCCTCGCCTCACCCTTGCATTGAAGTAAAATTACGTGTGTGACGTTGTCTCTCTCACTCATCCCCTATTTCACCTGACTGCTACAGAGGAGGGGGCACTCACTGCTATCAATCATTCATAAAGTGAAGCTCTAAGTGATGTCAGTAAGACTGGAAGGAAGGAAAATGCTTTTCCTCAATTTGGAGCTGGGTCAGTTTACAAGATCTGAAGAAAACATCCGACTTATGGAGATTCTGTATCTGTAAGCTGACAGTACTGTATGGGAAGATTTCATGAGCAAGCATAAGAAAGAGCCAAAGAGAAACTGTAACCTTCTGGTTCTGTCGGACGTAAGGAAACCTAATTTAAAATGATCAAAATGACTTTTGTAATAAATAATGCAAATGACAAAAAACATTACAGTATGTTGTGTGGTTCACCAAGACCGGAGAGTACAGCCATGCCATGTTGTATTTAGGCACAGTGGTGCTTGGAGCTAATGTTACCATGCTAAAATGCATAACATAAAATGAAATTGCTAACATTCTGATGTTTACAGGGGAGTAAGAAAAAAATAGAAAAACACATGAGTATCACAATATTATGTTTAGTGAGATAGTATCAATATTCAAAAACACTTGATTTTTAAGAAATAGTTTACATGCACAGATTTTAGGCTGACAGTGATTACTTTTGTTTTGTTTAAACCCCTTACCACTCCATACAGTAGCAGTAATATAATTTATTTTCAGCCATTTGACTCCAACATGTGCATATGGTGGTGTGCTCTTTAAACTATGACAGTTGGATTTAAAGTTTCAATATATCGCCTTGCTTACAGTATCGCAATGTATTGAATCATAACTCCTGTATCATATCGCCAGATTCTTGCCACTGCACATCCCTAGATGTGGCGTGTATAATATTTACCTTGTACAACATCTAAGTTAAGCGTGTAACCATGCTAACATTTTGTTATAAGCACTAAACACATAGTACAGCTGAAGATGATGGGAGTGCCATTAGTTTTCTGATGGTGGCACTAGTGGAACATTCAGAGGTCACCAAAGTCATTCAAATGAATCTACGCCACCAGCGTGGGTTAGAAAAACTCTCAGTGAAATTGCATTGAAATGCAGAAGCTAGTGGAACGACAGGGCTTCTGCTCTCTATAGATTAAAGGAACGGTAATTAATTCAGCTCTCCTAAAACAATGTGAAAAGTGAGATCAGCCTCCAAGGGCACCTTGAGATTGAATTTCACAATCACAATACTCCCCCTCACATACAGTACTCTTTTACTCCTATTTCTTTGTTCGGTCTAAATCCATGCATTTCTCATCTCCACTGTGTATGTGTGTGTTTGCACAACAACAATAGCTTCAAACTCCTATGAGACTTGTGTGAGTAATACTGGAGCATATCAATGAGTGGGCCGGGATGACATTTCATCTTATTTTCCTGGTTTCAACCAATCACTCTCTCCTGGTGCACAGGGGAATAACATTGATGGACATTTCTGCATAGCGACAGGTAGGCATGCCAAAGGTATCCTCATAAAGGCTGCAGAAAGCCGATCAACCAATGAATTGGGGTTGAGATGGAAGACACTTTCTCCTGTAAACCACAAAAGCCTTGACCTTGCATTGTAGTGCTGCTGGCATGGACTTATTAACTGACAATACTGTTGCTGAATAAATTACCATTATTGATGATAATAAGGAGTGATTACATAGTTTAGAGGCACGTAATGGGTTGTTAGGGCTTGTGAAAAAATAATCCTGCCATTAGGCCCTTCTAAGTGTGCAATTATTTAAAGAGCATCACTTTTTTCTTTCCTCTTCTCTACAGCTCAGTTTTTACAAATGTGTGCACATAGTTTTTGATCCCAGCCCAGACAACAAAATGAAATCTAGAGTTTGTGGAATGTAACTTATTCTGGTGTGGGCTCCTTCATAAGTACTGGTATAAGTAGAAGCTGTCTTAACCAAAGAGCTCTCAGTATGAGTCTGGAGTATCTAAGCCTTTGGTTTGAAGAAACGTCTACAGCATTTCAGCAGGTAGTGCAGTGCATGACATCAGCTCATGGAGAGAAACTCCTACTCCTACCGCCTTATCATGCTCTGTGCAGGCCTGCAGTGCTTTGGCAATGTATTCTCAAGTACATCCTGCAAGCGCTACAATAACTACTGTAAAGCTGGAGTCACAAAATATCTTACAGACACAAACAAGCTGAAACAGTTTTTTTGAGCACTATGAGTCTGGGTGTGATGGCAACTGAATTGCTCCAGTATTTCATGTGTAGCTCCAATGCCTCCCATAAGGCTTGTATTGCCACTGCTTGCACTATGTTACAACTGGCACCCGTGGCATTACCATCGCTCATCTTCTTTCATGTGAGATATTCTACCTCAAATTTAAAGCATCAATGCTGCAGAGAAAATAAACACTGCATAATAAGGACTTTGGGAGTTACAGTGATAAAATTCCCATGGGACGGGAACAACTTGACAAGCAGTGTTACCATTAATGTGTGTCCTGTTTAAATCCATGAAACGGATTTTGGCTTCCTTGACACCAAACAGAGCCGCAAGCCATGTGTCCCTGTTCTGTCACCAACTTAAAATGTGGTAAATAAAGCTTACACATTAAAAAATACAATACAATACAAAAATTGCATAAACCCAAACTAAGTCAGCTATGTGCATGCTCAAATTTTACAAAAATGCATTTGTGCGAAAGGGTTTGTTAATATAAAGGAGCTCATTAAAAAAAAAAAAAAAAAGGCAATTACACCTCCTGTTAAGAAGAAATTGTTATGGCTAAGCATGCCCCATCAAAGTAAAGGCTTGTGGTGATAAAATCCAGACTCCACTCCTGCCCCTGCACTGCTCCCTGCCTCACTCTTTGAGGTCAGATTTGTTCTGTCTTCTTCAGCTTGATCCTGGGCCAAAGATTCAACAGCAAACTGATCCAAGGGTGGCACCAAACGGACCTCTGGGGAGGAGATTGAAGGGTACGGCAGCACAGGCGAGTGGAGAGGAGAGGAGAGGAGAGGAGAGGAGAGGAAAACGGAAAGGAAAGTAGCAGGCAATGGAAAAGATTTTGCCAGCAAAGCCAATGCACCACACACACACGCAGCAGACCGCAGCACTTGCCTCCGCTTGCCTGTGTCCCTGTGTGACACCGTTCTATAGTGTACCGGTTAATAGTCTCCTTCATCACCAGGGGCCTGTTGCCAGTCAACACTGTACACAGGCTGGCTCACATACACCGAGACTTTGTTCTGGACAGATTGATACAGCTGGTCAGGCACTGCAGAACAAAATACAGCTGGGTAGTGGTTGCACCCCCTACAAGCTTTCACTCTCACCTTGTCTTTCTCCTTGCAACACACACACACACACACACATACATACACACATAGGCACAGAAAAAGACCAGGTGTTTCCCAAGTCTATTAGCAGGCTATTCACCGTAGTAACAGGAGAGGAGAGGACTGCAGTCTATAATGACGCACTATTAAAACGTAGGAGAATTACTGGTCTAACCTTCTGTTAATGCCTCCTAGTCATGTTAGGTGTAGATTATGCATGTTAAATATCATGTGCTGTACTTTTGTATCTCTTTTAAGTTGCTTTCAGCTCCAGTAAACTGATTAAAACCATTTGCATTGGGAATTATTATTATATTAAGTGTGTGGTCAGGTGCATATCATATTCCTTTCTATATCTTTAAATATTTATATACTATACTTTTTTTATACAGTATAATGATCCCATAATGCCGGATGAAAGAAATTAGACTGTACTCTATTTAGTGCACAGTAATGCCTTTTGCAATTCAATTTAATATATAATATGGCCCTCTAGAGTTATTTTTTGGCAGTTATGCTATTGCTTATGATGCTCATAAACTGTGGTGATGCTGCAATGACTCCCTGCTTACTTTTTTTTAATAGCTTTTGATTGGACCGCGCGACAGATGTTGCCAAGCAGCAAATTTACAGATAACGGAAGTCTTCAATACCTAAGACATTTCTTAAGTTTTAATGGCACAACCTGATTTTAGAAAAACACTCGTTTGAAAAGTTACTAAGATCACTTCATTGGCATCAATGCTTAGACTGAAACTATTTTCATGAAATAATTGTAGGACATGTTTTTCCATTTTTGCCAACTTCTTCTATAATGTTCCTCCAGTATCAGAGGACGCACTGTAAGACAAGAAATGTTTGTTCCATAATATTCTCATGATAGAATTGCAGCTTTGCCGCAGAACAGAGGTCTGCTGAGATCTGACGCAAAACGCATCGTTCCATGCTATTCCAATCCACCGTATGATGCATTTCTGCGGACCTCCGCTGCTCAGCTCTGCTTTTATTACACCATGCCAAACACAGTTCATCTGTATACATTGTCCACAATGTCATGACACAGAGTTGGATTCAAATCAATGAAGTATCCCTTTAATGTTCTCTCTTAATCTGTGGTATTACACCAGCAGAGAAGGAAAAAGCAAGAGAAAAACTAGTGGGGCAAAGCTTTGTTCTCATGACTCAGTGTTTCTGTGTAAATGGGAGCACTAATGCTCATCTTGAGGCCCACTGCTGAACATGCTGCCCCCAGAGCACAGAGAGAGTGATAGATAAAGCAAGATGGAAAGAAAGGCAATCAGAGCTGTAGAGAGCACAAGGAACTCTCTCTCTCTCACACACACACACACACACACACACACACACACACACACACACACACCACGTCAGTAAAATCCACGGCCAGAATGACACTATAAATTAATCTTGACATTCGCTAAAATTTCAGCCTCCTTTAAAGGCTTTGCTAAGGGTGCTGAGGATGACAGCTTTACAGCTTGTTATTGAACAGTGTCAGTGGTCAGTCCCTGGCACAAAATGCATGCAGCTGCATTGTGGGCTGCACTGGCATGGATACAGTTTGGATAATCATTAAAAACGTTTCTCATTTGTACACAGTGTGCTCTACTTGTAGATCAAAACTTACTACTAAAGCTCATCTGCAAATATCAGGTCAAGTTAGTCAAGTTTACTGTATAATAATTTTATTTTTTATTATTTGAAATGTCTCAAATTATGTCAGAGGCCCACATCAGCAACACTACCAGTACTAGTCCAATCACTCTAAACCAACACCTACAGCAACTCATAGTAGCCACAAATGTTTGCACTCTGACAATAGCTAAACTACTATTTTATCTCTCTCTTTCAGCTTGCTTTGAGGTAGGTAATTGGCTGAAAAGTCCATTGAGGCACAGTCGACTTTCTAAGGATAAATAAATGAGAAAATCCCACCAAGGCACTGCAAAATAATCTAGTCTGTGGTGGTTCAATAGTCCCATCCATATTTGACCCTCTCAGGTTGTTGTGTGTGTGTGTGTGTGTGTGTGTGTGTGTGTGTGTGTGTGTGTGTGTGTGTGTGTGTGTGTGTGTGTGTGTGTGTGTGTGTGTGTGTGTGTGTGTGTGTGTGTGTGTGTGTGTGTATGTGTGTGTGTAATGTAACAGTCATCTGGTGCGTATTGCGCATCAGACCTGAACTACGTAATCACTGTAGGCACTTTAATTACACAATCACCATACACTCACACTATACAGCTGTGAACAACAGCAGCAGCCATATGGACAGAGGCAATCCATCTCGGAGATCAGACGGATACAGCGATCACTGTGAGCCAAATAGCCCATGGTGAAAAATGGCTACATCTTAAATGACACAGAATGTTTGTAGCTGCTGTTAGCTTTGCAACGTAACAGTATATTAAAGTGTAGACATTACATCAAGGTTGAAGTATTTGTACATTAAAAATGAGGGCTGCTACAGGTCATGTGGGGCAGGCAGACCAAACCCCTCCCAGGTCTAAAGGCATTAAGCCTGTCTGCATGCTTCAGTACCAAAGGAAAAGAGGAGGGAGGCTGTAAAGTGTTACAGTGCACCTTGCAGCAGTGTTTCTGAGAAGCTAAGTACGCATTTTCATCCCTTCCTTTCTTTAGGCTTCCACTGTCCATGCTTCATACATACTTGAACACAAAAAGGAAAAAGTGGCAATGGGACATCTCTGTAATGTTTTAAGTGCTTTAACATGAGGCAATGCAAGGACTATGGAAGAAGATTGGGCTAGTATTATATTTTTCCACTGACTTGACTACATGATGGCAGTGAGAATGCTCAGGGACAATATGTTACAGTGCCATAGCTGGGGCTCGCACTGGGGGAGCAAATAGAACAAAATACTTCTTTAATCCCTCTGCTTCCTCTCCGCAAAGTAACCTCAGTTACCGAGGGAATTGAGATTTTTTGTGGCACAACACAACGAAGGGAAAATAGGCTGCTTCTATTTTCTGACAAGTAACATGTTGTATATTCTTTTTTAGAGGATGCGCCTTCTTGGAAGGGAGAACAGCAGCACTAACAGGTGCATTTGTAAACTTCCTGCATCCAGGTTGTGAAGCCTGACTCCCAATTTCAACTGTGACGCTAGAGAGAGGCTGAAGTGGTGTTGAGATTGAAATTACGCCTTGCTTCATGAAAGTGGAAGACTGTATATGTGACTTGGAATATCAAAGGGAGCAGTGACTGCAGGTGTTTCATCAATGCCACAGCCTGTGTTCAATCCACTAGCAAGGGGTGCCATGTCATTTGCTGTATATCAAACTACAAATGTTAAAAGTCTACAATGTATGTATGCCAGTGTTTTAAATAAAAAATAAATAAAACAGACTCATCTAGTACAAGCATGTTCAAATTCAGGCCATGGTGGGTAATGGAGATGTGATCCAACCACAATATATCCCACAATCCCAATGCTAAAAAAGAGAACATTGCCCCCAACACTAGGATCTTGCCAAGAAAGACATGGTTTTATATTCTAACTAGATTATCTTTTCACAAACTGGAGAAATCAATGGTAGAAATTATGTTCTTAAACCCTGTTCTGTTGAGACTTGGACAGTGCAACTGTATTACACTTAATCCCTTTACGTGAAATAACAGTGATCGCAGTGTCAGCTTCTCTGGGATAAAAATATCCATTGTCCTTAAAGGGCTGACCTGACTAAAAGTCTTCAGAGCACTCATCCACATGCTTGCACAGAGTATAGCGGAGATTGAACTACAGCTGAGACACCACTGTGTCAAACTCTATTTGTTCAGAGACTTTAGATGATGCCCAGGTGAAGGGTTCTGGTGTCAAAGCTAAAGCACAGCTGAGACTTTGAAAAACGATCAACAAAGAAAAGAGAAAGCAGATAGTAAGAGAGAGTGCTAAAATAGTCTGACTTGGTAACACATTCCAAAATTTAAGGACATATTCTGAGCAATAAGTCGGGAAAAACTGGTGAAAAAAACTACTCATCTCATCCAGTCTCACTCTCTCTTGTTACTGCACTTTTTACTGCATCAAATATCAACCTGCAGCCCTTTGATCTGTCATATATTTCAGGAAGAGGCCATTAAAGGTTTGGTTTTGAAGCTATACTGCCATATAAACACTTTTTTAAGTTGGTAGGGAGTGCAACCAGGGGCTGAGAAAAACTACAGAATTTTGCAGAGATACCCACCTCAGTGGGGGAATAAAAAAAAATGTTCCACTATCTCTTTGCATTTTCCTCACCTGCAGGGCTAGACACTGATCTAAGCTTCCAATAAGCTACAATATGGGTTTGAATACTTGCTGGGATGTGTGTGTGTGTGTGTGTGTGTGTGTGTGTGTGTGTGTGTGTGTGTGTGTGTGTGTGTGTGTGTGTGTGTGTGTGTGTGTGTGTGTGTGTGTGTGTGTGTGTGTGTGTGTGTGTGTGTGTGTGTGTGTGTGTGTGTTCTCGCTGTTCACGCAACTTTCATGCATCTTCAACCCTGATTGCTGTCAAGGCAGCATAGTGTATTCCTTTTACAACGCACATTGTTGACTCTGTACTGCAGCTACAATACCCAATGAAGAGGGTGATATCTCCTCGCCTGTAGTGGCGTGGTGCAACGCAGAGGTTGTTAAAGAGGTATGAATCTTTTATGAGGTGGGAAAATGCCACCGTTGTCAATATCAGATGAAAAGGATGAGACTTTGGCACCCGCCTAGAGGGGGAATGTCACTAGATTTTCTCAACACAGCAATTGTGGTTGCGCTGGATGCAACTATGTGTAAAGATACTGCAAATTACTCAATTATGAAACCCTCAGTCAAGTCGATAAGCTGCTTCACTAACATGCGCTGGTGGCACAGAGTACTTGGCCTACAAGATAACAAACTGGGATTATATTTTCTGACTGTGAAGGTTTGCTTAGAAACTTGGTAAACTCAACGAGTTTAGGCTCACTGCTGCAAAGTGAGCCTAAACATCAGCAGATTGCAGCAGTAAACACTCCTCTAAATGGCCTATTAGGGCACAGTGGGGAGACAGAACATTGGACGTAATTACGGCAGATACCAAAGCTTCTTTATGTGGGAGGAGAATGATTCACAAGCATGGCCAAAAGTAGTGAGCGTTTTAATGATTTTTAGCCAAGTTAAATGTTTGAAACACTGACATTGTTTCTGTGGTAAAAGGGCTGTGGGTAGCACATGTTAGGAAATCCTAAAATTTTTCATTTGCATAGCATTAAATGTCACTTAAGAAAGATCTCAGGAAAGGTATCAGGAAGTGAACTAATTGACTTGACTCTTCCGCTTGGTTTGGTGAAAACTACATCAGCCCTTCATGTTTTCTGTACACATAAGTAAGTAGAATACATCTTCACGGAAAGCTGCACACTCTTTAGTCAAGGGTACAGACTCACATTTGAATCTGTTTTACCTGCAAGAAAGTTTTAAATGAGCCAAACTTTTTCTCACTGGATAGATTTGGTGTCATCCCTGCATCTAATTAGAATGAAGGAGGCGAATCTTTGGTTTGTTTTGGATAAAATGGCAGAAAACATTTACACCTTGAAGGAGAATATAATTGATGCGGAGCAGCGTATTCCACTGTGTAGCGAGTCATCATCAAACGATTGAGCCTGACAGCACCAGGAAGACTTACAGAAATGAGCCTAGGTCTGCTATATTTCTTCTTTTCTTGAATAAGAGCAGGCAATTAGCTCAGTTTAGCACAAATACTGTAAGAAAGGGGAAACAGCCTGGCTCTGTCAAAAGGTTAAAATATAAATAATTCACATACCAGTGCATCTAAAGCTCATTTATTATCATGTTATATATTTTCAGCTAGCTGTTTCCCCTTGCTTTCAGTCTACTAACCTAAGCTAACTAGCTACATATCAATGTGCCCTGTAAGATCAGGGCAGGTAATTTGACCAAACCCTGTAACATCACTCAGGTACACCATACAGTAGTAAACAGCTACTAAAAGTACAGCCAAGGTAATACTAGCGAATGCACGTTCATTCAACTGCTCTGAGACAAAGTGAAAAAAAGAGATTACTTTAGAGGGAAAGGTGAGAAATCAACTCACTATCAAGAATGTGTGGAGAGGACATATTTTCTAGTACCAGTGACTAATGGATTGCCACAGCCTTTTCAGAAAGCATATTCAAAGATACAGCCTTGTATGTGTGAGCCAGCATTAACTGCCAAGAAGCAATGGCAAAGAGAAGCAGAGTTGCAGAGATAGCTATGAAGGAGGTAGCAGCTAACATCAGGCTAACAGTGGCTGTTGGTTGTGGAGCAAGTGCATACATACTGTAGCCTTATGGTATTTTTGGGTTCAATTTAAACAAGATGGCAAGAGGCGAAAGGAAACGGAGAACAGCACCAAAGCTTTAAACCACACAGTGGTAGTGCAAATGTACTGCAGGATACATAGCTCTAACTGGCTAACACAGCTTCTTCTAAGTAGACATGTAGAAAATGTTATAACATTCATTTGGGTAATGTAATGTGACATAGGCCAAAACAACTCGCAAATACTGTATATTCTCCATTGCCAACAAGATGAGCAGCCCTGTGTAAAAATGACAGGGGTGTGCAACAATATTATGTTTGCATGTTTTCTGTATGCTGTTAGTGGAGCTAGCAGGATTAATTACACTGTATTGTTGTTGGTCCAAAGCAGCAAACCGTGAATATCAGGAGCTGGCCAAAGTATAAAAGAAGTTACAGAGAACCAAAAGAGCTGTGACTCATGAAGTAAAGATAAGGGAGAAAAATCATTTTGCCTCTGAATAAAGTGAACTGCGCCAAGGAACAATACGTCTGGGTACGACAGCAATTTTGTCCCTGGTGTGAATAACAATTAACTTGTTATACACAAAGGGGAATCAAATAGGTGTGCATTATTTATTTGAATGTATTGCATGAATTCAACGCAACACATTTGAACAGGTATGTTAGTCCAATCACTTGTCAGAAAGCCTTTCTTTATGCAAATGCTAGCATGTAATAATTCAACTTTGAGTTTAAGTTTATTTGGCATAGATATCCATACGATTTAGAAAAGCAGTAAATTTGCATTAATTCCAAATCAGATGTGTCTTGTTTTAACTCTTTACTTCTGATTAAAGGCAGGCAAACATAATGTACTGAATATGTATACTATAATTCACACAGTAAATCTTATTGTTTTTATTCTGGTTCTAACTTGATACACATTACGCACTATAGTGTAAAGGATTAACTCCTTTAAGTCTTTCCAAAAAGGTGGCTTGAGTCTAATCATCACTGAAGCTTGGCAATGTAGAAGTGTAATATTCCAATGGTTGGTGTTTAATAACGTACTGATGTTGCGTATGAGATAGGGTGCCCACAAATAGTCGACCTAGCACTGGTCGACCAAAAAATCATTAGCCGACCAAAATTGCATTAGTCCATTGGTCGCAGGGGAAAAAAACATTTGGAACTGTGTCTTGTCAAAATTAAGTGAAAATCTATGTGACTGGCGAATGGCCTAAAAGGCTGGAGGGCTTTTGAATTTAAAGGGCCAGATACAGGTAGTCGTGACACTCACTCACTGTCAGTGTTTTTTTGTTTTTTTTTTAACATGGCAGGTCCTGGTTCCTCAGACATCGTGGTTAGACAGTTAATAATTAAAAGCCAATCATGTTGGGAAAGCTAAAATATGGGATCACTTTGAAAAGAACAAGGATGAACCCAAGAAGGTCACATGCAAACATTGCAAGAAAAACTTTGCCTATCACTCGTCCACGACGAACATGACCTACCACCTAAACATGTAAGTAATGTTAGCCTAGCTACCTGCCCATGTTCCGACAGTCTCATTGCTGATTTTTTCTGACACACTTAGAATCTGAAATTATTAGGCGGTGTCATTAGCAGGCGGCAGACTTATAGCGTGTGGTTGTGTGTACTTTTAAAAGTGGGATATATATTATTATGTGTCAAATAATCGCTCTAAATGACGACCACTGGGCGACCAACAAAATCCTTGGGGGGGGGGGGGGGCCCTAGTATGAGGGCATAGCCATTTACAAAAAGTAGAGTGTCAAGTATTAAAATTTACACATGACACCTTTAAATTAATTTATCTTACATTTATTGTTTGTTGTTTTGTGTGTTTGTTCATGATTTGCTTACACACCTAGACAAATCCTCTTGGGTTAAAGAACGTATATGCATGGAATGACAATTTAATTTTCACACATTCAGACATATCAAGGATTACCACCCTCTAATTCTGAAGTTGTAAACATTCATGGCAGACATGTGGGAGGTCTACAACCAGAGAGAAAAGAACAGGGTCTTCTTTAGGAGCAAGCTTCCCACAGTGCCTTATTTAATATTCATGCTCTGAAACACCAGATCAATCAGGCCTGCTTACTGCATGCCACTGACATTACTGAGGAAATTTCTTCATTTGGTGGCACGATCAATAGCTCATTACAGCAGCTTTACACTGGGTTGTCTCTGGGCAGGCCTGCTGGCTTAATTCCCTCTACATCACAGGCCTATCTTATCTGTCCATCTTCATCATGCAGCACAGAGAAACAGCCTTCTGCTTAACAACACTTCCACACTACACCTTACACCAACTTACTTTTCTGCAAGTTGACTTTTTGAATGAGTCTCAGGTGATGTTCATGGGAGATATGAGGGAAATCAATGCTGCAGTAGGGATATGGAAGTCCAATATATGTGTTCAGTGCAAAAAAAGACGTGTGTATTTGATCAATACCATGCCTTATACATGACATACCTTTGCAGTCGGGGTTATTTAAATCGCAACTCATCCAGGAAAAAAGCCACTATAAATCAATTTGAATTCACACTTGCCCAGAAATAAATAAATTATATAGAAACAAGGAAAGTCAAGCCTTCTTACGCAACATATTTTCTCTGCAACTCAGAAAACATACAGAAACAGTTGGTAAAAGCATATGCCAAAAAGTACTAGACATGACAATGATCCCTGTGACAATTTGCATGATAAGAATGTTTTTCTTGGTTTCATGAAATCAGGTCTTTCACAGAGTTATTCAAATCTGCACCATTGTGCTCGAAAAGCCTTTCGGTTGCTAATGAAACTGAGCTATTACTTTTTTAATTCAACCATGAAATGACAGCAGACCTCATCATAATAACATTAAAGCTCTCCTCCTAAGTGTCAAGTAGAATGCAATGAAGTGCTGAACTGAATTCCCATCAGTGGGCATAATTTCATGGTGATCTTTAATAATTATACACAGTGACAGATAACAGGAGGAGCCAAATATGAAGCAAGTCGGGGCCTACTTGTAGCACTAAAATCATACACAAACAAGTGTCAATTTAGATTTAGGACACACGGAAAATTACTTTTTTTAGGCTTGTGATGAAAGGTCAGCAATAACCTGGAACACTTTTGCCTTGGTCTGACTAAAGATGCTCCTCTACAGTTTTATGGTACTGCACCCTGCAGATGAAGGGCACCTTTAATAACTTCTGGGCAGGCGTGGAGCTGTAGCCACCACTCTTGCAGGATCTCTCGCATCACCATTTCAAACTGGAAAACATACAGCACAGCATACAGAAGCACATAGCAGCACGTGTCAATAACATGCAAAGCCGCAATCATTACAATGGATATGTGACGAATAACAGCCACAGGAAGAAGTGAAACACAAGTGAAAAGTAGGAATAAGTGATAATATGTTGAAAAGGAGGCAGCAAGCTCTGGTACGGATATCAGGAGGATATAGCATAGCCAAAATGATCGCTTTACGTTCTTTACAGTCTTGTGTTTTTCTTTGATGTGGTTAATGTTTTGGTTTGCCCGTTTGGCTCGTTGCATTACTTCTGTGCTGCCGCATTGATAGTTATCTCCTGGATGCAAAGTAAGATCGGGGCTTTCACATAAACAAGCCCAGCGCTGCCACAGTGCATTAGTCACAGCCCTAGTCTGGCCTTTTCAAAGTCGCTACTCCCACTCGAACTGCTAATAGATCACCAGAATCTGATATTCGCCTAGCAGGGATCCTCGCAATGGAGAAGCTGTGCGCGCGTGCCTGTGCATGCATGGTCACACAGCGTGCTGTACTGTGTTTTAACTAATAAGTGGCATTGTGTCAGGATGGTTATGAAAAAAATAACAAGAAAAAAAGTTTCTGACCATCCCCTCCTCTTTTCCTACTCTCGGTCTGCTCTAATGACACAACGCACAGTAGAAAACGACTCTAACATAATGAGCAGCCTGAGCTATGTAAAATATGTATTTTATTTACTATACTGCTTATAATGAAGCCAGTGTTGCTAGACCTTGTGCATCTGAGGACATGTCTAATTTCCAAACCGGACTAATAAGGTTCCTGTAGAATATGCAGCCTTATTAAAGTGTTGGCGCGGCCCCCGTTGCCCCCTCTGACATTAAACAACAGTTTGGAGAAAGCTTCAATCAGCACCGTTCCTCTTGCTGTAACATCAAATTGCCCATGGCTGAGAGATACCCTTGCTCTTTCTCTCCCTCTCCTCCCACTGAGTTGGCTTTATAGGCAGCAGTCCGGCAGGGGTAATTTCTGCTACCACTCCAGGGAAATTACTCTGTGCTGTTGGAGAAAAGGCAGTTTGTGAACTGCTTTATCAAGCTCCTCGACTCCAATAACTAGCAACATTTGGATGCAGGCAAGAAAAAGCCTCTACATATCCTCACAGACTGTACGTCGCTTAGTGCCACCAATGTAACAGCAAGTTTAGAGCCAGTGTGTGTGCACGCATCTATGTTTTTGAATAGGCACATGTCCATCCAATTGAGCATTTGTTTCTGCTAGACTGACTTTAGTCATGTACTATAGATAAATGTATGTCTGTGTATATATGTGTGTGCATGTACAGTACATTCTCGTGTGTGCACATCTATTCTGTTCCTCTACACTGAGTAGTTCAGCTGTGCCTTGCTGGGACTGATGAATAATTTCTGCACTGTGCTCTGCTGTGGCACGTCTGGTGCAGCCTGACTGCACCACACAGCTACAGCTTCACATTTGCATTCAACAAACATTCACTGCCCCCCCCCACCCCCCCCCCACCCCCACTGCCATCCCCAACACCATTAAGCCTGTCAGCTTCTTCCCTGTGTGGAGGGATGCAACAAGCTGCCACTAAACCCTTTTTAAAGCAACAGCAGTTTCCTTTCGTCAATGCCATCTCAATTCTTCTCCCCAGGTTACATCTGCTCCCAGTAAATCCAACAAATGGGTCCCAAACAGCCAAGCAAGCAAAAACAATTAATTCCACAATTCTCATTGCAGATTCTTCACTAAAAAAATCCTGATTGTGGATTGGTTTGGCATTTAAGTTCAAGCCCAGAAAAGAGGCGAAGCAGGGCTGAAATGTCAGCTTTTTTGTGGAGTGGCAGGCCTGCTGATGTGGTGACCTCTATGTGCTGTGGTTAAAAGGTTGGAGGGCTGTGGGACAAATGAGGAGGTAAGAGCATTTACAGGTACCAGAGTGAAACAAAGGGACATTTTAAAGATCACTGCAAGTCCTGGGGGTACGTAAGCATTCCAGTGCCAAAACACAGCCTTAGTCAAGAATCCATCACTTACTGTACAGTGTAGTGTTACAGGTAGTGTAATGAAGCTGCATTATGCCTGTTAACATATTTGTTGACATGTAGACACTGTTATTTGTTGGGTAAAATATGGTTGAGATAACATAGAAACATTGCCTTGTGAAAGTGTGTTTTGAAACTTCAACGAAAAAATTACCGTGTTACTATTATGGAAACCGCAAGTAGCATTGCCAGTGAAATGTGCAACCAAACCTACTGTCTTGGGGTCTTTCTGGAAGACCTCCAGCGCTCTGCTCCTTCATCTGTCCTAGACGAGTGTGTATTTTCAGACATGATGCGCCTCTCAATGCATTTTACCATAAATGAGCAGATCATGTCATCATCTATCTTTGTCATCGGTGGAAAGTGTTCCTCACTATATTGCCGCACATTTCCACTCTTAAACACTCATTTTCAGCCCAAGTAATGCATTTTTAATAAATAGCAAATATTTTCAGTTTAGTGTACTAGAGCCAAGAAGAGAGTCTACAGCATGTTTAAAACGAAAGTGTAGCCTCTTTTGATGAGCAGTCTTACATACAGTCTTACTTACAAAAAGTAAGACAGCACATAGTAACCTGCAGCACATACTGTATTTATTACAAATGTTGGCCTCAGTTCAGTTTCATAGACCTCTGCTGTTGCACAAGAACCCCGGGTGACTGTCTGGACGGGCAGCCTACACCACCAGGGCAGGCTCCCACGTTTGAATATATAATTATACAGCCTGCACACTGGTTCACAACTCAATTCCTCCAGAGAGATTTAAGTAACGCTGCAACAACAAGCCTTTTAATTATGTGAGGACATGTAAAGACTATAACTTAAATCACAGCTTATATACTGACAACCTCTCAAATTGTAAACAATTAGGATATGAATACTACAACGGTGCAGCATGGTGCATATGTTAAGTTTTACATGGGACATATAGTGCTGTCAACTTCTTGAGACCGAGACTGCAGGAAAGACAATAGCTGCGATGCGCAAAACAATAGAGCACTATCACCGCCTCTAACATCTGCACACAAAAAGGCAGGGGTTAATCAAAGGCTTTAGGATACTATGACATCTGGGAGGAAAGACAAGTGATAAGGCAATCCACAGTAATAATCCCACACGCACAGGTACCGTGACAAAGAGCCACACGTATTTCCACAGCCACCGGAGCAGCGCTTCAAGTACGGAGGGGATTGTACTTACAGTTCTGAGGAACTGAATTTCATCCTCTCCTTCTCCACCTTCAGCCATGGCTGCAAAGGAGCCTGTTCAGACTCGGGAAGCCTCCGCTGGCTCCTCTCCCCTATCGATATTAGCATATATAGCTAATCCACGGCCATATACAGCGGGGGAGACTACCGCAGCATGTGTCACTCAAGCCCCTGTGCTCAAGCACCGCTCACCGCCCCGGAGGAGGAGTGTGTGCCAGCATCGGTGGGGCTGGAGCAACTGGGGACGGTGAGGCGGGGAGACAGGGAGAAGCCAAGTCGTGCAGCCGAGATACAGCAGCAGCGGGGTCTTTATCTTGCGACGTCACCGGCGGACCTTCTTCATACAACCGTGAAAGCGCGAATATTCAAAGAGTATCAAACGCGTTGAAATCATAGCCATCTAACAGCCATCTAGTCTGGTGCGGATTCACAGAAAGCATGCTAATGTGTGAAAAGGAAACCGACGGGCTGATTCTGCAGTGGGCAGGAAATCCATGGTCGCTGCTATTTGCAGTGCTGGTCTAGTATCAGCACCATGGTCAGCACCCCCAAAAGCATAGGCATGTCCCTCCTGTGTGTAAGGCATCTGCTGTAAGTGTAATGTGTATCTTTCCAATAGTGTCCACATATTTCTAAACAGAGAATGCGTTTGTAATACTATATATGAAGTGGGAAAAGCACACTTATGGGTATCAATACAAATATACTATTTCTACAATTACTTATTTATTTTACCCTAAAACATCTGCACATGGTGTTTGCTGTGGCTATTATGTATTGTTATTTAGAAAGGCTACTACTACATCAAGCAAGAACATCTAAAAAATAATCCATACTTAAAAAAGGTGATAGTGAACTGTGTTTCAGTTCAGTAGTATATATCCCGGCCTGACATTTAATTACACGTGTAATTAAATGTCATAAATAACTAAACAAACTAACTCATAAATGTCTTGAATAACTATTTTAAACATGATAACTGAATGAATAGCCATTCAGTTATTTAACATTGAATGAGATTAAACACAATAAAAACAATAATGACTGCAAGTTAATTTAACCTTTTCTGTTTTCTGAATAAGTCTCTACTGCAGTGTAAACAGTGACGACTCTGGTGGGTTGAATTGAGTTGACCCTCAGCCTGGTCATAGCGACCTACTCACCTATACAACTAAATCCAATTAAACACATATACTCCCTTATCATAATGCGATGCCGCCCTCTAGTGTCAAAGCTGTGACATAACACTTTCCTTCCCTTATTTAGTCTTTTTTAAAAGCACTTGATCCTCCCCTTCTTCCCTCTGCTTATGCCCACAGGTAAACCGTGTCCTCTCCCGTTCATCCTCCTTCCCTGTCTGAATTACCCGGATAACAGCCTTTTGATAAAACCAAGCTAATGATAGCATTATATTTCAGTACCTTTGTAATATTCACCTGAAGTATGCCAGTCAATTTTGTTAAGTGTAATATTTTTAAATCAACTCAGCACCAGTATGAAAACACAGTTACCTGGGTCCAGTGTAACTGTTTGACACTTCTGTCTGATATCAGGGAAGCGGGGTCTCGTGATTGATTTGGATCTATTTCTTGTGACTGTTACACTCACACCTGTCCCCCGCAAAACAATGACAGGTAGGAACTAAAATTAGGCTCTTGGGGTAAGGGATATGAAATAGCAACTTAAATGTTGCACATGTAAATAAAAATAGTTAGTTAATAGTTGATGATAATGGATTAATTATTGTATGTAATAATATTAAGTTCAAAATAACAACTCAAATACTGAAATAAAGCTATATGAGTTTGGTAGATACCTGTACCTGCTTGTATATGTACTTTCTGAAACAGTTTACCCTTTTTTCTATCTGTATCTAAGTTATTAGTAGCCTATCATCATACCATTTATGCCACCAGTGGAGGAGGAAGGCTTCCTGCATCATGAAGGACTCCACCCACACTGCTAGCAGACTGTTTGCCCCCCTCCACCCACCATGCTAACAGACTGTTTGCCTCCCTCCCCTCAGGAAGAAGGCTGTGCAGCAACTCTTCTCAGGGTTAAAGCTGTTCTGTTGTTCTGGTCTGTGCAATAACTGCTGCGGATATACTATCATGGGCATGTGCTATTTGTTTTATATATTTGTGGTGTATATCCCCCTCTCACACTACCTCTCTTACACTTATTTATAACTTTTATGTATTGTGCATGTTTCCCTAGTTTTTGACTTCTGTGTTCTATTGTATTCTTTTTAGTCCCTTTATCTTTGCTCTCCCACCGGGACCTGAGTGCATACTTTCGGTTCCTTTTCATGCAACAAAGTGATCTGTCAACGACAGTAAGACTTCTTGAATCTTGCCACACCTAAGGGTAAATTTAATCAAATATAATTCACAAACGTAGAAATAAATATATTATTCCCCCTAGTTTCTGAGGTATTCTGCATCCCTCCTGAAATACAAATGTACCTGGACTGAAAATAACGTCCCTGGCGGACAGGCATATACCTATAATTTAAGAAAATCCTATTATGAATCGAAACAGCTTAGTAGTGGTATTAGTGATGCACATGTTGGCCACTAGGTGTCTCTGTTTCGTAAGAAATGGCACCACCTCGGGCACTCAAAGAGCAGGTACTTCCACACTATCTTTCTGCGTGTACGACAACAATGGTGATGTTAGCCTGGAAAATACTTGCTGCTAAATTAATTTCATCTACACTCCGCCCCGACTTTGGGGTGCACAGTCTGAAACCGATCACATGGCCTACCTGCAAGCTGCAGCTGCACTGACTCAAACAATAAGGGCTGTGCTAAACACTAAGGGACCAATCACATGAGCGAAGAGCCGGCGCTGAGTTTATTTATTGGACCAAACGCCTGTCAATCACGACAGACAAGCCCTGTGAAGCAGCGGTGAGCACTGGCTGGCTGCAGTACAGGGATGTGAAGAATGATTATGCCATGCCACTAAACAGGGTAAGTGTTTATATTTTACGAAGTGCTCAGCTGTGTTTTTACTTGCTGCAGGTGCAATTGTCTGTAAAACGCACATCCAGCTTCTAACTGCATGACATTGAAGTGAAGCTGGTATGATGCTAATGCAGAGTTTTATGCATTATATTTGAATTTATAATAAATAAAACACATTATTTCTCGATTTCAGTTGCAGTGGGCAGCAGTAACTCCCGTAGGGTTGTAACTATGCTGCCATTTTTATACTGACAACTGCAGTCGGGTTTGTTGCAAGGTGACAGTAACCCACGGGATTATGTTATGATGTAAACAGTTCAGAGATGTTGCCAAATGTTGAGAAAATCCATTGAAGCGCATGTAAAACTGTGACTGTTTTGCTTGTAAACATCTGACACGGCAGCCATAGCGTTGAGCTCTGCGTGTCTCCTCACCTTGTGTGACACTCTCAGGGTTTTATGCGGCAGCAGCTTGTGAAATGTTGATGAAATGCGGTTTAGAAATAGAAATGTTCTATTCCTACCGGAGAGGAGGATGAAGATGATATATTGTTAGAAAGGTGAGTGTATAATGAAATCACTGTTTTGTTTAATCTATGCAGTGTTAGATTTTGTTTAGTGTTTAATTAACAAATGGGTTTGATGGGGAAATAAGAAGGATCAGTTTGAATGCATGTAAAGATTCGATTTTGTCTAAAGCTTGAACTCCTAAAGTATGTCATAAGGAGTGCATTGTAGACACTAGTAGGGTTAACATGTTACAGGACACATCTTCAGATTTATAGCTGTGCGCTGCTTTCTCTCTGACAGAATCTGGACAGGCCAGGTGATGAATAGCCAGATATCCTCCTCTGCAGACTTGGCCCAGTCACTCTATCTGAGGGCTGATCACTTACTCAAGAGTGCTTGAGTGATTAACATGGAACCCATCATGGAGGGCACGCACACTGTGTTGCTCCTATATGCACCCATCCGTGAGCTAAGCAACATCAGTCTGTATTTCCTCAAGAGGCGGGCCCCGAGCTTCAAGTACAAGAGCCGCACCTCCCATTCAGTGAAGGCCGGTAATGACCATGACGGGGGAAAGGAGGATCTTGCAGTGTCCGAACAAAGAGGCCAGTCTTACGGCTCCTCGGGCCAACTCCTCATATCCCAGCAGGCAACAAAGGAGGCAGTTGCAGAGCTCTGCTGGCTGGCGGCTGAGCACAATCAGTTGTTGGTGGACCTCTTATCGCTGTGTAGGGATTGCGCAATCAAAGTCAGGATGGGTAACCAGGATGGGAAACTTCAGGATTACATGGAGGGTCAGGAAGTTCACCTTGGAGGTCAGGTTCTCAACAGCAACGACTATCCTCTAACTGCAACCTCGGAGCATAAGAGATCAACATCCAAGAGCAAAAAGCTGAAGAAGTCAGGGGGCAAGAGCCTTGACAGAGCAGAGGATTTGCTCCACAGTAAGATGAGGAAGAAAGTTACGAGTGGAACTTCATCTAATCAGCTTCCTGCTCACAACAGTGTGTCCATATCTTCAGCCTCAGTAATGCAGCAGATCCCAGCCCCAGCCTCTGGCCATGTCACCGACAGCCCTGTCACCGGCTCTTATGTCAGTGCAGTCAGTAATCCCATCCTGCCCATGGAGGAACCCTTCCAGATCAGTCATGAGGGTTGGGACTTCATGGAGGACAACCGGGCATTTGACCCTGACATTGATTTCTGCAATGACTTCTCAGAGTATGAAGCAGAGTTGGGTTATGAGTCGTCATTCTGCAGCCTGATGGAAGAGCTGACCCGACGGGAAAGTGGGAGCAACCTTCGACCAATTAAGGGTTCTGATTCCTTGGGTGAGACATTATCTGAGAAAGCATCATCGGTCAAGTCCGCTCAACAGCTGTATGGTGAACTCAACCAGAGTAATACGGGGGTCAGGGTGGTGGCCAAAGTTAGGCGGGATGTGGAAGGTAGAGTGCAACATGTCAGCCATACAAGGGATCATCCAGGGACTAGCAGCTGCCTGCAGGGTTATGTAGAGAGAAGAGACCATCTGCTTGGAGTCAATAGAGAAAAGATGGGTAACAAGCTTTCTGAGGGACTACGGTTGCCCCTATCCCATACCAATGAACCATACCCCCAAGCCAAATCACACATAAAGAGCCCCTCTTCACCATCTCTCGCTGGCGTCTTCAACACATCTTTCCCTGCCTCAAACAGTCTCCAGAGCATGTCCCCAGTTCTGTCCCCTCTGTCTTCCAAGCAGGCAAGCCCACAACTCAACCACCGCATTGTTCTGCTCTCAGATAAGGATGTGGACCACGAACAAGACAGCTCCAGTAACACAGATGAGCCCAAAATCTTCACCGAGGTCATCGACAAGAACGGCAACAAGCGGACTGTGACCCATCTGGATCTGAACCGCAGCAGGCGGCCCAGCAACTCCAAGTGGAATTCCTCCAGCAACTCCACAACAACAGGTGAGACAGATATCACACCGCTCCCACTTTGAACATATTGATTCATGTTGAACTCCCTCACTTGATGTAGCTGTTGACACAAGTGCTGTTATCATCTTTAGTAGCATGAAGCGTTTGTCAGAATATGCCCTTCATCTGGCATTGCTGTTGCTGGATTTCAAAGAACAGAATAAGAAAGAGATGCCTTGAGAGAGATGTCTGAGGTTGTTGTTGAAATGCTCCAGCAATTACTTTGCAGCATTTTAACTGACATACTTTTTTTTTCATGTGAGTTTTACTTTGTCACTCTGACTGTTATCTAATAAACTCGCTAGACAAATAAATAAGCGATGCATTACACAATGTCTCTGTTAGTATTCATCTTGGCTTAGACCCCAAATTAAAAACTATCCAGCAGAGTTGTACAAGGGGCAAGCAGGGCCTGAGAATACTCTCGCTGATGATCCATTTTAACTGTCTCAGCGCCACCAGGAAGGCAGAGATTAGTGGGAGTGTCCAGGATCAAAGGCTCAAAGTTGACACAGGGTTCGACCTGACCAGGGTTCTCGTGAGCTTCAGTGTTAACTGAAGCATTGCCAATTTGGACTCGGAGGGATATGCTGTCCCTCCCCTAAATCTACATCCTGTCCAGTTCATAGGAAACTGACAAAGGATCAGGGACCCAGCGGGCACAAGGGTTACAGAGAAAAGGATTACAGTTTCCTTATTTGCAGAACTCTTATCCTCTTTCAATAGTCTGTACCATTGTATCTTATGTCTACAATGACAGGGTAAATGTTTTTTTAGGTACTCAGAACATATATGATATTTGCAAAGCCATAATAATGTCAAAGCATTATTCCATTAGCTACCTCTGTTGTGTGACTAATCATCCCCATTAGTCAGTGTCACACAATTTTTGCTTTTATTTGCAACAGGAAACAGATGACTTTCCACTGATGATGTAATTTACTAACAGACCATGGATTATGACTGGACCTTTTTAATGTCAGTTTACACAGTTCAAGGACCATGCTGCACAAAGAGCTGTGTGGCGCTAAGTTAACTGGTGGATAGCCCAGCTTTAGTAATGTGGAGATGATTTGGATCAATTTATACTGAAATGACACTGTCCCTGTGTGCTCACCCAAGCATTTGCAGATGCCACCATTAACATTTACACACACACACACGCATTCCACACTACCTGGCATCAGACCCCACTTCTTTTTTTACATTCAATTTGATATTCTTGCAAATGTCAATAGTGACATTATGACTACTGGTTTGTAATTTCCTCAGCATGGATCAGATGCATCAGATGTAACTACATTTTATTATAACCAATAAGCTCTCTGTATGAGATTCAATGCTCATACTCAAATGCTTCATGCTGCAGTCTTCACAGTGAAGGCTTGAACCTTTAAGTTGGAAAAAAAAACCTTCTGTCGATTTCGCTGCATCTTAGATCGCTCTTGTGTTGCTTGATAATTTGATACACTTCAGATGTTAACACAGATAAATGAACATCACAGGGTCCGGCCAAAAAGGCTAAGTGAGTCAGTGCGAAACCCAGCCCTTTATGGTTTGCAAATGGCAAATGAATTATGATCCAGGCTCTTTAATCTGTACTACCTTCTTATCAAAGCTCAGTGCTTATTAATGAGGGCGATTATGCAGATGGTAATGGTACTTATAAAGTAATTAATTATCTTTTTTGCTTCATGTGCTAATGCTCATGTTCTATCTCAGAATACCTTACATTTACTAAAGGTGTGTGTGTGGTTGATTCATGTGTGTTAACACAACATCTATGTAATGTATGTCTGTTAGTTTCTCTTTACGTTAGCATTTGTGTTGCTTGTTCTCTTTTACTTAACAGCTTTTTGGCGACGACAGTCAACCCAAACACCATTTTTAAATCTGCACAGGGAGTTTAAATGCTCTATTAATAGCTTTGGGGCAGCAGAAACAAGCTGCAAATGCCCATTATAAGTGGAAATGTATCACATTTAAGTGGAAATGGGGAACTTTATTTTACACATCTAAAAGATACATGGCAACATTAGCATTCATTTGGATTAGATTCAGGTGTCTTTCTGGCCAGCTGGTAAATGTAAGTTCAATATTCCCTCTCCATTCAGTCCTGTTTTTGGTCCTTCCCAGCTCCCGATGGAAATAGCTGGCTCTTTAGCAGCTAAGTGCTCCACTGTTTTCACCAGCTAGTCACTAACTTTGTCTGTCTGCCATTTAATGCTGAGCAGTTGGAGTAGAATCAAGTTTTTTTTGTCTGCAGTCGAAAATGATGACAAGAGCGGTGAGACTGATAGAGAACAATAAAAGTATGGGCCAGAAAACCAAAACGGTGAGCTAAAAGATGCTATAAAGCTGAGCTTACAGGAGCTGATGAAATGAGAGTTATCATTTGACATGGCATGACATTTGTTGTTTTTTCACTAAAAGCAGCCATTTTCACATTATACTGGTCCACTGTCATAAGAATATTGATTATAGTTGCTTTAAAATGTCACTTTTCAGCTCAATCAGCCATTTGTGTGTCTCTCTCTTTCTCTGTCTTTATCCACTCTCCGCCCCCCACTTATTTTATTGCCTGACATATGGCAAGCAATACCATAATCAGATTACCAAATACGTCCCTGCAAGGTCATATGAAACTGATCAGTGCAGAGCGAGAGTATATCACCCCACTCTCCGTGCAAGCTGTCATTCAACACAAAATGCCTTGCTTTGCAACATTGTTCCACCCAGTGAAGACAACGGCCAACTTTATTCAGGTAATGAAGTTCCATCAGCCAAAACAGACTAAGAGAGCTTTTCTCTCAGTCTGTCTCACACTGTTGCTCTGAGCTGCATACTACATGCAGAGAAACAGGGCACAAAGGTCTTTTGCATAATGTGTTAACTTGTTTTCTTTAATAAGTGATTGCTCACACTACCACCATGGAAAATGTTAGCTATGTTCCATCTCATGCCTTTCAGTATGAGCAGCTTGCTTCTCCTCAATGTCCCATTATTTTAAGCATGCACAGTGGAGTGGAGCGAGCCTAACCAAATTTCCTATCTTCCGGTCAATGGCCTGTTAGGTCCAATGAAAGCACTCTTCGTTCTTTCTCCGTTCTGTATATCGGGTCTGCCTCTAGAACTTCATTTCAAATGAACAATGATGACTCTGTGAGCATCATGCCATGCTACATTGCTCTGGCCCTCCACTTGTAGCTACCCCTAACATGCTGTAGAAGGTTAGTATTTTCAGCCTAACCAGTCAGTCAGGCAGCCAGTCTGACAGCTTTGGAAAAATGGCTATGACAGGTGCAAAAGAAACAGTGTGATTTATAAATCCTACTTTTTTCATGATTTATATAGAAGTCTATGATCCTTCGTCCTAGCTAAAATTGATGGCGGGGGGATGGAGGCTGCCAGATGCACTCGGCATGCCACATGGCCCAGTTCTTTTCCTTTAAATTATGAGGATATAGATTTCTAGTGGATGAAATAGGGCAGACTGTGCAAAGCCTTTTAAATGTCTGTAATAAGAACAAGAAACTGTAGCGTTGGATTATTGTTCATTTGTGAAAGCTCTGTATTTATATGTATATAGCTATTTCTGCTTTGTCTGGCCTGCAGTAGCCCCAAACTGATGTAGTAAAAAGAATCAGGTTCAATGCTGCTGATATTTGAAGAATAGTTTTGCTTTTGTGAGTTCATGTCTGATTTTCTTGTGTTCAATGCAGCCTCCACAAAGCTTCCTCTGGTCTCTGACAAACGGACAGGGTAAAAAAAATCATCTATGACAAACCCCACCTGTCAGTATTAGACGTTAGGTGACAACAGCAATACTTTATTGTTAAACTCTTAATGCTTACAGTAGCACAGAAAAACCCACGCTGTCTGACTGCTGCTCACTCTCACTCTGTGATTTTAACTGTCAGATTACTGTCAGTCAACACCTGCAGGTTTGCTCCAAGGAAACACCTGTATGAACTTTAGATGTCTGAAAGTCTCTATTAAAGAGCGCTGACTTTGCTTTAGGGCAGTGTATCATATAAGACTGCTGTTATCTTTGGTTTGACACATAGTAACGCCTGGAATGTCTCAAACTGTATTCATTCTCTCTCTCTCTCTCTCTCTCTCTCTCTCTCTCTCTCTCTCTCTCTCTCTCTCTCTCTCTCTCTCTCTCTCTCTCTCTCTCTCTCTCTCTCTCTCTCTCTCTCTCTCTCTCTCTCTCTCTCTCTGTGTGTGTCTCACTCACACACACAGAGCTTTACTGCAGAGTGTTTCACTACAGGGAGAAACCATAGTCTATTTATTAAAAAAAGCAACACCCTGTCCAGATGGTGGCAGTGTGAGCCACCTTACTCTTATAATAAATTAAGTGACTTGTTGGCTGTCAGTCTGGAGAAACACAGGCACACATACACAATGTAATGTGCATGAGAATCATAAAATAACATAGCAAATATATCAATAAGTGATCATTGTTTGCGTATTTCATATATTTAATATTTTAGTTATAATTTAGAGCGATGATAGCTGTTTTTGATCACTAGTTTCTTTCCTTGGCTCGGACTGGGCTTAAGTCTGCGTTTGGAAGTGTCCCAACTTACAGTCAGCAGTTCCCATTGCAGGACAATGCAGCACAGCATTATCATAATGAAAAAGTTATTAATTTAATCCTTTTTTTCTCCCTCTTCCCAAGTCCTAGATAACTGGAGGGACTGCAATACGCTGCTGCTGTCTCATAATGACTGATTGTGGTAGAGTACTAAAGCTAAATTTCAATGCTTCCATTTTTTAAATGAAGCCCTCCCAAGTAAGTTTTGTGTGTGGGCTTGTAACTGAATTTGATGCATTTGGCTGAAACCCAGAAGAGCTTTGCAAGGGGACTTCCGATGCTTTAGAAGTGGCTGTTGGCAGAAATACAGTATTACTGCACTGTATGTCCTCTTCAAGGGCACTAATTATAAAGGGATGTTATGGGATATGTTAGCGACTTATCGGACAGGAAGTGATATGATTTTCTCAGTTTCCAGCTCATAATTCTGTCTGAACAGATCAAGGTGTTGTCTAACAGCTGGAGGAAATTGAGGTCAACAAGCTTCAAGATCTGTACCCTTCCCCCTCTCACTCTTGCTATGTTCTCTCCTCCCTCTCTCTAGCTCCTTATTTTTGTCCTTATTCTTTCATCTCACTGTCTCTTCCCTATATCTCTAAACTTTCACTTGAATGCATGCATTAAGGCAAACATACATAATGTTTCCATGAATATTGGAAGAACGTGAACTCACATCCCAGCTCATGGATCTCAAGTGCCTCCTGCTTTGGCATTTGGGACATTAGCCTGGTTCCTGAAGTTAATACCATGTGACTTGTTCAGGGCATAGCACGAAAGCGAGGTTCTGCAGGTTGAGGCTGTGTCTGCAGTGTGTCTTTGAGCAGTAAATATTAAAGGCCCGGTGCTCTGAAATGCACAGAATGAATCAAACCACCCCAACATTCTGCAGCATACAGAATCGACGGAGGATTTCTTTTTATTGAAACAGTCTCCATCATTACAGTGCACTCATAGCCCACTGTGACTGCGCACTCCTTCAGGGCCCTTGGATAGCTAAACGCACGCACACTACAACACATATTTGCAACTGCCCTTGTTGTACAGTGCTGAGCAACGGCATGGCTCTGTTACAGTGAACATGTCTTGAATGCAAATCAATAGTGGTATCTGCTTTTGAGGCCAGCGCTCTGCGGGTATTTTTCCTTATTGGATCAGTGTGGCTTTTTCCGCTGGTGTTGACGATGGGAACAGGGCCGGCTAAGTGCAGATAAAAATAGCTGTGTGCCCTCAAGCCTGCAAAGAAAACAGTGGTCTCTCCTGCTTGATGCTAAAAGATTCTGATTCCTGCTTTCTAACAGGTTCCACTTTTCTGTGCAGGTGACACAGCAAAACAACTTCCCTCAGTCAGTGCTGCTTATTTAGCCGTGTCACACATGATCACACCTGTTTTGCTGAAGTGTTTTTCAATGCTATGCTTCCTTGCACAACAAAGAGGGTTAATTACCATGTAATGGTGTGTTTGTTTTGTGTTTGTGTAGAGGATTCCCTCTTGCGACAGGATGACATTTGGATGCTGGATGGCGATGACCCTCAGGAGCCCCTTTCCCGTGTTCCACGCCCCGATCACCTTGACTTCCTACGCATCACACCACCCGAGGATGACATCATCGGGGACACACCCTACTGCCCCATGCTGGAGTGTACGGTGAGGGCCCTCGAGCAGCACTAAGATTATGTGTAATGTGTATATTCACACCCAGAGCAGTGTACCATAGAAGTCCTTTTTTCCCGTGGGATTTAGGGATTTCTCTCCACTCGGGCATTTAACCACCTGACCATGAATTCTTAGAAATGGATTAACAGGTCATGGATTCTAATCTGTAGACTGGGGTCTTAAGCAATAACTGACTGAGATCACTCCACTCAAATCTCTTTCGTTCTGAACAAAGACAGGGAAATCTCTCCTTCTCTTTTACTTTTCAGAACACTTTTAACCTTATTTTCAAAGGCGTGTAGGCTATTAGCAGGAATTAGTATGATTTCTATTTGTTGTTTAGCACAAGTTGCAACATAGGATATTTTCTTGGTACAGAGCACGTGACTGATGTAATCCTACTGTTTCGTATGTGTGTTTTCTAATTTGAGAAAGATGTGAACTATTTTCATCGTCTTTCCAGATGTCATCATGCTGTCTGGCAAAGGCATTCATTCCTGAGGCAGATTACCTGGGTGTGGTTTTAGGCGGGTAGTGTATCAACGCAAGCTGTATATTGTTTTTTTTCCCAAGACAAAGTAACTCCCCTGTGAGCATAATCAGTTAACATACCAGTACACAGGGCATGGTGTACAGAATTACACTCTGTATTGTTATGAAAATCAAAGCCATCTCACATACGTCTTACTTCATTGTCACTGTCATCCATGTTTATGTCTTTAGAAAGACACACACTTCTACTGTAAATTATTTATTGAACATGCGAAGGGAGGGTTATGATGATGACACAATCCAATTATATGGGTTAGACTTGATTTTTTGACTCGTTTCTTAGATCTGTAATGTTAGTATGATGATATGCTTTATCATCATAAAAATGGGTATTGGATATATTTTTGTATATGTGTTGTTTCTATCTCAACATTAAAAAAAAAAAAAAAGCTGAACTGCGTTGCAGCAATATTTACATCATTTGGACAAATTTTACATTTTGACCCTTGCATGTTGTATTCATTTTACACAGGTGTTCTTAATAAAATTAGATAATACTTTTAATGTTTTAGTTTCACATGAGTTAAAGTAAAGTAAAGTATTGGGATCAGTACTTGTTTAGGACATACTTTTACAATATTATTTCAATCATTCATGCAGTTCTGTGCTGGATTCATAATCTCCATTTTCACCATTTTGAATCTTGGAAAAAATGTAAATTTCTCATTTGTCTTTCAGTTGTTTCTCTGAACATCAATTGATTATTAGGTATTAGTCCTGTGTCGGGGGAGACAATAGTATTTCAAAACATCATAAAACTGGATTCAAAATATTTGAAAAGCTGCCTGTAGAAATATAGCCCACCCCTTGGTTCAGCTGAAACAGCCAGGCAGTCTGAAGGAATGCATTCATGGAGGGTGACCTTTGGTTGCTAAGGGCAACCACAGTCTGAAGAATGCTGAACAGATGCCACAGAAGATTTTAGTGTTTTTTTTCTGCTGTTTTTTAGTTTCTCATAAAAACATTTGCTTTATTAAGGTGGTTCCCACACAGATTTAATAGTCAGCTAACATTAGCTTGCAAACTTTTTATGACTCTTTTCTCAAGAAAAAAAGTGTCCTCAAAACTAAATTTCCAGTTTGAATCAAAACTGTTAGTGTTCAGTAAATACAGAATTATGGTAAGTGAAAATGTATTTTTCCCTCACTGTACTGTCTGGGTGTTCATGAGCTGCTACAGTAATCAAACATGTTAGCCTCTTAGCATGTTAGCTAGAGCTGACTCAGGCAAGGCTGACTAATCACCACCTCTTAAGCCCCATATTGCAGTAGCTCACCGCTTAATGGTGCAATGCTGAGCTAATGGACCTCTCCAACTCTCCACCTGACCAAAGTCTGACTCCTCCTCTCTGTACTGTTACCTTCAAAGCCATTTTACGGAAGTGAGCAGAGGTAATTGGACACCTGAGTGCCGGGCTCTGCAGGTCCCCTCCCAGGAAGGGAGGAACCTGAAGGGAGGCGTCCCCAGACTGGGTAGACCAGTGAGACACTTTTTTTCCCGACCTGAGTTTTTTTTTTCTCACACAACCGCACACAGGGCTTTCCTGTGAACTGAGAGAGAAGTTAAAGAAGACTGAGACAAACTGGAAGTACAGTCATGGAATCCAGACTGTAAACCTGCACATAGGGAAGGATTGCCCACAACTTTATGGATACTATCGTTCGACTTGTTGGACCAGCAGTGAATGCTTTTGTGAAAGACAGGTGAACCCTGCTCTCCTGCTCTCCCAGGGAGATTACAGCAGGATATGCTTCCAGCCACTGAACAGCTTGACTTCACTTGCAGAGTCATGGGAATCTTGCTCACACAGAGGAGGCTGAACTATACTACTGACAACATACAGTCAGGAGTAGACTTTATGTGATATTATGATGGTCTACTACATGGAACCTGTTTGTGTTTCACTAAACAGGAATACATGAGGTAAAAGGAGCTGGGGCGATTTATCCATACAAAGGCCTTTTGTTCCCAGCGAGCACTAGGAGCAGCTTGGAAAACTGAGGGTGGGGACATTTGTGACATTTTCAATGGACACTTTGGTGCTACCTGTTTTGGTTTGCCTCTCTTTGCTCTGCGTTGGTGTGACACTTTGATCAAAAATGGACAGCACAAGTGATAACCCAGAAGGACCGGGGAAGCAGCCCACTAGTTCCTTCCTGAATGTCTTCAGCAGTTTCTTCGGTCGAGATAGATCTGCCTCTTCAGACATCGACACGGCTCTGCTGACGTCTTTCAAGGAGCTGTCAGATGAGGAGAATCCTCTTCCTGGAGCCGATCAAGCTACTGACAGTGAGAACAAGTTCCAAGATAATGAGACTTCCTGTGATACAGGGCACAGAGCCGAATCATTGGAAACCTGCAAGGAGTCTGGCAACCAAGTTGAAGCCACAGCTAGAGCCTCAGTCGACCTAGATCTGGTCAAGGTTAGGATGGTGGAAACGTATAGTGATGATGAGGATCAGGTGGTGGCTCATAGCAGCACTAGTCCATCGGAAAAGCTTACCAAGACCAGGAAGCATGAGGAGGACAATAATACATCGGACCATGATGATGGAAATGAGCCAAAAGATTCCGGGGAGGCAGAGGCTGTGTACCAAGTGCCTGTGTTTAGAACGCACAAATTTAAGGAGAGAGCCCGCATAGAAGCTATTCTATATTCAAACCGGTTCACCAGCAGAACTGACTCTAGGTCAGTTTTGGTCTCTTCAGTTTCCAAACAGGGAGATGATGGCAGTTCCAAGGAGAGCACCACCGCCGTGTCTTTGGATGTTGAAACATCTGGTGCTGGAGAGAAAAGTAGCGACAACGTGGGAACTGCTGTAATAAATTGTTCTCTGCCTGTCCCTTCTGTCATCTCTGAAGATTTGGCTTTGAAAGCCTCAGGTCGTAGCAATGCCACAACATCTCATTTAAAGCAGACAGAGGACTTAGATAGTACCCAGAAGGAGACACCTAAGCAAAAGCCTGAGGCTGAGGGGGAGACTGAGGGACCTCTCTCCAGCCATGTGTCCTCCTCTGTTCCCTCCAGCCCTAAGACTCCTCAAGGTTCTGTCCAATCATCCTTTAGTCCAGAGAAGCAGTTGGACTGTGCTGGTATCACAAATCACCCGCCACTGTCATCTACTCCTGAAGGGTCCCGAGGTGACATCCAGCCAAGTGCCAGTCCTGTCTCACAGCGCCCAACTGCTCCAAAAACACCGGAAGCAAACACACCACCTCCAGCTTCATCCATTGTACCCTCCTCTAACTCGTCCCCATCCAGGAGCACAGCATTTTCTTCGTCCCCTTCCTTCCAGATGCCGGCTCTCTTTAGTGGGTTGCGGGTGCTGAAGAAAGGAGCAGTGGGGGAAGACAGGGAGACGGTGTCAGAGATTAAGCAGAGTGAGAAGGATGCTGACTTGGCCCTGCTCAGCCTAAAGAAGACAGTAAACAAAACCAAGCTATTCCCCGAGCAGAAGACAGCCACTCCAGTCAAAAGACTCACAGAGCCTAAACCCTTCGGGGAATCTAAAAGCACTGCAATGGGAAACTTCAGTCAGCTGCTCAACCTAGACAACCACGATGAGACCAAAAAGTCAGGTGACGGCCAGGATGCTGATGCTCAAAATGGCAATAAAGAGTCTGAGAATGGAGAAGTAGTTGTGGGAGAGAACATTCCTGTCCCAGAATCTCTCACATCCCCACCAGAGAAAAAGAAGACCTCAGACCTGGCCTATGAAACCTTTAGGAACATCTTTGGGCCCAAAACTGTCAAAAAGGAAAAAACTGAAGATGTGGATTTGGAGGCCGTTAGAAAGAAAATCAAGAATGACAAGGATAGTCTGAGGTCTATTTTTGAGAGAGCTTCTAAATCCCCGAGCAAGGAACTCAACCGTCCCATAGAGGCTAATGTATGAAATCACAATTATTTTAAATCACAACAACACACAATTATTTGCTTATGTATTGGAAATTTGGTATGAATGTGGTTTGTACAAATTGCAAATTGGTGCGGCTGTGTCATTGCATTTGCCAGGGCTGATGTTTATGGATATGTCTTCTCCTCACAGACGGAGGTCACCTCCCCGGCAGACAGTGAGGACCGGACCCCAGGACGTCTACAGGCTGTGTGGCCCCCGCCCAAAACTAAAGATGAGGAAGAGAAGATGGGGCTTAAATACACCGAGGCAGGTAAGAACCTCAAGCTTGGTGCTTTAGACACTGTTGTCGATCTAAGATCAGGAATGCTGACGGGATCACACTGGTCAAGCTTACACTAACAGACCCCACACTGATTAACTTTGTGGATAATGGTAGTATTTATGTCATAGTATTGTTATATGGATTTCTTGTGAGCACTGAAACAAAAGTAGAACCTTTGAACATCTACAAACTCAAGGCAAGTCATGCAGAGCGAGCTTATCAGCAAGGTGTAATACAGCCTTTAAATCAATTTAAGAACACAGTGAGTCTGTGTACACCTTAATGCTGCTGTTTGTGTGGTTGCTGTTTTGGGACACCACAGGATTGCGTGTGTGGGTGTTGCCGGTTAAAAAAAAAAACAGTTAATAGAATCACGTATACTCTGGGCAGCACGCCATGTTTGGCCCATCTTCTTCACTAAAGGTGTAATGACACACAGATTAAATACACACGTCTGTTGATGGGCTGATTAAATTACAAAGGAACAAGCTTTCTGTTCTGGGTATTGTGAAATTGTGTTGAACGGAAAGTGTACAGTGCATAGCAGCAGAAGAGAAACAGCTGTTGGGTGTTCTGTTTGGTGCAGCTTCATCCCAGAGAATAGATTAAGACAAGCAAATGTGGATTATTCTTTTGTATTGGTGCTCCCGGATCAGGCTTTGCTCTTGCATAAGAGAATAATATGCGTGGAGCTTCAAAAGCAGAGTAAAAGTCCAGATTGTGAGCCATATAGATAAACACGCATTTATTTCAAACACTATTTCACCACACACATACTGTATGACCCTAGCTTAGAATGCTGATAAAATAATGCACATAATTGACTATTAAGTAAAGTTATAGTACTTTCATAAGATCCACCTGCTTCTAATCATTGACTCTGATTATACATTGCTGCAGTTCAGTGTTACTCATTACAGCAAATAGCTTATGGGTGAGTTCATAGATAGTCTATGGTAGTGCATCAATCCCAAACAGGATAATTTTCTTCATGTCACCTTGATTTAGTCTTAGAATTAAGACTCAGAAATATAAAAATGAGCCCCACACTCAACAGTCTTGACCTCGAATGAAATGAAATGAAAGCCTGATAGCAGGTGATCTTTTCACTTCCCTGTTGCCATATTTTTAGAACCAACAGCTCAACAGTTTTGACTTGACAAAATGTTTTGTTTGCGATTTATTTTGAGCCAGCGGCATGATTTAAAAACTAGTTGGTTGGGTTAAAATATGTCCTTTCACAGTGAAAGCTACCCACCCTTCTAAAGAATCTTACCACTAACCAGCCACACATATTTACCATGCCAATCTTTGTCGCCTGTAACTCAAGAAAACATAACTATAACTCTGTTTTCTCAATCTATAAATAATGAAGAAAAACACCAGCAATGAACTATGATTATTGAATCGATTTTACACTCCAGTGTGTGTGTGTATATATAATAAATCAAAACTGCCAACAGAGGTTGTGACAAACAGAATGAGTTTGTGTCATCATACAAGTGTCCTTGTCCTTCCTCCTTTCAGAGCACCAGGCTGCCCTCTTGCAGCTTAAGAGAGAGTGCAAGGAAGATCTGGAGAGGATGCATGTAAGTTATCATATGACATATAACTGAAACTAATATTTGGGATATTTGAAATAAAGTTTAGCAATACATTGTGACAGTAATGGACTAAAAATGTTGGAATATCTAGTCTGACGTAGCAGTTGACTCACCTGAACACAAGATGGCACTAAGTAAGCATGAAATGTTCAAGTGTGGCAGCTGGACTGGTGTAAAACTCTGCTGGATATTCCCTTACAGCAGTAGAAGGTTTAAGATATCGCATGTTTTGAAGTTGCCCAGAATTGGGTATAAGATGTTTTAAAAGTTGTGTTGTACATTTACATTTCTAGAGTAACAATATGCAATGTTGTTCACAATTAAAATAAAAAACTAGAGTCTTAAATTGGACTAGAAATTTCTGTAAAATGTAGTTGAAGTGTGTCTTCATAATAGAGAGATGTTGTATAATTTGAATTAACTAACTTTCATAATGGCTTAATGTCCTGATCTATTACTTTTAACTTGACTTTTTGCATTTTTATACAAAAAAATGAAGCTTAAGTTCATTATTTCAGAGACATAAAATGGAGGGAAAAAAATTACGTCACGCTAAATTAAAACTGCACTGTCAGTGAAATAAAATCTAAACGATCTATTATTTATCTGTAATATGTATAATTATATTGTTTCCAAATCTTTTCCTGTCATTCCAAATCCATTTTAAACGTCTGTTTCATTCATCAAAATGAGAGGCTAGGAACAGTGTTTCACAGGTGTTTTTCCTCGTCTGTCAAATTAATCGAGAGTCAAACTTATTGTATTTCCTTGGAAAACTAAAGGAACATAGTTGTGGTCGTGTCACATAATTTGTACCACTGATAATTTGCTTTATGGACTGTTTCCTTGAAAAGTCTGACCTCAGAGTTGGTTTCTCAGCCTGTCTGCTTAAAGCCTTTAATTTGTCGTCGACCTTTTTAAAGGAGTGATGCTGACACTGAGAAACATGTACCGCACTCAGCCCACAAGAAAGGGTGGGAACGTGCCTAATGCTATTTCTAAACTGACACGCGTTAATAAGAAACATGTGTAAGATTTATTGCAAAAACATTTCCTTTCTGTATCAAACCGATATTTCGCTTTGGTGGGATTGCTTTTCATTGTTTGAAATGTCAAACGAAAATTGAACCAGATTATCACTGTCAGATATTAGCATCTGATTGCTTTGTATTGCTTTGCTTTGAATTTAATGGGAATGAAGTTCAAAACAAAGCTGAAAAAAACATGTATTGTTATTTTTTAACCAGGAATCATGAAGACCCTTTTGATGAATAATTAAACACTTAAATCCAAGTTCATTCAAGGAAATGCATTGTCAATCACCTTAAATGGTCTCATAATGTTATGTTAGGGGAAGTTAGGGAAGTTTCTGATACTCTGCATTTGTTTTGTTTCTGGCATTCTGCTCTTGGTGCTTACAGTCTGACTTTGAGCTTCAAATCTTCCAACTGCGAGGGGAGAGTGCTGTTTCAATATCACACCTGGAACAAGTTATTGTTAAGCTACAAAGAGACAAGGTGTATAATCCAGGTCAGGAGCGGGGTGAGATTCGCGACGTTGCTGTGTCCACTGCAGATGACCTGACACCCAAGACCTGCCGCACTGTGAGTATCCAGACTGACAGGGAGACCTTCATCAAGAGCCCTGAGGGTGACGGTGGCAGCCAAAGCCCCAACCAGAATGTGCCGAAAAAACTCAACTTGGACTCTATTGGACTTAACCTGAAAGCTGAAACGGCCCCGGGGCCTTCTGGTCCACCCCCACCCCCGCCACCTCCTCCCCCTCTCCCGCCAGGCCTCTCAGGAGGACCACCCCCACCTCCACCTCCTCCTCCTCCTCCCCCTTTGCCAGGCAACATCGGAGCACCGCCGCCACCTCCCCCACCACCTCCCCCTCCTGGACTACCTGGAGCAGGTCCACCTCCTCCTCCTCCCCCTCCTGGCCTACCTGGAGCTGGTCCACCTCCTCCTCCTCCTCCTCCAGGCTGTGGCCCGCCACCCCCTCCCCCTGCTGGGGGCTTCAGTTTCAGCCAGAATGTGGAGAAGGCCCCAAGGAAAGTTGCCGTTGAGCCAGCCTGTCCCATGAAGCCTCTGTACTGGACCAGAATACAGATACAGGACAATAAGTATGTGGAACATTGCTTACGTTTACTTACAGTATATTTCTCATAAAGGGTAATTGCAGTAGCTTACAACTTGGGTCTTATTTTCAGTGCTTGGGCCATCATTTCAGTTTGAAAAAATAACATTATACGTCATGCCACATACTTAACAGACTGAATTCCTGGTTCATCTTTGATCTACTGTACTTACCATAGTTGTGTGTGCACAATTTCCCTATTCAGTGAGGGATTACTGTCAACATTTTGGAAATTCTCGCTTTAATTTTGACCATGAAATAAAATGGTTTAACTATTGAGTTGTTTACAACCTCTCTAATTGTCTGTTGGACAATGTAGAGATGTTCCTAGGTATCAGAAATAACTTTAGTGAGTTCCATGTTATTATAACTTATAAAAAATGAAAATAAGACTCAAATTGTTGAAACTGGAATAATCCTTTAAGTTAACACACTTGCATTTCTTCCCCTGAACTGATTTAAACCCAAAGCTTCAGAAAGCCTAGGGCTCGCATAACCTCAGTTAACATTTGCATGTATTATTTATTGCCGTAATAATTGAATAACTTGATTTTCATTACTGCAGAATGTCATAAAAGTGACGTTTTAAAAAAAACAACCTTGGAGACCAAGCTGTAAGAGTTGAATTGTTATCGCTTCACTAATGAAGCTCTAGGCTTCTTTGGCCCTGGTCTAATGGGGTCTTTAGTTTAACCCGTAACACTCCTGTTCAGAGAGATATAAAAATATATGGTTGGTGAACCAGCGCTGCGCTCTTTCTCGTGTACTAGCCCTATAGAGATACTCTGTAATTGTAAGTGGATTATCCAGCCCATTTACAGTGGCTGTGGTTGTTTCCTCTGAGTGCCAGGCTTCCAGCTTTATGGCCTTGTATTTCCATGGCTGAATTAGTGGGGAAACTGAGTTGTGGTTCTCTCTCTCTCTCTCTCTCTCTTTCTCTCTCTCGCTCTCTCTCTCACTCTCTCACTCTCTCACTCTCTCACTCTCACTCTCTGTGGGAGGACGGGCTGACAACACTACAGCAGTTTCATGTCAGCTATAAATTTAACTGTAAAGGGCCAAGTTAAGGGGCATTAAATGGGTCAGATGTTTAACTATAGCTGGATCAGCAGTGTGATCTCTGTTAATGGTGTGAGGTTCTGAGTTATGAGGGGGGAACAGTGTAATGTTTGAAATGATGCCATGTGTCTAAATGTAAGCCGAAATACAAAGTACGGTTGGCAATGTGAGACAAACTTTCTCGGGAAGTTGCTTAAAGAAAAAGGAGCAGAGCTTTAAGGGGGATTCAAGCTCAATTATAGTCATAATCCGGTCAATTAGAATGTTGTCTTGCATGGAAATATTTCTTGGGGTTTGGATGTAATTTTCTTTTCCGAGCTAGTTTTCCTGCACAGATCAGAGTCGGCTTATTTTCCTCATTCTCTCAGAAAGGAGTGCAAAATCGAATGCAGATTTTAGGACAGTATCATTATGTCTTCAACAGAAATCCTCTTGGCTGCCCCAGATGCTCTCACCACTGCAACAGGCCAACTGCAAGCAAAAACAATTGTACTTACTCGACCCTAATTGAGTCACTGGCGCTTATGTTAATGTGTCCAGTTTCTCTATACATGGGGAGATGGACCTGCCAGTCTCATGCACTCACAGATGAGATCTAATGGCATTTAAAAGTGACCTGCGACGAGTTAGTTAGACATGTGTAGTGTATTATGGATGTAATTCCAAAATAATTCTTTTGAATAAGTTTATTTGTTAGCGAGCCTTTAACTCTCTTCTCTTGATGTCTGTTTTATTAATAGATTTGGACAAGGAAAGCAGAGACAGATGTGATGGTAACAGCAACAGAGTGTTTAATTCCTGGACATCCTCTTGACTTTAGACACCTCTTGTTCTTATTTCTGCCTCTGTTTGTTTTTTCCCATGTTACTCAGCAACTTCTGAAACACAACATTGCCTTCCATATTCTCGTCCATTTGCTGGAAATGTTCCTTTATTAGAGAAACAAGCTTGTCTTAAACTTTTGTTATTTTTATCACCTAGGTCATAAACAGTGCTTTTTAAAGTTGAGATTGCGGTTATTCCTGCCAAGTTTTGTGGGACAGCGAAATGGAAAATAAAAAGCAGTGGGAAGGTTGAATAAACACGAAATAAGCTTCCACAAATGGAACACACCATTTGTTTAGCTCACAGAAAAGTAACCTAGATGTTTCTAGCCTGCCCGATGAGCCACTGTAACTGTGAGTCTCAGATTAAGCTGCATAAGATAAATCACAAATTTCAAATCTTCACATAATTTTCCAGCAACAACACACTCTGGGGTTCACTGGAGGAACCAAACATCGTCAACGCCAATGAGTTTGAAGATCTTTTCTCCAAGGCCACGCCGCAGCCAAAGAAGAAGCCCCTGTCTGACACGTACGAGAAGAAAGCCAAAACTAAGAAGGTAGATTCACTTTCTTTCTATTCTTATTTTTCTCAGTTTTTCCACAATGTCAGTTGTGTGGAAAGCACAATTAAACACCTGTTTTTCTCTTTTTCATTTTCCCGCTGAGTCCACCTGAGGGCATTCTTGGCGCACTTTCTTATCAAGTTTTGTTTACAAAAGTCTTTTTGTATGCTGTCATGTTCAATCATAAATCAAAGAAAGAAATAACAAGCGGTAAAGCAGGAAGAAATGGATTGGGACTCATCAAGTCCTCCTCCAGACTGCAGTTGCCAGGTCTTGCACTGGGCCAACACCGGCTATCAGTTTATGAGTTCACTCCCTTGCTTTTTTTTTTTTTTTTTCTGTGCAAGCCAAGCTAACTGTACAAGATTGTAATGTCAGTAGGGATTCAGAATCATTTTTTATTTAAAGATGAAACAAGTGTAGAAAAGTCGGTGTGCTTTTTTGCCAGATTGATCTCCTGCTCCCCTACCCCCACCCAACAAAGACAGACTTTGTTGATGTCCTGTCAAATGCTGCAACTCTGCACCTCTCCTGCAGCCAGTGCTGAATCAGCATCCTGGCTGCCCTGCGCTCCTCACTGTGGCGTCCAAGCAGTTAAAAATCGGCCACTGCTCCAGACTCTCCTCTCTAAATCCATACACATCCCCTATGCTGATCAATTTGTTAAGGCTCCACACCGCTGCAGAGTGTGTGTGTGCTTGTGTGTGTGTGCGTGCGTGCGTGTGGTTCTGAACTCAATGCTCAGATCTCTCCATTCAGTCTGGTCACTCTAAAGCAGCAAACTGTCCAACATTTGATCCAACTCAGACAGCCACATTCAGACACAAATCTTGCCAACTGTCTCCTGCATGGGCTTACATCAGCCTGGAAAAGGTTTGACCCCACTAATGGAAACACTGTTGAGGCAAACGCATATCAGTCAAAAAGGGAAAAAAAACTCCATGTCCAACATAGCATTTGGCTTTTTTTGATGTGATAGAAGGACCTGTATGTTCTCTAGTTTAGATAGTGTACACTGTGGTTTATATCTATGTTTAGACATTGTGTCCCCAGCACTGTGATTAGACAGGAGTCTTATATTTAATATAAAGGTCTGTGTTTAGAGCCAGCGAGAGCATTCAGAGTCCAAGTCTACGATTAAAGAGGGGAAGTGAATACGTGAAGGCATGGTTGTTTTCAGCCCGCTCACAAGTCCAACTCGCTGGAATGGTCGTCACAATAAAAGAAACTTGTTTACTTAATCATTTTTTATCCCTGAAGGTTTATACGCTGAGTTAAAGGGAGAGTTTGAGAGAGAAATCATCGTAATCATCATCTGATGATGGCTTCCAAGAATTTCAGCTGGTTTACGGATGGGAAGGAAAGGAAGGGAAGCATTGAAGAAGGAGGAGAAACAGATTTTTTGGGATGAAGGGATAAGAGCAGGGTAAGCGACAAAGTGCTACTGAGCTGAGGGGCAATGGATCATAAAGGTGGACTGAATAAAAACATAAAAACTAAATAAGGACAAAATGGGATGGCTTTTTAAAAGAAAAAATGTACAATGTCAGCCAATGTCCAATCTTTTCATCCCTATTTATATCGTTAGCTGTTTCTTGTTGTTAGTTTAAGAGCTAACAGTTATTCTCATTATTGATTAATCTACAGGTTATTTTTAGTGAATCACTAAATCATTTGCTCTATAGGATGTTTACAAATAGAAAATTAAACACTGCTCATCATAAATCCCTGGACCAACAGTCCAAAACACAAAGTTATCCCCAATGTACTAAAAAAGTATAAAAATATAAATTTTCTGACAATCGACTACTTTATTTATTGACCAATTGTTTCAGCTGTAGTTGATTTTTGTTGTCACTCGAGATCTTGAAGATTTAATAAAACTGACTTCATTTAAAGAGAGAGAAAAAAATCTCTTTAGAATAACTTGTTACTGAGAAGATCCTTATTTTTGATTCCTCCATGAGAATACTTTAGAGCTGCTTGTACACATCGCTGTTAAGTAATGAGACTCTTATTAAATCTGTCATATTCCCATTTTAACCATGAACTCTTTTCCTTTTAATTTGTCTCATTAGAGCGTTCTTAGTGTGAGCCTCACAAGTTTGTTGGATACCTGCCCTGGCTAGAGTTGAGGGGAGCCTTAACATGGCTACTCTGCAGAATCTGACCAAACATGTCCCTCTGCGCAACTACTGCTGATACTCGCAGACGACCCGTCTCTGTCAGCACAGAATTCACATATAATGTTCCATTGAATCTGTGTATATATTTGTGTACTGTATATTACAGCAACCTTGTTTGTTTGTTTGTTTCTGTGTATGTTTGCGTACGCGCCGGCTGTGTGTGCGTGCGTCCGTACGCTTGATCGCACGTGTGTGATGACGGCACGTCCTCACGAGTCATCATGCACTTGCTCAGAAAGTGTTGCCAGATCATGCTAACACCACAGCCCGGGGCGGTGTTCGGCGAGAGGAGATGAGTGGGAGGGAATGGAATGTGTGTGTACATTATGCATATGAGCCACTTCCCCATTTTCCACACGCCAAAAGTTGAAACTCGGGGGATGCAGCCAATGCCTACATGAGTAAGTTAATCTTTATCATGTGTGCCATAGAAAAATCAAAGCTCTTGTTTACTCTGGAGCCCTTCTCGCTCTGCTGATTAGCATATCAAAGCAGAGGAGATGACATGGAAGAGAACTCTCCCACCCGAGCAGACCAGACTGGACCGGACTGGACCAGGGGTATAATTGCAGGCATGTGGCTCCACTCCACTGGCTAGAGGAGACAATGAAGACAGGGCACCTATAGGAGTTTGTGCGTGTGTGTGTGTGTGTGTGTGGTGGGGGGGGGTCTGGCATATTGGTGCATTCTTGATTGAAGGATTAGAAGGGAGGGAGAAATGGATGAAAATTAGGAAATCAATCGAGCCAACTGTTGAGTTAGTATGTGAACAAGTATGCACATCAGTAAACACAATAACAGCAATTTCCTCTACCCACATAAGTCCAACGTGTATCAAGTTTATACATAGTGGATCTCCTTAAACAAACAGCAGCTTTAACCGGTTTATGGGAATGACTTATGAGCAATCACGGTGCGTTTATTAAAGACATATTTGAAGCTCTGGCTATGACGTTGGAGAGTGGGTGTAAGATTAACACCATTGGGTGAGACTGGGCTTGTGGAGTGTACTGTAGCTGGTTATTGATGGGAAGTCTTGATGTACTTGTTATTGTAACATCTGCCTGGGTGATTCCAGACAGATAGTCAGACAGGCGGTCACCGCGGAGTAGGCTGGCTGTTCAGCCGTGGTTGTGTAAACTATCCCTCGGCTCTGAACCGGCATCACCCTGCCCACCTCGCCTTACATCAGCCACCTGCTTCAGCTCAAACTGCTGAGACTCCCAGTGCCTCCCTCCATCATTTTGCTTATTTTCTTAGGCTGCTCGCATTTTCCCCCTTTTCTTTCTCCTCATCCCTTTGACCGGTCTGTGTTACTCACATATCCCTAGCAGCTTCAAATGCCTCAAAAGTTTTCCCTTTTGTCCACAGGAGGGAGCTGTTAGCTATTGGTGTCTACCTGTCTCAGCATCAGCATCACGCGGCTCCCTCCGCTTGCCCGAGCTGTTTGCGTGTCTGAAACAAGCATCCAGCATCAGTTGTCTTTACTCATTAACGTTACCGTTTAGGCTAATTGGCGAATTCTGCAGCCACAGTGAGCGGGAAGGGTTCCTGGGCTGCTTTTAGAGTGGCCCGTCCAAAGTGGTTAATTAGAGGTGTTGGGAAAGCCTGGTACTCAGCCGTCTCAAGTCCCCAGAGTGGGAGATCCCCAGTGATCCAGGTAATAGAGCTAGAAGCAGCATGGCACCCACTAACGCCCTGTAATGCAATACCCACTTCTAAGGCTTCTGCTCTCCAGCTCCCACTGGACAGCCCAGTAGCCGACAACGCCATAATTCCTAATGAAGAAGCCTGACACATTAACTTTTAGAGCGGGGCTTTACCATGCCAAAACTCTCTCTGGCTTTACGGCTAATTCAGTCATAAGTAATTGTGACCATGTGTAGGCACAAATAAAAATCCTGTGAATTTATAGTTTGTTATAAAAGCCCTGCTTCTCTTTGCCTTGCTCTTCTAGACTGTCCTTTTATGGTGCCACTTTTGCCTTTGTACTTTCACTTGATATTTTTTGATTATATCTCACACATGTTCTTCGGTAAACTGAAAGAGGTGCTTTTCTGTTTAACTTGGCTCCCTCATTGATGCAACTTGACAAAGTGTGTCCTGCCTATGTGCCCGTGCTCCGCATTTCCAAGTCGTTTGCATCACAATGATGGGTTATGACAATGTGTGTTGATTAGTCTGGTCGGGTCAATCCAGATGATTTCCACCAGGCTGCTTAGACTAACTGGGGCTTCAGGCGCTCCATCACGCTCATCATCTATCATCTGCTTCCACAGCCAGGGGAAGTGGCTAAGTGATCTCACCCGGCCTCTCATCACAGAAATGAACTTTTAATTCACCATCTGTTCCTCAGTTTGTTTTATGTCTGTGTTTGGACAATAGTATTGATGATAAACAAAGAAACCTGAGGTATATTTGGAGTAGAGATTTAGATTTGAAAGTAATTAATAGTAAAATAAGTTAAAATTTGAAACATATAATCTATTTAATATATGGCACTTGGCTGAAACCCTATTAAGGCCTTACAGTAGCAGTCGCCCTCTTTTTTAAGAGGGGTAAGGGTGGCGGACTAGGTTCAGTGGGAGATGGCAGGTCAACAGTAGATGTCACATAGGAGAGGTATTGCATCATTTGAAAGATTAATTTGGGATGCTCAGCACTGTGTGTCAAGTTGTTATCGTCATTAATCAGGAATAAACATTGTGTTTTGGCGAGGCCCTATTCCATGTTGAAAGTTTAGAGTGTATAAGTGCTTGGAGCATTATGTCTGCACATGATGAAGCTTACTCCAGGTAGGGAATGAGTCCTTACCCCAAGTGAAGGAGTTCAAGTACCTCAGGATCATGTTCACAAGTGAGGGGACGATGGGGCGTGAGTTTGGTTGGAGAATCGGAGCAGCGGGGCGGTGTTGCAGTCGCGCTACCGCACAGTTGTGACGAAAAGAGAGCTGAGCCAGAAGGCAAAGCTCTCGATCTACCGGTCAAACTTCGTTCCTACCCTCACCTATGGCCCTGAAAGCTGGGTCATGACCGAAAGAACGAGGTCGCGGGTACAAGCAGCCGAAATGGGTTTTCTCAGGAGGGTGGCTTGAGTCTCCCTTAGAGGTAGGGTGAGAAGTTCAGCCATCCGTGAGGAACTCTGAGTAGAGCCGCTGCTCTTTTGCGTTGAAAGGAGCCAGTTGAGGTGCTTTGGGCATCTAGTAAGGATGCCCCCTGGGCGCCTCCCTAGGGAGGTGTTCCAGGCACGTCCAGCTGGGAGGAGGCCTCGGAGAAGACCCAGGACTAGGTGGAGAGATTATATCTCCACGCTGGCCTGGGAACGCCTTGGGATCCCCCAGTTAGAGCTGGTTAATGTGGCCCGGGAAAGGGAAGTTTGGGGTCCCCTGCTAAAGCTGCTGCACCTGCGACCCGACCCCGGATAAGCGGATGAAGATGAGATGATGAGATGAGATGATGAAGGCCATTCACATGCTCTATTCTGTCTCATAAGGTGTTTTGGCAATGTTTGAGTTGATATCTTATTTTACCATTTTTTTCTTTACAATTCGAGAACTGCTAAAATGGTAAAAAAAAAAAAAAATCCCCCCATAGTACCACATTAAGACACCCAGGCCTTGTAAAACACAATCGAAAAAACCCACTCTGTGATTTGGTGACAAAAACCTTTGACATCTGGAGATTTCTGCAAGTAAATTTTTTGGTGATGGGATGGCGAGCAATTCTGTTGTGTAAACTGCTCAAAAACCCTGTTATTGTCAATATACTTGGAAAATTAAAACAAATGGGCTCACTGAATCAACAACTCTCAGGTTTCCAGTCTGACCCAATTTATGCAGTTCAAAATATTTAAATACTGGGGTACCCATAGAACCCATTTCATTCAGATATCTTGAGATCAGAGATGAGGGCATACCAGTTTTTCACCTATATTTTATCTATACCCCTTCCTGATAAGCTAGGTCCTAAGTTTCGGTTGGTACAGATGGATTCCTTAGATTGTTCGGTTTTGTATATTAATATTCACTTTAGCCTAAAACTGAGTCCACTATAGCCGCTGGGGGGGGGGGGGGGGGGGGGAGTTGTCCGGGCCCATCGAGGAGTCGTTCAAACATTAAAGGGTTAACTGAAATGCAGACTGTTGTTTTTAAACTGAATCCAACTAATGCTCTTACAGATTAGTAATATGAATTCATTTATTTTCTGTTTTTAAAGATTATCAAGCTGCTGGATGGAAAGCGATCACAAGCAGTTGGCATCCTCATATCGAGCCTGCATCTGGAGATGAAGGACATTCAGCAAGGTGAAAAATATTTTCTGATGTCTGCTCAACATGTGGAGATGCGCACACTATGATATCACTTAAATCTCTTTCAGAAAGGAGCTCCCATTTAGATTCAACAGCAATAAACTGAATTTACAGTTCCGTTTAACAATAAATTGAGGATGACTCCTGATGAATTGCAGATGTAGTTATTTTTAGAGATTAGATAGTGAGCCCTGCAGCAGAGAATAATTTCCAACCACTTGACAGCTACTAATTTGTAACTGGAGACCCTTTTTTAAAAAAAAAAGATTTGTGTTACAAGTGGAACATGGATGATTTTTCCAGTTACCATGGTGGGAAAGAAAATGCCTCGATTTGTCAAAATGTGAGATGGCAACACTGGGATAAAAGCAGCCTTTCAGTTTTTCTGTTAGGCTGCATGAAATCCTTCCTTCACTGGTTAAAATCAAATTGCCATCTCCTTCATTTCAAGAGTTGCGTGGATTGATTGCGTGCTTGCTTGTTCTGTGGAAAAAGCAGGCGTGTTTGTGTGTGATAACACATAATGTGTATTTTGGGGACAACGTAGATGGGCCAGGAATTGGTCCTATCCTGGGACTTTGGCGGAGAGTGCCTGCCGCCTGCTAGTCTGAGCATGCGGCCAGCAGATCTGTTTATTGTAGCCAGTGACGGTTTCCACAAGCCTAATGGGACTGACACCCCACTAATGATCTAAGCATGTACAAAACCACCTTCCACAGTGAGCAAACACTGCGCTACCACATAAAACGACCTCAAACACAAGCCAAACAGCACAAAGCACCAGGGCGCCCTGTTTTGTTTAGATTTTTTTCTTTCCCTTCAATCCCTTTCTCTCCGTTCCAGTGTCAGTTTGTAGAGGTGGTTTGGTAAAACACCCAGCGTGAGGCTGCTTCCTTGTGCCTTTAATGGGGGTTGTATGTGAAATGGACAATTTGAATCTGACAATGCAGGACAGCACCTTAATAAGCACTTCTAAGGGCTCCAGTCCCTGGCCTCGCCTGCTTGCCTCCCCTTTGTTGCCAAATTAAAAGGACATGGGACATGTAATGTAATTAGAGCTACTAAGGAGGGAGGGAGGGAGAGGGAAGGAGGGGAGTCGAGAAGGTAGCACTCTGGTTAAGGGAGAGAGGGGGTCAACTGCACCCGTCGGAATGACTGGGGGACCTCAAGGGCCACCATGGTTCAAGGGCAAAGGGAGGCTCTCCCCCACACACCACCTCACCACACGCACACATACACATGTTCACACACCACACATGCCCTTCCACACCAAAGCTGATGAGTGAAAAGTGGAAGGAGAGGGTGTGAGGCAGTTGGCAGGCAGGCTTTGATCTGTTGGTGTGGAGAGATATCCGGCTCCCCTCAGATCAGAGTGCTCCTGTGCACACCGAAGCAGGCCCCCCTTTGGTGTGTGATTGACGGCTGCATGGCTGAGGGACTGAATAATCCACTCTAATAAGATGTAGGAAATGGACCTCCAGCGTTCTCTCTGATCCAGACATTGGGACCACATTGACAGCTTCTCTACAACAGGAGCAGCTGGGAACCAGAACGCAAAGTATTACCTTGTTAGCTGGAGGCAGTGATTGAAAAGACTAGCTGTGTTGTTTAAATAGTTTCATTTACCTGTGCCTGATACACGATTGTGGTACTGCCATTAACATGATTTTCTACCTGAAACTTTTTTACCAAAACTCAAATGTGTTAATGTTTGAAGTACTATACATGGATTTTGGCAGTAAAGAATTAACAACAATTTGGTTTTAATCTTAACCTTTAAAGTTTATAAGACAAGATAATTATTAAAGGCTATACTAACAACATGAAATAACACATTTTTCGTCCTTCCTTCCTTCCAAATTCAACATTAAATCAATAAAATATACAATTTGTCAGTTCAAAACTCTCAGGGATTTTATTGCTCGATTGGTATAACTGGGTCTGGCATAACCAGTACTTTATTGTGGCTAATGTTATAATACATTTGACATTTACCGCATTTGCCACAGATGCTGTTAGCCACAAAATGACCCAGGGTTGCTTTTACGTTTATATGTTAAACAGATGTAATGTTAGCTAATATTAGCAATATTTTGCTAGATTTTGCTGTGTTAACATTGTGCTATTGTTACAATACATTTTACCATTTACTCTCATTGAATAATCATCACTTGTGGCCATAGTGGCTGTTTCAGCAAAAGTTACCCAGTTTAGATTTGTTTTAATGTTAATAAGCTAATGTAATATTAGCTAATAATAATGAACTTAAGCCATAGTTGGTTATGTGATGGCATTACTGAAGTCAGTTTGTAACTTCTCTCTACTTGTGCTACTACATTTACAGTCCTGCAGTAAAGTTGCATAGTTTCCCTATATTACTTGCCAATCTTTGGTTTTGGACACTTTTCAATACTCTGAGCTGAATTGCAATATGATCTCTAAATAGAAAGAATGGAGGTTTGATACAAATCCTTTATAACACTGAATACATTTATTGTGTAGTTGTCACTGCATCAGTTCTTGGCCAGCACTGGAGCCATCCCTCCCACCGTGCCCTTGTCCCCTCCTCCCTCACAGAGCCATAAACCTGTGACACGTCTCAGACACAGAACAGGAGTCACTTTCTCTTTTTGTGCTGTTCTCTACCTTCTGCCTTTCCTGCATGCTTTTGTTTTTACTGACTGAGTCAAGCTAGACAAACATGCAGAAACGTTCTTCTTTTTCACACTTTTTTCTCAGTGTGTCTGTGCCAGCCTTTATTTACCCTATTCTCTCCCTCCTCTCCTTCTTCCTTTTGCCTTCTTGGGCATCTTCTGTTTCTCGCTTACCTTCCTGCCTCACTCTAAAAATCTTTACAGTCAGCTGTGGTGGGTCTAGCTTTGAGTCCAGAGGTTAAGCATGCTCTCTGTTTTGCCCGTGTTAGCCTCAGCATCCATAGTCTCAGACCCATTCCACCTCCATATGTTTGCACTCCCATCCTGGCCACACTCCCAGCTTCACCACCTTGTGCTAATTTTCTAAACTAGGTGTATAATTCAACTACATGGTAAATCGATGATGTGCTGTGATTGTTGGTGTGGTGCAGTGTAGATGTGAGTAAATGGCACACTGGTTTTAGTCAAATATTGTCATTTTTATTATATTATTATAATGTTCTATTGAGTTTTATAAAATTACGAGGCTGTCGTGACTTTACGTCACTCGTCGGAAAAATAAGTTTGATATTTATGCACTGGCAGCACTTAAAAGGCAGCATGCTTTAGCCAAGATCTTATCCATTTAAAAGACTGACTGCTTATAATGAATATCTTTTACTGTTCCAGCTGTTCTTACCGTGGACAACTCTGTGGTGGATTTAGAGACCATTGAGGCTTTATATGAAAATGTAAGTATAAAGGATCAGTCTGTCTAAGTAATAAGGAAAACCATGAGGCTGTAGCATTTAAAGAAAACAGGGAAAACCTTATTTTTTTTTTTTTTGTTAGTTTTACTTTAATACTGTATGTCTCCTATTATATCAGTATAAATGTTTTATTACAGCATAGCATGTTGCACTGCAAAGCTTTCTGAGCGTATTTAGCTGTGTTGGTAGACCTCTTGATCTTGGACTATGTGTTGTGTGTTTTCATAGAGAGCAACCAGTGATGAGATGACCAAGATAACCAAACATTATGAGAATTCTAAAGAAGATGAAGTCAAACTGCTGGACAAACCTGAACAGTAAGATGACTTTTACCAACACTTTTTAAAAACACGCCGCAAAGAAATTATGACCATAAAATGATCAACTTTCCTGTATTTATCAGAGAAATTTAGATGAGTTAGATATTGGGTTTCAGTATTTATTTGCCTAATATTTCACCCAGTAATTTAGCTAAATTTAATGAATTTCTCTGGGTTTCAGAGATTTGCCAAGACACATCAATCATCAAATAATGATAAACAACATGAAATGATTCCAGCATTAATTCATTAGTTTATTTGAATTTCTAGGTCATTTTGGCAATATTTACACATTGGGGGCATCATTTGTGTATTCCAGGGGTGTCAAATAGTCCCACCAAAGGGTTCAATCTGGTGAAAATTGCAGAGAAGTGTCCCCTGGGGCTTTTGCTGTCCTGAATGCTGGATACGCTATTATAGATCCCACGTTCTGACGTACAGGCGACACACTGTCAAGTGTAGGCTGTTAATGCAGGAGGCACAGGTGGAAAATGTCTTCATAGGGGGAAATGGGAAGCCAGTGAGCTAGATGTATTCACAGCACCTTTTAGTGCTCAAGGAATATAATATTCTGCACCACTATCAGACTCATTTCCTTTTTTCTTTTTTTTTTACCCTGACCAAAATACAGTTGAAAATTGAGACAAATTGAAAAATAGTACTTAATAGTATATGAATTCCTTTACACTAAAAGAAAGGACACATATGGAAATGTTGTTATTTATTGGTTATTATGCAGTGGTTTTACTGGTACGGCTCACTTGAGATAAGATTGGGCTGTATGTGACCCATGAACTAAAATGAGTTTGACACCCCCGGTCTATTCCCTTAGACTTTATTTTTTGATGTAGTCTTCTACACATTTGTGTATGTGTGCAAACATATGCATTAATGGACATTGCTCCAGTAGTTCCTGTCAGGGTTAAGTAGTCTGGGCCAGTTAACGAGGCCTGGACCCAGCGGTGCCGCGCAATCTGGCCTTCCTACTTGACCAGAGCTTTGACTATGGCTGCCCGAGTCATCCCTACTCAGTGTCAACCTCCATCAGCAGGGCCTAATCACACAGGATGTTACCGCTCCGCTCCCCTCTGACACGGCACTGTTTACATAAGTCATCCCGCATCAGGCCGGAGCTACCTTTGATCAATCTCTGTTCTCCGCTCGTTGTTCTCCCTCCACCCGACCCCGCGGACCTTTCAGACTCAGCCGAGCAGCACCGCTCATAACTATCAGCTGCCTGTGAACAGCAACATTGACTCAGCCAGCCAGCATGGGAAAGCACAGCCTGCCAAGGATCCAAAATAGTTCTTCCTGTTAGACATTTTGTTTAATTCTGTCATAACACATCACACCCCATTCTCTTCCTCCACCACCTCCTCCTGCCCTTTTGTTTTCCAGGTTTCTCTATGAGCTCTCCCAGATTCCCGACTTCGCGGGCCGAGCCCACTGCATCATCTTCCAGTCAGTATTCCTCGATACCATCTCCTCCATCCATCGCAAGGTGGAGATCATCTCTAATGTCAGCAAAGTAAGAACATCACTTTAACAAACAGTGCTTCAGAAAAGTATCATTAAGCTGCGGGAAGGTTTGCTAACCCAAAGACTGTCTGTGTGCATGTGTCTGTTTATCCGTGTTAGGAGCTGTTAGAGTGTAATAGCTTGCGGGAGGTAATGGGTCTTGTTCTGGCCTTTGGGAACTATATGAACGGAGGCAACAGGACAAGGGGTCAGGCTGATGGCTTTGGACTGGAGATCCTCCCCAAACTTAAGGACGTCAAGAGCAGGGTAACGCATCACTTACAACTTTACCATGAAAATCTGCCTTCATTTCCTGGTAAATGTTAGCTAAGTTCAATCAATCACAGTGATATGTTAATATGTGTAAAATATGATTGTCATTTCTTCCTCAGGACAATCGTATGAACCTGGTGGATTATGTTGTTATATACTACCTGCGCAATTTTGACAAGGTAAGGTACCATCAACCAAATTCACACAATATCACACTCTTAAAGAATTTGCCATTTATCGCTCATTCTTGTGTGTTTGATCCACTGTTCCAGCACGCAGGCACAGAAAAGAGTGTGTTCCCTATGCCGGAGCCTCAGGATTTCTTCCAGGCAGGTCAGGTTAAGTTTGAAGACCTCTACAAGGACATCAGGAAGCTGAAGAAAGATCTGACTGGTAGGAGACGCCCTGTTGTATAAGAACATTTCTTTCTCCTGTTGGTACCGGGGCTTAAACCACACACCACATTGCGTTTTATTGCTTAGGTCACATTTGTTTCATTGTAAATCAGTCTGTGTAATTGTATACAGTCCCGTCCTCCACCAGCGCAGTAAATCATGTCCATCCCGTGTACGCTCTTCCAGACCTTTGCAGAGAGGTTTGTGGGTGTATTCAGGCTCTTGGATGGCCTCAGGCAATTTTCCCGGTGTCCAGACATTGTATCTTTTAACAGCCGTGTCATCATAACACCACAGCCTCTCCTGTTTCAGGACCAGTGACAAAAGTATGTACATCTCTTTGTTGCAGCGCACTGAAAAGCAGGAGTAAAACCCTCAAACCAAATTCCAGCGAAACATCAGTGACAATTGGCAGATGAATAAATGAACACGATTTTTGTGCTCTGTGTTCAAAGTGTCATAGGCGCCGAGCCACTCAGTAACCCAGCCAGCCAGCCATTCAGTCTTGGCCAGGGCCATGCGGAGGTTAAAGGCGATGCCCCCCAGTGCCCCTGGTGTCTGTGGTTATTTAAATCAACCAATAATACGGCATATGAAAGCAATTAGATATGCTCCGCAGCTCTCCCCTACGTTTTTTAGATTGCTGTTAAAGCCCTCTCCTCTCTGACCTGGGGGAAAAATACAAAGAGTCTACTAAAGTACCCAGACCCACTTCAAGCTGTCACTCATTTATTAGGAAAAATGGAAGACCTGAAGACAATAAATGCAACATAAGGGCCCTCGTATTTGATCTCTGCTGCAGCACAGTCTGGCACAGTAGTCCTCGGGGGTATTGGCATCACAGGGTGAGTGTTGGATTCTGGATGTTTGGTGAGCTCCACCTCTGGCTCCCACCATTTTTATCCTCTCCAGCCGCCAGGAATAAATATTTATGCCTGGCTATTATAAACCAGCCTAAAGAAAGCAAGTGGTCTTAATTATAACGCTAACACAGATCACTTCCATCCACATTGTGTCTGACACTGAGAGGTTAACACTGAATCACACTTTGGTTTACTCGCTCTCTTTGACTGAGACAAGCAAGGCCTCCTGCCCCTCACCTGATCCTGAGGTGGCGACTGCAGTGGTCGGCGGTGTCTCGCCCTCCAGGCTTGGGTCAAAGGTTAGGAGCCTTTGTGCTAGCGGTCTCTCCTAGCTTAGCCTCCTCCTCAGACAGCATCAGCGGGTACCTCTCTCATACAAATATCAGCACTCTGTGTTTCAATTGGCACAGGAGTGCGTTTGCAGAGGTAATGAATCTTTCCTGCAAGTGTGTGTGTGTGCGTGTTGTGTGTGCAGTGTGTAGTCATCAGTGATGCTCAAGAGCGGGTCCCCGTCCGCTTGGCTGCCCTCTGCTTCACTGGCTTGTGTAGAAACATGATCCTCTTTTGATGGGGCTTCCTGTTTGGGGAGAGGGGGATGACCTCTCTCTGTGCTCCTCTCAGGGGGGAGAGGGATGAGTGGGAGGCCACGAGGACCCAAACCTACTGTAGGGCTCTCAGCTCCCATCAAGACAAATATCTTCTGTTTCTGTCTCTTCATGTATAGTTGTGCAATTAGCTTCGGAAACCCAGCACCCAAACCAAAGATTACGTTTATCGTTACAACTGCAGCCCTATCACGAGGACTTGAAGTTGAATTTTCAGACCAGTGAGCACCTACATAAAGATCCCTTTAACTGCCGTGTAATTGGACTGGACAGAGAGGCAGGGACGCTACCGAATGAAATAGGATCAAATAAAAAGAAACAGTCAGAGCTCATTTGCCACTCAGGAGAGTTTAGTGTTTCACAGAAGGCCTGGCCCAGGTTAGGCATTTATCACTGTGGCAAATCAGACAGTGTCCTGATTTTAAATGGCCTTTAATGTCAGGTTCAGGCAGGGCCTTTAGCCTGAGGTCTGTTTTACGACGGAGGCTCCGCTCAGAACGGCATGTGTGAAGTCTGTGTGCTGACTACAGTCACTGCTCGTCTGAACGAGCCAAAAGTGTAAATGTTGGGATATTTGTTTATGATTGGTTGCAAATGGTGTGTTCGTTTTTTGCTAAATTTGACAAATGTTGATCAAAACTTTTTTTATTTAACAGTACAACACGATATAGAGGTCCTTTTTTTCCTTCACATATTGAGCTAGTATAAGGATTCTAGATAAATATTGCACTGACTAACCATAGCATTATCTTAGGAGAGATTTACAAGAAGGCTTATACTGTAGTTTGATGGATACTGGCTGATTTATGAGGAGTGGAGAGAGTGTCTCACCTTTTCCCTGCTGAGGCAGTCTCCTGGCTGGCCTCACTGAGGAGGAATAGCAGGCTTCATCCAGTAGAAAGGGGAGCTGGAAGTCTGACAGTTTGCTGGGATTGGAGATAATTGGGGATCAGTGAGAGAATTTCACTCTCCAGGTATAAATAACAAGAATATGCCAGGGTCAGAGCACTGTACTGGTTTAACCTCCAATAAAGGCACTTTACAAAGTACCTCCAAAATTATTTTTTACAACAGGGCTTAAGATTAACCCAGGGCATCTGATTCTGCATGCAGGTATTTGTTAAACACAAGGAAACTATATTTCAAATGAATTATTGCATTTGTTGGAACCGTAGTTCAGATGGAAACTGATGTTTTTCAACAACAATGTCTGCTAGTTTGCTCCCTCAGTGTTTAATAATGATCCAGAGCTACAGAGGGACTGGAGGTGATGGGGGTTTTCTGAGACAGAAACATTCATTAAACGGCTGGTTTGCTCATCTTGTCGTGGTCTACAGGCTCTATCCACTGTTCAAGCATTTTCTCTGCTGAAACGCACACACAGTTGTGCAATGTATTTGAGTGCTAGGATTTCCTGGTAGCTGCAGTGGAGGCTCCCACTCAAGCATATTGACATGTAAGTCGCCAATTTTTGCAAACCACACAGGGTAAATTCTGGAGCAGGAGTCTGGCCTTCTTGTTTGTTTTTCTTCCCATTTACTCACAGCTGTTGTCATTATTACACAATAGCTGGTCGACTCTCTCCCTTACGCATATGATGGCTTGGCCGATGATTCCTCTGGAGATATAGATGTATATTCAGCTCAGATTCAGTATGTGTATTTACCACAGTGTGTCGTACTCTACCTGTGGCTCTGGTTGGATGTGTTTCCGCATGGGAGCTCAAATCTGGATCAGAGGTTCTAATTATCTCTGCTTTTGCTGGTTTAACGCAGTCCATTAAAACACTTGTTCATCAATCTGTTAAAAGGTCCTTCGGGATGCTGGTTTTATAAATTGCAGTCCTTTCTTGATGGAGAATACATTAGCAGTGCTATTCCAAAGAGTTCACTGCCTGTGACCTCATCTGTTTTCCCCTCATAGTAACAGCAGAAGGGCTTTAAAGATCGCTGCTGTGGCTCCCGTGATCCTGCCTGTCTGCGGTTGGAAGCCATTCCTCTGTGGCTTCATGACTGGACAGAGAGCCTGACGGGACAAACTGTGCCAGCTGAGGGGCAACAGGGTCGCGTAGTCGTTGTAAATTGGAATATCCGCTTTGTGTTTCCTCACTGGTCGTAAACAGGGAAGGGAGGCTGTTGTAACAGTTAACAATGGAGTGATATGTATTATTAGTTACTTGTACTTGATATTTGTCAACATAGATGTCAGTTTTCATCAGATGTTACGTTAACCAAGGCAATCTGAGATTTGCTCATGAAATTGTATGTATGAAAATTATTTATTGTACGTATATATAATTATTGCCTGCCTAATTGAATTGGTCATGTTGGTATCTATATATAAGAATAATTTAATTATCAAAACTATCAATTCTAGATGAGCTTAATTCAGCTTTGAATAGCCAAATAAATTATGTTTAACTTAAATATGATAATTAAGACAAAAACTATCACTGACTTTTTCCAAGTACTTTTATTTCACATAACATTTGACAAGTTATGATACCAAGTCAGCATGTTATTAATTATATTGTGATTAATCTCTGTTTACTATATAATGTATTTATATATGCATTTAAATCGTTTTAAATTAAGATTCTCACATCCTTAACATTTATCACAGGTGCATATACAGTAATTCCTAGTAAAGGCATGGTAACAAATAAGCATATGGCCATGACTTTTTTATTTTATATATGTATGTATGTGTGTGTATGTATGTATTTGTGTATATATATATATACATAAAGTAAGAAAGTAGTTTTATGTATCTAAAATATGGACTCATGGTCACTGCTCCATGATCACACATTGGCTATATTCATGACCAATAATGAACTATAAATATTTCAGACAAAGGCCTTTAATCTCTAAGGTTTTCCATCTGACCTGAGACATGGCGTCAGTCTTTTACTCGCAGGAGAATCCACTCCTATAAAAAGATGTATCATCACTCCAAGACAGTGTCTCAAACTGGAGCTTTTAGTTTTTATTCTTTACAGCTGCTGTGTTTTTGTGGGCTTCCTTCTTGCGGCCTTTGCTGTCTGGACCACATTTGGAAGAGAGCCGCCTCTAAATTGTAGACTTGCTGTTTTGAACACTGTTTTAATGGGTCTTTTTTGAGTTGGGGGGATTTCTGTTAAGGACACACAGTTTGCCCGAACAGGATGTTTTGGTTGTCGTGTTTGTATGGCTGCTGATTTCTGTTTTGTATTTTCATCACCGTAGGCTCTCACTGTCCATGAATTTAAGAACTGTCCTGGAATCCAGACTGTAAGGCTGTACGTAGTTACTCCTCAATTTTAATGCGCAGACGTTGTATTTCCTGTTTGATTTATTAAGAAAACCAATATATAAAAGATGTAATACACTGAGTTCCCTGAGGTGCAGGTGCAGTGGCTTCACATGCAAACACATGAGAGCCAAACAATGCAGTGAAGTGAGAAAGCGGCCAGACGTGTTAATGCTTTTGTTGTTTTGTGGAACTATTATGCCACGAGTTATAAGCAAGTTAAGGTATTTATTGCAGACATTAATGACTAACAGGTTGGAGGAATGTGCCAAAGTTCTTTCACCAGGCGCCTGTGTGTATAGTAACTCTAGCTTACAGTTGAGAGGAAAAGGAGAAGGTTCGGCTGGAACATACTCAGTCACGAGCTCGTGTGAGTTGGTTCATTTGGCATAAGGCCCATCAACAAACTGTAAACACATCTGCTGTGCTCACGTGAGTGCACAGATCTGAATGCAGAATACAGACTATACCTTTCTAAAATACAATATTAAGACATCAGAAACAGCAACAACATGGAAAACGACAGACAAACATTACAGATTTGTAAACCATGATATGTTCTCCACCAATAGTATCAGTTGAAATGGATCAAGGGGCAGAAAAGTGTCCCTAAATAGATAAAATAGGTTATGTTTAAAATAGAATTGAATGCACTCACTGCTTGAACTTTAAATCAAATTTCCGTTTCAATCCCTGCGTTAAACTCAGTTTTGTCCCTTGTGTCATTGCTTTTGTCATTCATGTAACAAGGGGAGTGTATCTGTGCCTTTCCATTGTGGCATATTTTCTCTTTAAAGACAGCCCAAGTTTTTTTTAAGTAATCTTATCTTTCTCTTCACCACATTTTGATTAACCAAGTTTCAGTGTTAAACTAGGTCCCATATTGTAAGTAATTGTAAATAGTAAGATTTACTGTCTTTTTTTTTTTATTTATTAAAAGACAGATCCAAGTGCTCTGTAAATACTGTGAAAGTATCAAACACTCAATTCACATAAATTCACACAGCCTGTATTCGGAAATGGTATACCAAAATGAGCCGTCAGGACTTCTTTATAGTTGTGATGTCACACATACAATGATGGTGCTGAGACGCCGAGAGCGCAGGTGCAGAAGACCCAGAATCACTGACTTCGGGAGGAGGGCTTAAAGAGACGGGCGCTAAAATGGAGCGTTTCTGACAGGGTGAACACAGGTCTATTCCGATAGACAGCATGAAAAAAAAACGTTTTTTGAATGTTAAAACCTGTAAATATTAGACATATTATGTCCCATTTTATTGTTTTATACCTCACCTTTCACATCTTAATTTCTTTTTCCTCTTTTCTCCTTTTTGCATTTGTATCATTCATAATTTCCTCTGTTGTCTCATCTTCTCTCTCTACCAGCTTGTGAGAAGAACGTGCAGAAGGTGTGTGCCAACTCGTCAGAAGAAAACCTCCAGCCCTTCAAGGAGAAGATGGAAGGATTTATCTCTGCTGGTGAGTTGAGGCTTTTTTTTAAATCTGTGGCTGAAACTGTAAACACGGAAACATGGCGGAAACATTATTCCATCCATATGGAAACAGAAAAGAGCAGTGTTATCCCAAAAAGATCCATCAACGTCTTCACTAAATGCATGCTTGTATGCATTATGTAAGTGTGGACAGACATCGATGTAAACTGCAACTTGGCTGGTCAGTGGTGGCATACAACCTCAAGGCGGTAATTCTAGTCTACCCCTTAGATAATTAGAGTTGTGTCAGTCAAGAGTTCTCCCCCAAAATCTGCTCATAAGCTAGCATGTCTTGTGTGAAGTTGAGAAGGACCAATTCTTGGTGTCTTCAAAGATGAAACATTCACTTGGACAGAGGATTTACAGCTGAGGAGATAGTCATGAAACCAAGCTTACAGAGTTAGCAAAGCCCCCTTTTCACCCAGCACTGAATCTTTAAAAGGAGAAAGGTATAATTATGTTTTTTTGCCATGTCAGCGTGCGTGTGCGTGTGTGTGTGTGTGTGCGCTCTTGCTGGGAGAGGGCGTCTCGGTGCTCTGTAAGACAGCATGAAGACAGGAGTCTACAGGCTTATAGAAGGGATCACATTGCCTCTAACATGGTTCTCATGTACTCTCGCCTGCCATAAAGCTGGCAGGACACCTCTGACTGCGGCCTTGTAAAGAATGGCCGGCCTCAGTGGATCAGGCTTGGGGACCACCAGGAAAGGGGCAAACCTTCCCCTGACATGCTCTGATGATCATCCCTGTGCCTTTTCCCACCTAGACACTAGTCTTCCCACCCTTTATTATAGTCATAGTAGCTGCACACCACGGTGATGAGTTCCTAGAAACACACAGGACAAGAAAGAAAAGTGCACGGAGTCCCTCTATGTGCACGTCCTTTTTAACCTTCTTTACTTTTGTTCTGCAGGAAGCTAGCAGTAGATTATAAGAATTTAAAAACAAGTACTTAGGTCAGTTCATTAACAAAGGTGACTGTACTGTGACATTACCATGAGTTATGGCTCACTTATCATTAAAGTGATGGTCCATGCTGGCCATTAGACACCCATATACCACTTTACGCTTGTTTCATCAAAGCTTTATTGTACACAAACCTTCCTCTGCATCCGAGTGAAGGCCATTAAGGTATCTTAGTTTGGCTCCATATATTTCTCCTGCTGTCACATCGCTTTATTCAGCTATGCCTGGATAAACAGTAAATGTGGCGCCAGAAACTGGTCGGTTTAAAATCCACCTGCTCGCAACCTCTGTCCTGAAGGCTTTGCACTGATGCTTTTGGGAAAGAATCCTCCAGCATGTTGTCCACAAGCTGTAGGTTCTGATTTGATAGCAGTATAAATGCATTCAAAGGGAATTACCTGGCATGTGCCTACAGACCCATACAACACACATTGTACCTCAGAAATCAGCAGGTAACCGTCTACATGACATACCAGACGGAGCCTGGAACACACTGTTTTTTCTTTTAAGGGTTGGTTCTTACAAATTAACAACAGTAGACGGTGTCGCTGCTACTCTCAAAGTTCCACAGTGAACACAGAGAATTTGCTGTTTCAATTTTTTTTTTTTAAAGGGTGATTTTTGGATTTGCATTTATTCACTCATATAGCTTATTTTTATGATAGTTAAAACTGGAAGTGAAGCAAGAAAACATGAGGAGAGATACAGAGATGGGTATAACCAGCAACAACGGTCAGTTATATGGTAGGCTACTTAAACCACTAGTCAGCTAAGATGCCCTCTGAACATTTTTAAATGTAATTATTACAGTTGCACAATTTAAAGTTGTTGTTGATGATAAAATACATGAACATTTAAAGAGTCTGAACTTTTCCTTGTTTTTTTTGTGTCCGTTAGATTTTGTTATGTCAGAGCTATGGATTATTAAATCATCCAACTTTGCTCAATACATATTGGCCTTTCTTACCCTCAGCTATGCATAAATTACTTATTTTGTATACAAAACTGAAATTACAGTGGTGAAACAATAGACCCACTCCGTCATAAAAGAGTCAGATGAGGTATCTCACCGGGAGATTGTAGCCATATGTTTGCAGCGCTGACTGTAAATTAGCAGGGAGTCCATGTTTGCAGTGTTTGTTATTGCGTCCTGAGCCTGTGCTGGGATCACATTGTTCTATTGGAAATGGTGCCATGACATTTTTCTAGTTTATCCACCTTCGCTACATCTGAGTGGCTGAAGCCTCCCCTGAGCTTTGGTCAGTATGACAGAATATGTGTTAGCTTTCAGAACCACTGTTGTTGCAACTGGCTACAAAGCAGCATTGATTTGCAAAGGCACATCTTGAACATAAACTTTCCAGTGGGATACTTGTAAACCTTTTTTTCATAAGCAGAATTCCTCGAGCTGTTGCCCGTGCTTTGGGAGGAGTGGTGTGTAATCATCGGCCGTGATGATTCCATGACTTCAAAACGCAAAACAAAGCAACAGCTCCTCACATCAAAGAGCGGCCGAGGCTCTTAAACACTGACTCATCAGTGAATGAGTGAATTTCTCACCCAGGTAAACGCTCAGGAGGCTGACCACAGATGCATGTGTTTGACACATGATTTTAGATATTGAAATGAACCGTAAAATAGAACTTTTTTTCCTTTTTACGAGAGGATCAAAGTAATCCAGGGAATCAACAGATAAAGACTATGTACGGAGAGTTGTGTTTCTGAGTAGCACCGACCCTTAACCCAGCCTGTGGAGAGGCTCAAGGCAGGGCCCTGCAGGTGAACCCAAACACTGTGCGTGATCTCTCCCAGATCTAACAGGGTATACTGTACCTCCAAAATGCAGTGATCCATTCTCTTGTAAGGCTGTTCATGTGCTCACCCCGTCACTCTGTATGCTCTGGTTATGAGCCAAGTCCTCTCTACCCCCTATAATTTATGTATCTCTCTGTCTTCAATATTATTCTCTATGATAAAATTTAGGGTTTTTTAAAAAAAAAAAAAAAAAACAGCCTGTGGTTGTTTCAACATCTCATCAACCACCTTCTCCCTTTTTTTAATAGGACCTCTTTGAAACCTCTGGGGATATTCTGACGGACATATTTTTCGTGTTGAATACAAGCCATGACTAATTGAAAACAAATTCCTGCTTTTAATCTCGGCTTGTGTTCTCCTGGCTTTCTTAGCAAATACCGTGTGTCTCATCACATCCTTTCTTTGTTGTCAGTGAGTCAGACCCCAATAACTAAAATTCCACTTGTTCACATGACTGTGAATTACGTAGGCCAAGTAGAATTTAAAGATAACAACTATCCAAGAAAGCTGTTTTTGATGAAGCCTTGCGATGCATCTGTGTTCAAATAGAGGGTGGGGTAGGGAAACAGTGAGGGATGCTTTGTGGAAATCCTCAAGGTCCTCAGCATCCCTCTGAGACAGCTTTCCATCTCTTTTTTATGTAGCTGCTAGGTATAGCAGTGGTTTGGAAAAGTGTGTCAGAGTTTTAAAGCTCTAATTTACTGTCCCTCTCAGCATGCACATCTCATAACTTTCTAGCGACTACTGGTTTCATGTTTACACGGAGTGGAGGAAGAGAAACTTCACACATCTCTCTATTTCTCTCTCTCTCCCTCTCTCTCACCTTCAGCCTCTCGGCTCCAGTGCCACCTCTACACAGTCGCACCAGAGGGGTACCTCAGGCGCCAGCCTGACCCCCACTGAGACTAACGCCATTGGTCACGGCCCCTCTACCCCCCCCCCCCTCCCAGACATAGTCACAACCTTCCTTCATTAGGTTTACCTCAGCCCCCTTGCCCACATACATGTAAATAATAAAAAAAAGAGTGAAAGTAAAAAGCGTGGTTAGTCGGAGGCTTAAGCTTACCTTCTCCCAAAAGACCCCCAAACCTGCCTTTGAACAATTTTTTGGAGACTTCCCCCTCTTAAATCTTCAAGTAGGAAAGGTCCCCCATCATTGTAAAAAGGATGAATCTGGAAAAATGCAATAAATCTGAGATCACAGGCACTCTCTGGCCCTAGATAAATTCTTGCACCTCAGCCTGGCCCGCCGCACACATCTGCCTTGCATTTAGACACTTTTACATGGCAGGAGTCCGCAGGAGCCTCCAGTTCCCAAGCCTCTCTGCTCAACCCTGCGCCCCTGCTTCAGCTCTGCTCAGAGCACACACATGTATGTAGACACGCACCTCCGCAAACAGACCACCACTCCCCGCCCGAGCCCAGGCGCCACAGGCTCACACTCTCATGCGTCAACACACAGAGGCACACGTCAAACTTTACAATGTGCTTAACTGTCACTTGGATAATATGCTCGCTGTGTCACTGACTCGGAGCCTGTCTTCTTCTTTTCTCCTCAATTGACAATGCTAAGGACAGCTATTGAACACAGCGCCACCCTCTGGACCTGTTAGTGTACCCGGGATCACTTCTCAGTGGTTGTCAGTGGAAACATTTGGTTATCTATGTCACCAAACGCCCCATATACTGACCTGTGATATGTCTAACTCCAGTATTTTCTCTTTTATTACAGCTCAAAAGGATCATGCAGCTGAAGAGGACCGACTCAATTCAGCACAGAGAAGGTAGGAGACCAATTTTAACAACCCTGAGTCGAAATACATTTAAATTTATGAATGAAAGATCATGTTTAGATAGGAAATATTTATATTTCCTGTGAATTTCATCTGTTTTTACAAGTGTCGTGGATTACAAACATAACATTGCAGTCATTTAGCATGTTTTACATAGATAAGAGCTGGTTTCTGATGGCACTAATGCTTTTTGTTTGTATAGCTGCATATGGCTATTAGCAGCAGCTGATAAGGGGTCTGTTAAGATGACGGAGTTTCACAGCATCGTGTAGTGAAATTCTACAAACTACAAACCAACTTTGACTCGCCAGTAGACGGGGATCATTGGACGTGATAAGGAAGAAAGTTATTTTGCAGGATTAAGCACCATTGTATGGATTTGTAATTTGTCTTAAAGACAAATCAACATGCTACAGACAGCAGTGGATTTCCACACACACATAACATGCAGCATATAGTATTTTAATCCTGAATGCCCTGTACCTCCTCCCCTGCAGTTCCTATCATTCTTATCTGCCATGTTTTGTGCAGAAGACTCCCGAGAGTTCTGAGAGATTTATAGGCGTGAGACACACTGGCAGCCGCTGAGCTCGCTGTCCGAGCGAAATCATATCTGGAACATTTCATATTGGAAAAAGATGGTGGATCAGACAAACAAAGCTAATAGATTATTTTTGCCTTGTTTGGACAGAGAGCAGAATTGTTTGCTTTATATCACAACTCTTCCACCTCCAAAATAAATCATGAAAGCACATAAAGGAGAAAGTGAAAGACGCCGGACACACGGAAATGGAAACTATAAACAATTAGGAAGTTGATTGCTTTGGACAATACTATAAGTCAGTGAATGGTTCCAAACTGTTCTGTTTCATGTTGCTGTTTTTAAGCCAAGAGAATCACTGAGGGACTGTACCTCTCACTCTCTGTCCTGGTCCCTCACCCCTGCCCTTTCCATATAGTTATATCTTTACTCGCTGAACTGGCGTGCGTGCGTGCGTGTGTGTGTGTGCAGTGTGAACCCTTTTGTGCATGAGTGACACCACTGTAATGAAGGTGTTGAACTTGGAGGGTAATATTGATCAAAAGGGCCCCGCAGCTGACAGCACCTTTTCCTTTTAATGAAGTTTTCCTTTAATTTCATCTAAAGAGGGGGCTGGCTGACTGGCGCTAGGTAGAGCAGGAGTGAGGGGGGGCTCTTTCTCAGGTTCCCACAGAGCCACCTCGTAAAAGTGACACGCTGTTGATGAATATGGGCGTCAGCGGGCTCACCGGGCCCTGGGTGGGCTCTCACATCTGCGCTGGATGAGGGATCCTCGCACAACACACACACACACAACAGCAGCAACAACGTTATGGTGCTAATAAAGGAAATAAATAACACACCCTCAGTGCTACCTAATACCTCGGACTCATGAGGAGTCTGTGAGTTTAGACGAGTCAAAGTCAGCGACCAGTGAGAAGGGCCAGGCGATATCAATCAGCATCAGGATACTGACAAACATTAGGACTGGTTCCAGTTAAAATGTGTCAAAACTGTCAAATAGGGCTGCAACTAATGATCGTTTTCATTATCAATTAGTCTGACCATTATTTTTTACACAGACACTTCACACTGCTGGTTTGTCTGACCAACAGTCAAAAAACATTTGTGATTTTGGGCTTCATAAATAAAACTGATTCCACTTAATTATTTGATCAGGCCGTTTCTGGTATAAATTGGACTTTTGTCATTTTAGTACTTTTTTATTCAGAAAAAAGTTCTTGTTAGGCTGCTCGTCTTTAGACATTTAACATTTGGCTTCTTGTTTATTCTTTAATAATAGAAAATATATATATTATTTTTATATACCTGGTATCATATTGACAATAGTATCAAATATATAGGTCTAATCATTTTTAGCCTTGCTAGCGGCGCGGCTCTATAGATGTCAGTTTGGCCGATCAACCCAGCTCTTTGGTCCAAACTGAAATATCTCAACAATTATTTAAAATATTGGACTATTTAACTATGACGATATGTAAAATTACATTTTGCACATATAAATGTTCCCCACTGGGTGAATTGTAATAACTTCTAGGATCCCTTCACTTCCATTTGGCACCATCATCAGATCAAAAACTTAAAGGGCCAGAGAAAGCCCAAGAACACCTGAACTGAAAGAGGCAGAGAACTCAACCGACGCCCAGCGACATCCACAGCGACGAACGCGGACCCAACCCCACATAACGTGGCAATTTTGTTTATTTTAAATCACAATGTGTTCAGGATTGTTCATTTGGACAACAAATAGCCATTAACCAGCGAGGGAAAAATAGCACTTTGTGACACACACTGTATGAGGCGGCATTTTGATTGAGTTTATTTGTAATTAATTGAGATGTCATTGTAATGAGACATTTTTGTAGAAAAGTTATTTGGCATTATCCGTGGCGAGTGCCTGATGCCTTTCCCTCGACATGCAGTTCTGATTTGTCTGCTTCATGTTTGGGTTCACTGAGGTTTTCTGGTTCTGTCCTCAGTTCCGTCTCATTAAGTTCCCTTAAACCACATCATGCTCAATTTCATTTGGCCCAACTGCCTCCTCTACAGTCACTGTGCAGTCATGGTTTCATAGATGCTAGCTTGTAAGTTATTCTACTTGGGTATTGTATGACGGCAGTGGCACAAAACAGGCTTAATGCCTCTGCTGAATCAGCCAACAACATGGAGTTTACTAGTGTAATCTTTTTGCTGGTGAAACAAAGGAATGCAGAGTGGCCTGTCCAAATATATTCCCTGATTCTCATGGCTGCTCATGGTTTTGTAATGGGTCTTTTTTTATAGCTGTCAGTGAGGAATGCCGGCTGTGGGTGCTGCAGTAAACCCTCTCACGGCAATGGCATCATAGCATGGATTACAGAAGTGTATGTGTTTGTGTGCATGTGTGTACGAGTGTAATTGTCCTGCGCTCGTGAATGAACAAAGGTCTGCTTGATTTTGTTTATCTTTCGTAGGTGTACTCGCATGTGTGAGTGTGTTTGCATCTGTTTCGAGTGAAGCTTTGTGTATCTGCTTGTTGCATATGCTCGGTGGGGTAAAAGGGAAAAGCGCTCTTGCTTGATTTGTGCATGCTTTGACATGCTGACCCAGGGTCAGCAGAGGAGCTGATGGGGAAGAGACCCTGTTCATTATGCCAGACCAGGCCCCGGCTGCAACAAAGCTACCTGGGACGGAAGGTCTGTTTGGTCAATCTAAACATCCCAGAGACTCCGTTTTCTTTTGTAGGATGATTTACAGCTCTCTCCTGTTTTTTTGAGCATCCCAGCAAAAAATGACGCATCACTGGGAAATAAGAAGCAGGCTCACGCAGAAGCACCTTTTTTTCTCCTCAGCTTTAAGCAGGCTGTCTGGGCAGCATATTGTACCATTTCACTCTGCATGAACATGTCTTGGATTAGCGTCGCAAAAAGCCACCTAGCATCTGGAGGTCAGAGACTATCTGGGTGTCAAATGGGACAGGGAGCATCCCCTGAATCATAGCCTCCTTTTATCAACCCTTTGACAGGCACAGCTAGAAAATGTCTTTCATGTTTGGGTTAGGGAGGGAATCTGAAGCAGCAGGCTGCTTTTCATGCCTTGTGTGTGCTGCTGGGAGCCTTGCAAAGAGTGCAGATTTGGTTACAATTGAATTAGGCTGCAGAGCTTGTCTACAACAGTGCTACAGTCACAGTGAACACAAAACAGAAAAACGTCTCTTTATTTTTGGTGTGTGCACACCTGTCTGAAGGAGCTCACATGTGCATATATCATAACATATCATATAATATTCACATCTTTGATTGTCTGCCAGTATGTTCCTGTATGTGTGAGTTCCACTGTTAGTGTGTCTGTGTGTTGGTGTGCCTGGAGGAGCAGCAGCCTGTTCTTGGCTGTCTCCGTCTCCTCTGGCAGTCTTCCCCTGCAGGCTATGGAGGTCAATGTGATAATGGAGCCACCGCTACTGGCTCTCCCCTTTGGCCCAGCAGGGTGGACACTCTCCTTCCAGCTCTATTTCTCACCTCCCCGTCTCGCTTTACATCCATCACTTTCCCCATGCGCTGTCTGTTTTGGACTCTTTTTTAATCCTCTGTTTGTCTGTGTTTCTTTGGGCATGGACATCTTAGTTTCCTTGTGCTCTTTGACCTCACTGTTTATAACTTTGACTTTTAAATCTAGAGTAGTTCGCTGGAACACCCCATTATTTATGTCTGATTATTTATAAGTGTTTATGTGTGATAAGACAAGGCTATTTGTGCCTCTGTTCTGTTTTCCAATACAGTTTCCAGGACATGGTGAACTACTTTGGGCTTAAGCCAAAGTCCGGGGAGAAAGAAGTGGCCCCTGGTTTCGTCTTTATGCTTTGGTACGAGTTTTGCAACGACTTCAAGAACACCTGGATTCGACAAAACAAGACCATCTCCAAGGAGAAGTGAGTTGTATTCTGTGCGGTCGATACTTTTTTTTAGTCTGCCAAGGACACATGATTGAAGATCAGTTTACTTATTGGGAGGAGTACTACTCAACCTGTGAAAACGGTTTTCTGGTCATCGGTTTGTTCCTGGTGACATTATCAGAGTTATTTGACACTGAATGAAAATGAAACTTTTTTGTTTAATAGTAAGCCTATGTTAGAAATTTGAGTTACAGAATTTAAAAGACATGTATTTACAAAGCAGATAGGATTTAATGAAAGATGCTATTGAGTTGCATTATGGGAGATGTCTAGGATCCAGTATTTTTGTAGCTTGACCCTTCCTAGGGACTAAAAGTCGAGATATCTATGCATCTTCTGTATAGAATTTGACCACTCTTTCTTTTTTTTAATCTGCCTCTTCTTAGTACCTCAATTGAATGTAGCAATGTAATGCTAAATTGCGGTAGTGCCCCTTTTAAGTGATAAAAAACTGACTGATATCTGTAAAGCCTGACGTAAAATATCTTGTTTCACAATCAGTGGATGTACCCCTCTTCAGAATTTAACCTTAGCTACCAAACTGAGGCTGAACCATCTCAACCTTGGGTCACACTTCTTGTCTCTGTCACTTTTGAATAGGTGCTTAACGACCTCTTGACATCATGTCAAATTAGCACTACCGGGTAAATGTACAAAGGTGATGTGCAGATGCTGAATTAAAGCAGAGAGGGGAGGCCGTCAAAGAGGAGGCAGTAGCTGAAGCCTCGGCCCTCTGTCTGAAGGACTGGGGTCTGAATTTATGATGTTTCTCCTGACCTGAGGCGTCATGTCAGAGGGCGGGGGCGGGCATTCCACCGAGGGACAACAGACTCTCCTGGCGGCCGCCTGGCTTTACTAGCAAGCGTTATGGGAGAACTGATAAACACTGTAATGATGCTGGACATGCAGCCCAAAGGGCAGGAGCGCTGCACGTGCAGAGACAACGGGAATGCACAAGAGTAAAGCTGCTCGTTACTGTCCAAGCCAAACTGCATGGTCATTTTGGGTTGTAGTCTCATGTGGGGACTTCCTGGCTCTTAACACTCAGATGTTGTCACATCATGAATCTTTCAACATCAACATTTAGTGTCCTCCAGCTGTTGCTATGTGGACTGTCTTCTCTCTCTGTGAGATGGAGCCATGCTCTCTCTTAATTGTCTACTAGGTAATTGTGTCTCCCATTACTCACAGCTGATTGTGCTTATGTACAATTAATTTTATTTTAAATACTGCTCGCACACTCATAAAAGCAAAGTGTTTTTTTAAAAGCTACCTCATTATCTCATCAACCCACTGTCATTCTGTACTGCTTCTAACTTACAGGGCTTTCGCTGACCGCAAACCCCTGAGGGTGTGTGCGTGTGTGCGTGTGTGTGTGAGTGTGTGTGTGCATGTGTGTCCATCCCCACAGGGAGATACTTAAATGTGTTGCCCTTACAAACAACTTCACAGGAACACAATAATGAGAGGGTTTTGACTTAATATTGTTTGCAAAGTTTCATTATTTAGTTCCAAAGCTTCCAGTGTGTGCTTCCAGCTTTAAATATTTGCAAATATCAAGTCTTTGTGGATTTTTGTCCCATAGGTTGAAGGAAGCGCAAGAAAACATCAAGAAGATCACAGCAGAGAAGAGAGTCGAAACAAAGAAGATCAATGCCAACAGTCTTGTAAGAACTGATCTACATACAGCAGAGAGATGGAATTTCCTGAAAGCTGCTCTTTCTTGTGTCTGTGCTTAAATTGATACACTGTATCTTTTTGCGGTTTTTCCAACAGAAAGAGAGGCTGCGGCAGAAGGAAGCCGCCGTGGCTTCCAGCTGAGTGAAAGAACAAGTGACACAGAAATGATGAGTGATGGATGTAGATCGCCGATCAAAAAGTATGCAGGCCTCATCTCTCCTGCGGTTACCTCCTGCCTCAACAACAGTGGACTGCCCTCTGCACCCCGTACGGACTAACAATAAAACCTTTGCCGGAATCTTACCACTCCCACTGCCATATTTCTGCCCTACTAACACCCACCCCTCCACCACCCTCATGTGAAGGCTTTTCCGTCTGCTGCACAGATCCAAGCTGGGCCTGCAGCGGGGATGCATGGCTGACACGGCCGAAGTGATGAGAGTCTTAAAGGCCAAAGGTTGATCTCATTCATCCAGCAGGGCGCGACCTCTGAGTGTCCAGCTTTTGAAAGGTCTCAAGGGGTCAGTGGGATTCACAACCACTGACACATCCAAGGGGGGTTCTCTCAGGATCTACAAGAGTGGAGAAACAGTTTGTGATGTTAAGACAGCAGAGTGATACTGCTCCTACGTATTGTGTGTGTTAAGATGTTGTTATGTGAACAGATAAAGCTGCCTGAAAAGGAAAATCCCTGTTGACAAAACAAATCTTTCTCTTTTCTCTCTCTCCCTCTCTCTCTCTTTCTCTCTCTCTCTCTGGAAGCAGTGAAAAAGCAGTTCCTAGTGTTCTTTGCTTTAGCGAATAGCTTTTTCATTCACCATGGCCCATTAAAGTTCTTGTAAATATGTCATGTTGTAGAATTGTCAGGGACCATGCAGCGTTGAGTATGATAAATTATCTGCGCAGGGCTTCACATGCAGATCAAGGTGTGTGTGTGTGTGTGTGTGTGTGTGTGTGTGTGTGTGTGTGTGTGTGTGTGTGTGTGTGTGTGTGTGTGTGTGTGTGTGTGTGTGTGTGTGTGTGTGTGTGTGTGTGTGTGTGTGTGTGTGTGTGTGTGTGTGTGTGTGTGTGTGTGTGTGTGTGTGTGTGTGTGTGTGTGTGTGTGTGTGTGTGTGTGTGTGTGTGTGTGTGTGTGTGTGTGTGTGTGTGTGTGTGTGTGTGTGTGTGTGTGTGTGTGTGTGTGTGTGTGTGTGTGTGTGTGTGTGTGTGTGTGTGTGTGTGTGTCTCTCAATGTACACGTGTGTACGTTTCACTGTATTGTGTAGCACTGCACCAGAGTGACCTCTCCTGGGTGACGGCCAGAGAAGAGCAGAACCTGGCAGTGAGCCCCAAGCCTTGGCCCCTCTCTCACACAAACATGTACTTAAAAACATCAGAAGAACACAATGTGTTTTGGCCGTGCACCCACTCTCAAAAAAGATATTGAATACAAGATGATTAATCCTTAATTTAGTGCCGTGCATCACATTGTATTCAGCCCAATTTTTAAGCACTTTACTGCTTGCAGTATCTGTATGTTGTAGCTCGCTATAAGCCACACTCCCCTGTTATGCTACAGTTACTGCGTGCATTTTTTTTCATTTGTCTTGCACTTATTTTGCACCTCTTTTCCTATGCAAGGGTAGGGTTTCCTTGTTCGGAGATTTATGAATTGTATCGCTTTGTGATGAAATCCTATTAGTTTTGTTTTTTTTAAGACAGTCTATTAAAGTGTATGTTTTATTGAAGCAAATTTAAGATGTAACCACGCTCCTAAAACACTCGAGAAAAATCTATTTATGTAAGGAAAGATTTATTTTAGCTGTGTTCCCTTCAAAGCTGTATTTTTGAGTTGTAGCTGACTGAGAAGCTACCTGATAGGTCAGTCAGATGAAAGCTATATTTTCACATGGATATTGCGTGCTTGTTGTACTCACTGATTTTAAGTGCACAGATGATGTGTGGAATTTAAGTCATTTGCATAGAATTGTGGTGAGATGAGGGTTGTATTTTGGATATTGAGAACATTTAAGCATATCAGCTGAAGCCATGTGACTTGGTATACCTCAGACAGACTTCCATTATCAGAGTTTCTCTTTCTTTTTTTTACCCTTCAAAGTCTTTCACTTGTGCCATTTATTTTGTAAAAAAAAAAATAGATATTTCATAAACTGCTGTTTTCCTTCAGATGGTTTGAGAAGCAAAAAAAACATGAGTTGATACTGATCAAGGAACTTCTGTAGCCTCTACTGTATGTATATATCGGGTAACCTTCAGTCGCTCTCATATAGGTGCTCTGTGATTTTATGGAATTGTTTTAAATTTCAAGAATAAACTACTGGATGCGAACAAAGTGGATCCATATCTCAATATTTTTTTCTGCTGGCAACACTTCCATTAGGCTGGCTTTTTCAGGAGCCAGGCCGTGCACCAGATCAAATGTGATATTTATGTAAGAAGTCTGAATCATCAAATAGGATTTGATGATTCATGATTCAGCCAAGCTGTGACTCAGAATTAAGTCATCAAGCCTCATTTTTAGACATTAAAACGTGTTCTTGGAAGACTCCTAAAATAAAGTGACTAGCAGTGAGGAATTTGTGATGTCACTTTGCCATAAGTATGATTTTAGGAAATGTAATGAGATGACCACTAAAATACTAACACTCATTCTGTGCCTTGTGGAAATTTAGGTCCTGGTTATAGTTGGTAATTTCATACTAAATTCAAATTGCATTTCATGATGCATTTACGTTCATCAGACAAGAATAAATAAAGAATATATATATATATATATATATATATATATATATATATATATATATATATATATATATAGACTGTTCTCTGCTCTAAGTAGATTCACACCTGTGGCACTTCCAACTCATACTAATTTTTATTAAAACACCAGAAATCTCCAACACTTGTGATTTATTTATCAAAAGGGAAACCCCTCCTCAATCGCATTTGAACACCGCGTGTCCCCTTTTTAATCCTCCGGTAGATTTGCGAGCCATTTAACTATATTAAGTGAAGTTAAATGACATAATTTCAAAGGGATAATTGGAAGAGCTAACCGCATTTTTTCTCATAAAACGGAATTCTTTTACGATGACTTTTATTCCAAGGGCTGAGTGCGAATGTCTGCAGATGAACAAAATTCAACATTTTGTTTAACACACCTTTCTAGATTACATCAGGTGTAAAGTCACAGATCATATTCACGATATTCCAACATCCGTTTATTTTATGTTTTCATGGATAATTTAATCAAAGGGATAAACAAACCGGTTACATCAAAGATGGCTTTACATTTGACAACTATTTAATCTTGATACTGTATAAACCACCGCTGTACATTGTCCGTTTTAACTAACAAAGAAGCATATTGTCTCTACAGCTGAGTAGGCACCCAACTTACAAAAGACATTTACTGATGAACTTCGAAATTCACAGAAATCAATTAACCTTGAAAAATTCATGAAATACCGAAATAAAATCACAATTTCCATTAACAAATATCGCCGCTCATCCGTCAAATTCCACACAGTGGAAACACCCACTTACACAAACACATATGCACACAAAAATTACTAAATTGGACAGGAATGTTTTCCTGGCGCAACAAGCCTTTTGATTTATTAAATAAACCGGGGTTATGCAGTCCTCTTGGGGTGAGGAAGCCGTGCGTAAAACGTGCCCATTCCAAGTCAGCGTTCCCGTGCAGTGATGCTTGTTTTCAAACTTGGCAAACTGGTGAGGAGTAAAATGTCCGCTGCAGTATAAGTTGCATGTCCATATTTGTTCACACGTTGTGCAAGAAGAGAATCGTTGTAGCCTACATGTAAGAAGTCTTCGTGGACGCTTCCTCTCGGGTGGAGACAGGCACGTGTTCTTGTCTGTGTGACTGAAAGACTTTCTTTTTTTTCTACCAACAATACTGTCCGCGACGAACAAGACTATGAAAAACACACACATCACATTTATTTAGTCCAGGTCTATAGATATACAGCGGCACTGTTTGACGCGTTGGATGCGTTTCTTCTTGGTGGGTGGCTGCTGGTCTGGGCAGTTCAAAGTAAAAGTCATGGTGGTAAAACGCTTCGGCTTGCAAAACGAACAAGACTGGAAGGCACCCTCCTCCCTGCGGATGTGCCTGGGGATGTAAAAGGAGTTGCACTGTCCGTAACAAAAGCGGTTGATGATGGTGCGGCTGATGCAGCCCTCCTCGTGGATGGTCTGTTTGAGGGGCTGCGTCTTGCACCAGTCCCGTTTCAAATACTGGCGCTCCGTCACATGTAAAGCTTCCTGGCTGGACTCCAGCACCTCGTCGGCCGGTGAGGATGAGCCCTGCCTCTGCCGGGACCCGGAGCCCGCCTGCGGAGGCTGCGGTTGCTGCTCTGATTCGTTTGGGTTGCTTTTGTCAGGATGAGGAATGGCGCCTTGTGAACCTCGGTTTCTTTTGGAATCCACGGGAAAGGACAGCAGCCCCATGATGAAAACCATACTGCAGAAGATACGCGTTGAGTTGGCCATCCTTGGGGAGAAGAAGCAAACAATTCATCACCTTTCTCGTTTTAACTCTGGACGGGTTACGCACAGCTGTCAACGCTTTTACGCTGCGTAAAAACGCACAGATACCGCTTGCGCTTTTTTTAAAATGCCAAATACTTTTGTACAAAAACGGTGTAGCCTAAATATACATTTGAGCCATTCTAAATATCGGAGTAAAAAATATAATGTATTTCATTTTACCATACTTTATAAGGCTATACATAAATATAGATATATTCGTTATGCAAAGGAATGCGTATCCACACATGCACACCAGTGCATAACAAGCATGCGGTCTTTAAAATTCTATAAACTATAAACCAAATAAAGTTCGAATGTAAGTGGCGGAAGACGATAGGCGTGGATGTTATGGTCACAAATACTCAGAATCCACTCACCTGTGCGAGCCTCCGCTGCTACAAGTGCGATGATGTGATCCTGTAAGTCCTCTACGGCACCTTCCGAAGTGGCAGGCACCTACTGCTGTTGACTGTACACTGGTGGGGCTGTGGATGGGTGGGAGACTAACCGCTCCATAGACAGGGGCCAGGGGGTTTAATACAAATTGCTGCAGCGCCGGACTGTCTCCCTTTTAAATGTCTGCCAGCTGAGATGTGCACAACAGTTCCCTCTACATTATTGGCTAAGCACGATGTAGAGAAAATCAAAACTATCCGCCCCCTCAACACTTCCCTGAACCCACTTCAAGAAAACAGACAACCGAGGAACAGCGAGGGCAGGCAGGGAGGAGGAGGGGGGCGAGACGAGCCGAGCGCGGACAGGCCTGAAGTTTATGCGCACATGGAAAAAGTAAAACAGTATATTTTTTTAATCAAAGGAGCACGATCATAATACTTTGCAATACTGTATATCACAATTTGCATCCAATCATAGGACTAAAATCGTTTAGAGAGGCACATTACAGCACACCTGTGTATCCTCAGCATTCTGATGTCATGTAAACTCATTATAAACCGCAACGCATTAAAACACCTAACAAACTCTTTTTTTTCTTTCATGATAAATAAAAAAGTCCAAATTTAGCTCGGACACAGATTTGGAATTTCAGGAATTCAGTAGGCTATGTATGTATATGCTCAATTATATAATCATAGCCTTTTAGTTCATTGTTGTACATGCTTTTATTTACTCATGCCCAAATGATGCTACTATATGCAAATCAGTATCCTCAAGGTCTTTAAATAAATGTGATTGTTCTCCTAAACATAGGAATGGGATTGCCATATGATAACCTTAAACACACTAAAATATTTTTATTGGTTATTCAGTATTTTGCTAATGCTTTAGGAATCAGTTGAAGCTATTGTCAAGGACAGCTATATGGTCTCTGTCATATCCTTTGTTTTGTGAAATTATGTTTGGAATGTTGATAATATTTAATAAATATTTGCACTAATGAGCCACAAGGTTGAAGTTATAAATACGAGTACCCTTCTGAATAATTGATTTTTGGTCTCTACTTGATGAACTAAATAATAGCCTGCCTATTATTTATACTGTATATGATCTTCTGGAAAACTCCAGCACCTATTGTTGTTTTGTACTGTCAAATTGTCCGTTACTGGATTCCCTGTTTCTGATCAAATTTGATGTTTCAGAAAAAATTAGACTTCATCTGTTGAACACGTGGCCTCGACCCAACCATCTAGTCTGGAATATTTATGCATCATAACACAGAATCATGCCAATATATAATTAGATACTGTACTACCGTCAATGCAGTAACAGAGGATTTTGACACAACCTTTTGTACAAGTCCAATCTATCCTACTTCACATGAGAAGCATGCAAGCCTCCCAATGGGCCGTGGAGAATAAATCTTAAGGAATGATTCTGACCTTCACCCTTTCACTGTCTACTCTTCAGATTCTTTACAGGGAAAAAATGCCTCAGCCATTCACCTCTTTGATGTCAACATAAGTCACTGAGCCAGATCCATACAGCCTTTTAGTAGAAGTTGGGAGTTTCAGATACTTGATTTTACAGAGCAGAAAGAAAAAGGTTTACATTTTAGGAAGAAATCTCTTCAAATCTACCAGAAGCAAGTTTGTTCAAAGAAATGCTGCAAACGACCAGAAGTAAGTTATATTAGGAGATAGTTGCAACAGGTCTGGGTGTTGAAAAGAATACATTCCTGAGCCTTATTACAATGTGAATGTGTTTCACTGAACACGTCAGTCCAGCATTCTTTCAGCAGTGGTTGCACGACTCCCTCTTGTGGATCCAATAAGTGCCAAGTATTTATGCAAACCAGAAGAGAAACATGGGTATATGCCATTTGATTTTATTTTTCTGAAGCAGTTCACATGGCAAAGCATTTTTACTGGTCGTCTTTTGAAATTAATGGATAAACAGATGTGAGCAATACTGCTTGGCTTTCTTTTTTTTACAAAATCCAATAAAAGGTGCATTTTTTTTGCTCATACTCATGAAGAGACAGTTAAAAAAAATTAGCGTACACCTTCAACTCAAGTAAACACTTTTTTTCCCCAAAACAACTAAACTAAAGATTAGATATAAAATGCATAAATAAAAGCATAAGACTTGATCTAAACATTTCCAGTCATACCATCAATCACATAATTTGGCCTGCACACTAGTCTAATCTCTACACAACATAATCCTGTTGGCTGATATGCATCAATATATAACTAAGCTCATTTAACATGAGTAAAACAAACATAAAGCATCTCCCATTAAGACCCTAACAGAACACAGACAGCACCTACCGTAACAAAAAATAAATTAAAAACCCTGAAATATGGATGATATATAAAAGGGAATGTTTAATGTCATGTAGTCCTTCCAGACAGAGACCTGCATAGCAAGGAGGAAACAAAGGCAAAAACAGTTTTCAACTATAAATCTACAGGTTTTGTGGCAGACAGCAGTCGTACTTGGTTGAGGGGGTTTCGAGGTGAACCTCTGTAATGGTTCATGTCCTTCTCTACTACCTGCTGCACAAGAGGCCTCTGAGCTCCTGATGGATCAGGGACATAACAATCCACTTTGGTCTTTGGTTGGACCTTGTTGGTCATGTCGGCCAGAGCACAGACCTTGTGTTTACGGGTCAAGGTGCTTGACTTTTTGGGTGGGACTGGAGGGGGTTTCTTTTTGGGACAAATGCTGTTGGACAGTCCCACTTGTGCCTCTCCCTGGTATGGCTGAGGGTGAGAGGAGAGACCGCTCTCCAGGCTCACTGCCTTTGTCACCTGACTGCTCTGGCTGACGGTGAGTTCTGCATTTCTAGTGGGTCTCCTGCTCTCTCCTAGGAGAGAGTTCATCCTGCGGACAGTCTGGCGCACTGGGGTGCGCTGGAACTTGAGCGGTGATTGGATGTGCTTGGCCATGGGGCCCCTGGGAGAATGAAGGGTGAGCTTGTTGAAGTGGTGAATGTGGTCTGCCACCCGACGCTGCTCACTCTCCAGGCTGCGTGTTGAGAGGGGTTGTTGGTTTTGGACTTTGGTACCACTCTTTGGGGAAGCTTCATTTTTGTCATGTACCACGCTGTCTACAGTACCAACTTTAGGTGTACCTAGTTCATGGCACAGCTTGTATGGTGTGGACTGCAGTCCAGAGGAGACACCCAGTGTGAAGAGCGCAGGACTCTGGATGTCCAGAGCTTCAATCAACCTGCTGCAGTTCACCTGCTCTACCTCCCCTTCACATTCTGCCACCATGGAGCGGTTGTGGCTACTGATGGGAGTAGCACACAGAGAAACCTTATCAGCCTGTACTGCTGGGGTAAAGTACACACCTGACTCAAGTACTATACTGTCGATATGCAAAGGCGATAGAGCGTCAATCTCAATCTGGCCAAAGGTAATGTTCTGTTCATTGAGGAGAAGGCTGTGTTGAGTTGGGCGGATGGAGGCGTCCATGTCCACAGACCGAACTTTGACTGCTGGAGTCACTGGTGGAGGGACTAGGAAGCAGTTTGGTTCTTTTGTTGCATTTGTCCCCGCAGAGTTGCAGGGGTCATGTACCACCGCCTGGAGGTCACTGCCAGACTCTGTGAAGGACTTCATTATCTTTATCAGGGATGAACCAGTTTCGCTCTGGGCTTCAGTGATGGAGCTCTCGTTCTCTAGGCTCTCAGCACTGGAGGCACAACAGAGCTTCTTGGGAAAACTGGCCACTGCTGCGGGCTTTGATACGACGATAGCTGGCTCTGACATGTAGTTGCTCTTTAAGCACATGTTCATGGGGGTGTCTGTGAAAGATCCTCCGCTGAAAGTCTGGGCTCCTACAGGAGTCTCCCCGCTCCATGAAGTCCGGTGGGCACTTGAGCCACATTGGGGGGTCAGCAGGTTGTCTTCAGACTTACTGATGTACTTGGAGCCTATAAAACAACATGGGATATTAGTAGCTATTACAACTCAAAGGACTACATTTGTAACATTATACCAGACTGCAAATATTTGTATTTGCAGTTTAATTTGATTTCTTAATTTGGTACTCACTTTTGGATTCTGCTTTTCTACACCGAATTGACGGACTGAACTCTGTCTCTTTGGTGAAACGAAAACTGGTGGTGCTCTCCTGAGTGGCAAGTCGCCAGCCAATGGACTCAGATCCCTTTATCACCAGCATGGAATGAGAAATGAAAGAAACTTCAGAGAGAGTAGTATTTTGTTAAAAAGGACCCCAAAGATGTTACCCAATGTGTGGTATTATGTTCATTAAATGATTGTTGTGGTTAGTTCTTCAGAGGATGATAAAAGTCACTCAGAAGGAAAAAGATATTGGATTTGTTGGACATCAACTTTTTATTAAGTCAAGAATATACACCAGCTCACCCAATGTACCCCAAAACAGGTTACAATATATTTTATGTATAGTATATAATAACATTCTTTCACCTGAGTGCTTATTCACCATTGTAAATCACAGGACATATCCTATGGCTTTGTACCATACAAGTATGAACACAATTTATTTTGTAATATAACAAATGTGATTGCATATTCTTTTTTTTAAAGTTGTTCATGCATTAGTTTAAATGTGTTAGCTACTGTAAGTAAACTTTGAATGTTACACGATAAAAAGTGCTAATGTGCAACAATTTACCCCATTAAAAACAACCCATGTGCAAATGTTACTTGATTTTAATACAGTTATTTGCAGCATATGCCTGAATGCAATTGATTGCCACCATTTTTTACTGTTTGTGAACCTGATAAATGGAATGTGAAGTCTGTTGGGCAACCACACTTACAGCCTCCTTGCTGCTCTTCCCCAGGCTAAAACGCAAGCGCAGAGACTTGCGTGGTGCTTCTTTTTTGTCGACTTTAGGAGAAAAGCAGCCAGCTCTTCCAGATTCAACTCTGAAAAGGATATACATTTCAAAACCGTTATCAGCATAAAATAGAGCTACGTCACTTTCTTAGCCTTGGGGTTAATGTTTTACGAACTCTCTTCTCATTCATTCACAAAAGAGCCTTCATTCTGAATGGCTGCTACTGTATCATACTGTAAGTGTAATATTATTGTGGTAGCACTTCTGTCATATCTCCCTAAGAGACAGATAACAATTGTGAATAGTTAAAGGGCATATAATATGTGTACCTGTTGACAGCATGTCTGTTGCTAAGTCGTCTGCTCTTTCTCCTCGCAGAGACAGCTGACTGCCTTCTAGACTTCCCTGCTGATGACAGGGTATTCTGGGAAGAGTCCAAGATCCCCGAAGCACTGTAAGCTACAATATATAAAAGGGGGGGAAAAACATGTAAACGTAACCACAAGCTTTAGAGATGACAATAGTTGATTTCCTATTTGATCAAACAGTCATCAATACCTGATCCAGGAGTGGAGGCCCCGCTGAACAAAGTATTGGGAAGTAATTCTATCCCAAGGGTCTTTTTGACAGATCTACGCTTCTTGTTTGAGAATCCAAAAGACTGACCAGACTCCAAAGGAAGCTTCCTCTTTGAGGTAGGTGTTCCAATCACAGGAGTTGCAGAGGAAAAGACTGACAAAAATCACAAAAGAATTAATATACATGTATAGGATTTGTTTTTTTATGTTTAACATATACATTTTTTTTAAACGTTCCAAAGATGATTTCTAAGGCAAGGCACTTGAAGAATTAGCAGGTCCTGACTGAATTTTGTGGAAGAAGATCCATGCAAATGAAAAGCAGACAGGCAAAGAAAACAAAAGCCAGTAAAGACATTTGAAACGAGGCATAATTGAATAATTTAAACGACTAATTCATTATCAAGGCAAGTGTGAATCAATTTGCAAAAAGCTTGTTGTTTCATTTGCATAGCAGATGGGTTACTTCAGTATCACGATGCTATAAAGCAGGCAACATTATCTCATCTGACCTCAGTACCTACCAAGACTGTCTGACTGGGTGGCTTTTGTGGGTGTTCTATTAGTTTTTATCTTATTCAGAGCACCACTGACCACATCTGAAATATGAGACAAACCAAACCATATAAACAGTATTTACTGACTAAAGCTGCTTTAAAATGACACGATTAGTGCAGTTACTGAAGACACATGCCTTCACATGTCTCTGGATATGTCCAGGGCCCAATTTTCCAATTGGAGATTTGATTTAAATATTTGCCTACTGCAGTTTTTACCAAATAAATAAATCTATGATGATAAAGTATTACCTCCGAAGCTGCGTCTGTGTCTCCTCTTCATCCCTGAGTTCAAGTCCAGCTCCTCAAGTCCACCGTAGGTAGGGGACAGAATCCCCGTCTCACATCCCATCATGGCTGGAACTTTCTCTAGTAGAAACTGTGGTAACACACCTGTGACACACACACACACAAATAGTTAGAGCTAAAAAGCTAGTGTGGACTGACACAAAGATGGCCTGTAGGTAAGATGCCTCAAGTCATACCAAAGTTGTGGGCATTCTCTATGAAGCAGTGTACTATGGCTGCCTGTAGCTTGAGGCGTCTCTCAGTGTTGGCGTTCATCTTCTCTGCACCATCTCCAGCATGAAGGATGTTTGGAGCCAAGATTACAGACAAGTTACTGCTATCCATCTTATTCTCTGCACTCCTGTGATTGAGCAAGAAAAATAAAAACTGATAAAAGCAGATATGTATATATGAAGACAAAGATAAAAACTATATTTAATGGTAGGTGGATGTTTGTAAATAATCCAGAGAAAAAGAAGTTAAAGTAAATAATCCAAGTAGGTAAAATCCAGGTACCTCTTAGACACATTCTGGAGGAAGTCAAAAAAGTGACGCAGGACACTCAAGTTTCTGTCTGGTAGTACACAAGACAGCAGCATGGTGGCAGAGGCCCTCTCCTCCTCGGTGGGGAGCTGCTGGGCCTTTAGAAAGGCCTCTTGTAGCTCTGTGGGTAGCACAGGCTCTGGCAGCTCCCTAAAGAACTGCTTCACCAGACCAGCCACATCACAGGGAAGCGCAGTGGAAAGGCACTCCTCACCCGCATCCAGTTTTGCCTGGGCAGACAAAACACACTCTTGCGTTAGACCTTTCACAGGGTCAAGATCCCTCAGTCAATGCCAGGTCAAATTCAGTCATCACTCACCCTGAGTGCTTTCAGGCGAACGACAGAGCCTGATTTTCTGAACAGACCCTCTGTGTCGACATGTGCCTGCAGCATCATACATGCGTCGACCAGGAAGCTAAGAAGGGAAATGTCATTAGCATAAAATTTACAAGATGGGACAAGAAATGACTTTATAACTGTAGGCTCAAGTAAAAGAACACAAGCATATCCACTTGCCTTGGCACGCTTCCGCATTCCATATTGTAGTATGGTAAGGTCTCCAGGGATACCCCAAAAACCTTTGTCTAAGGGAACAAACAATGGAAAATATGATGTCACACATTCAATATGAGATTTTAAACAGGAAGGTTAAACAATATGATAAAAAACATCATCAGCATGCTGTGTTTTTTTACATACTAAATGTATTAACTCCCTGGTTTGAGATCTGCCCTGTGTTATTCAGGTAGGAGAATTACTTCATTTCAGTTCCTGATTTCTTTACGTAGTCTGTGCTAAAGTTTGTGGCATTTGTTGTCACACTTTTTAAGGCAGGAAATTCAACACATTTGAAAAGTAACAAAGTCTCTTGCAACAAACCCTGTGACTCCTGTAAGCCAATTACAAGTTGGGTAGACAAGAGAGCATTCACACTTATTAAATTACCTGCCATTAAATTCAGTGGGACATATTCTGTAGAGGTTAGGGTAACCTACCTAAATTACACATTCATGTTGCAAAAAATGTCCCAAAGTCTATCACAACGATGTGCCATAAAGATTTTATGAGAAAACATTGCCCTTCTATGCCTTGTTAAACTTGGCTTTCTATGACTGGTAAGGAACTTTATGGTGTGAATACTCCCGAGAACAGCCAAACAAAGCCGCTGCAGTGACTGACATGGGTGACAACGGCCTGCGAACAAATGGGTCTCATCAGTGGGGGCATGCTTTCAGTAATATGCTAATTTGATTCAATTGCCTAAACAATAGTATGCCCGATGTTGATACTGTGAGCTTGTTGAACCGTGGTCTGCCACAACAGATTGTCGAGACGAAAGTTTAAAAGTCACTGTGAATGAAACGCAAGTAAATTGTGCTGTGCATTGCTACTGGGTTTTCTTAAAACTTACCGAGTTGCTGGCTGTTGACTTACAGCTGGCTGCTTTGTTTTTGTTCCAGTTCTTTGTCTTTATTCCGTACGCTGCGCGGAGGTGTTGCACAGCCACAAGACGCATCACATTTTTCTCCATGACTTTCATTTTTTACACTCCCTATCTTCTCCTTTAAACAAAATTAACGTCAATTCGTTCACTCTCTTCTGACGGGACCAAAGTAAAGGAACAGTTGTATCAGCTCTGCCCTGGCTCGAGTCTTTCCAGCTGTATCACTTTCTCCAAATCTCTGACGCTACCTGGTCCTCACGTGGACACCTTAATCTTCAACAACAAGTCCACGAAGAAAGAAGTGAACGCTACAATGATGTTTTTAGGACTAACTTACATTATGGATTGTCTGTCTAATGGCTAACGTTAGCTACGTGTTGGCGTCGCAATGCAGTTAGCTAGCTACGATTAGCAAGTCACATTAGCTTAACTATCACGCGTCACAGGACAAAAAAACAAGTAAATAGCATATCTGTGTCACGCGACTTACAGTTTACGTTTACCTCTTCTCAAACGGCAAACTGTATAAATTGAATCGATTTACTTCGTTAGCTAGCTAGCTAACTGCATTGTGCTGTGGTTCGCTCATCAGGTCGGTTGGGTTGCGAGGCTGTCTGACGGTTTCTGCGGAGCATTCAAACAGCGGCGCTCCCTACGCTCTACGCTGTGATTGGCTGGTAACGGTTCGAATAACATTCGCTGGGGGCGTTTGTTTTACTACCCGGGGCAGCCTCATCGGGCGGGGCGGTGTCTGTTAGGCCAGATGATACTACAAGTGGACGCTTTTTGTTAACCGGTTGACTCTGTAATTAAAACCAGTCGCGCCTTTGAAAATACATAAAAGTACAGTTGCACTGAATGGAATGAATGAATGGATGCTTTATTTCAAACATGTTAAACACAATATTAACTTAACATATCCGAAAAGGAATAGGAAGGAGCAAAAGCTTATTTAATCATACCCCTTTTCCATGACTCATGAACAAATCATAATGAATGGCTTCATATTTATATTGTGTCTTATCTTTAACACTTTATTTACAATTTGTTACAAATCCGCGAACAGCACAAAACATATTTACATATGTATATATTCAACATAAAAAATAAATAATGTAAATGAGATATTAGAAGGGCCAAGAAATGAAAGTATGTAATGTTATATAACGTTAACTGCTGTGAAGTAATACATGATACTAAGGGATTAGGGACCATGCAATGAACAACATCCTTTGTCCTGGCTGTAAGAAAGCCATGTAGTTGTAACCTCATCTGCAAAATAGCCTAATTTGTGGCAAGAGCCCATCACTGCCTATATTGTTAATGGCTGTATTAACTTAATCTTATTCTATTTTATCCATACTTTAATAACAAATAAATAACTAGAGAGAAGAAAGTTGTCTTTGACCACTAGGTGGAAGCATCACCATCCATGTTTCAGTAAACTCTTGATCATTCAGGTGTGGGCATAAATGTATGTGAAGCAAAGATGGACTGGCATAACACACTCCATGGTGTATGCGGTTTACATAATGACATATCACTCATTATTTTGTGTATTTGCATGGCTGTAAGGACACGCAGTACAGGAGATACTCTCACAAGGGCTTATCTTTATTACAGTAGAACATAAACATATATATACAGGAGACGAGAACGTACAAATGCATGGATGGAAGGAGGTTGGTTGTGTTTAGAAGCATTTCCTGTGGACAATGGAGGGGCCGGCCTCATCATACTCCTGCTTGCTGATCCACATCTGCTGGAAGGTGGACAGGGAAGCCAGGATGGAGCCACCGATCCAGACAGAGTACTTCCTCTCAGGTGGAGCAATGATCTAAGCAAGGTTTAAAGTAGTTTTATATTATAATACATTATTATTTATAGTTTTATTAAGTGCTGAATTACTTCATCAATGAACCTGATGACTTAAAAACTTTGCAGTTCTCTCACCTTAATCTTCATGGTGCTTGGGGCCAGAGCAGTAATCTCCTTCTGCATGCGGTCAGCAATACCAGGGTACATGGTGGTACCACCAGACAGCACATTGTTGGCGTACAGGTCCTTACGGATATCAATGTCACATTTCATGATGCTGTTGTAGGCGGTCTCATGGATACCAGCAGACTCCATACCTGGTAGAGGAGAAGCAGAAAAAGTGAGTTTTGTCTGAGGCAAAATACTGAATTTCTTAGATCCATGAAAAAACAAATGCAGCCAATTACTCACCAATGAAGGAAGGCTGGAAGAGGGTCTCTGGGCAACGGAAACGCTCATTACCAATGGTGATAACCTGACCATCGGGCAGCTCATAGCTCTTTTCCAGGGAGGAGGAGGAGGCAGCAGTGGCCATCTCATTCTCAAAGTCAAGAGCCACGTAGCACAGCTTCTCCTTGATGTCACGCACAATCTCACGCTCAGCTATGGGGCAGAACGTTTACCCTTTGAGAAACAACACATGTACACTTATTAAACTAATAAACCATAGTGAGAGACCTACCAGTTGTGACAAAGGAGTAGCCACGCTCAGTCAGGATCTTCATCAGGTAGTCAGTCAGGTCGCGACCAGCCAGATCCAGACGCATGATGGCGTGTGGCAGAGCGTAACCCTCATAGATGGGTACGTTGTGGGTCACACCATCACCAGAGTCCAGCACAATACCTTTAGCAAGCAGAAGAAGATCCCAGTGAGTCAGCCATGCATGCCTGCAAAGGTCTGCCCTCTTTAAATATGTCTCACATCATAAACTAAACAATGCAGCTGACATTACATGGCACACACCCTGCTGAAGAGGGATTAACACCTCCACATGACAATGAGACAGGATCCAGATGATAGACACCCTCAGAGTGTAAGGATTAAACAGTTTCTCCCTTGTAGCACAATTTCCTCTTATTTTAGCTAATCGTGTAACTGACCACATCAGACTAAATTGGGTAAAAAGCTGCAATGCACTGACCGGTGGTACGGCCAGAGGCGTACAGGGACAGGACAGCCTGGATGGCAACATACATGGCAGGAACGTTGAAGGTCTCAAACATGATCTGCAAGGAAAAGCAAGCAGAATGTAAAAGGTTTATCTTAACCCTAAAACAAATAGTGAAAGCGGAGTGGAGAGCAGTGACTCTAAAGTACCTGTGTCATCTTCTCCCTGTTGGCTTTGGGGTTCAGGGGGGCCTCAGTGAGCAGGGTGGGGTGCTCCTCAGGAGCCACACGCAGCTCATTGTAAAAGGTGTGGTGCCAGATCTGGCAGCGGAGAAAGGACAGCTGATGTTAGGACTGAAACAACTCGTCTGAATAAACAACAACAACCAGGTCCTTTAAAAATAAGCAGCTTTTACGATGGCGGCCAGGCTGTGAATTCTCAAGGATGCGGTAGGTCAGCTGTCATGAATGTTGTAAATGAGTCAACACACACCTTCTCCATATCATCCCAGTTGGTGATGATACCATGCTCGATGGGATACTTGAGGGTCAGGATACCCCTCTTGCTCTGAGCCTCATCACCTACGTAGCTGTCCTTCTGACCCATACCCACCATCACACCCTGAGGGAAGAAACACAAGAGAAACATAAGACATGGGAAGATGATACTCTTACACAGACTTCTGGTGGTTTTTAGAAGTTTTCTTTTAGCTTACCTGGTGGCGGGGCCTTCCAACAATGGAAGGGAAGACAGCACGGGGAGCGTCATCTCCGGCAAATCCAGCCTTGACCAAGCCAGAGCCGTTGTCGCACACAAGGGCGGTAGTCTCATCGTCGTCACACATGATTAGGCTTTACTGGGGTGGTCTGGAATTTGACGGGCAGCGGAGAAACACAAGGAGGTTTAGGATGGGTGTTAGGCAAAGCTGCTTAAACTTGGCATCATAGAATACATAGCATGAACACCTGTTATAATTAAACAATCACAGAAACTTTATCGCTGGAGTGGCTGATGATGTGATGACGCGATTAGACCACAGACTAGTATGATTAATATATGAATCAGCTATGATCCAGAGCACCTTTGAAAACCTGCCAAAACTTTCATAACTGCTCTATCCCTTTCAAACGCTGTTAATAACCCACCTCAATGGGTGCTATTTATAGACGGCTAATTAGACATGCCTCTGGATGCTATTTTGGTAACAGCCTGGATGTACAACTACTGATACCATATCACCACAGCCGTGATTGTTCCTGGGACCTCTAAGAGCTGCTGAGGTAGCACCAAAAAGGGGCATAACAGATAGACCTGTGATCTATTTTTAGCTCAGCACCCACACTCTGCTTAACAAGGCGAAATAAGTGACACAAGGATCTCCTGCTATTTCAGGTCTGAGAGAGCTTGTCTGAAAGCCTGGCCAGCACCCATCTGTCTGCACACTGTGACAATTTCCTTTTACTACGTGGCTCCATGCCCCAGCTGCCTACTAGCTCCATTCATTGGAGCATGGCTGAATTTGGCCAACATCTCCCCAGCTTTTCTGCAAAGAAGTAATTCTTCCATAGGATATGTTTGAGGTGCTATATATAGAGTTCTGTCTACACCTCTCCAAAGAAACTTTCCATAGCATGGAGTGTCTTTATCACAGAAAATCAGATCATATAATTGTTTTAATTTCAATATCCCATGGCAGTCCTCCTAGCAAAACCAGTAACTTACTAGCACTGCCACTAAATACATAAAGTTAGTCATTACAACATGTAAAAACCATTAGTTAGCTGAAGTTACATCCTCCATTCAATCATTTAAATCAGCTCAAAACACAACAAATCGATTGTGAAAATAATCACACAAATGACACAGACATCCACAGCGGACCAGTGAAACAAGTTGTGAAATGTACTCACCAAGGTGCACTGGTATAGGCGGATGCTTCCACTGGGACGAAGGCTGAGGGTGAGAAGAGCCCCTTAAATAAGACTCAGACTCGGTCTAGGAACCAGGGGCGGGGCTGAGGGGTTCACACAAGTCCAAATAAGAGCTTCCAGCAAAAATCAACAAGCCACAGATAAGTGTGTTTAACATACATGGATGAGACATCTCTACAGTGAAGTCACTTGAGTGATAGAGTTAATGAAATGTTGGTAGAGAACGAAATTAATGTGATAGTTAGCGGAATATTATTGGATTTATTGTATTAATGAATACAAGAGAACAACATGAGCATCAATGCAATTTTATTTCTAAAATAAAAGTTGATCTCATGGACTTTATGAAATATGTAACTTCATGCCTTATAAGAATGCATATTTGCATGTGTTGCAGAATAATTTCTTTATAGTCCGGCAGTCATATATCAAATTCAAGACACTGTGAGTATCATTCAGTATCATGAGATTTAAAATACAGCATGTTCTATTATTTTGATGCATAATGTGCCACTCTGCACATACTGTATGTCTTATCTCTTAGGAAGTTTAACTATCCTCAGAAGGCCAACTATGATGGCCCAGTCAGGACTTCGCCGCTGGTGTCTTGTTAAGGAGATGAAAACATTGCATATGTCTGTGAACCATGCTGCTGGAATGTGCACTGAGCTTCCTCAACTTTTGGGAACAGCTGATGGTAACGCCAGTCGGGCTCTGTGTGGGATCTAGCTGTCTGAGTGGCCTGTGGTGTCAGTGCTCTGATCTGATTGGCTGAGCTGTCTCCTTGTAGGGTTATGGTGAGCAGCAGAATCATAAATGAGCCACTGAGGTTCCCGAGCCGCGAGTCTGCAAAGAGGAGGTCCATATTTGTGCCACCCACTTTTCCATATATTTTCCTTGATGTACAGTGTACCTTATGAGGTAATACACTCTTTCTGTGCAGGAATGATACACAAATGTGACAGATTATGTGTTGATACAACATCATTCTTGAAAATATCATATATGGTCAGATCTAAGGGAGTACCATTCATGTGTTTGTAATAATAAAGGAAATGTAATAATTCAGGTCTCCAGGTAAGGCAAGGCAAGGCAAGGCAAGGCATTTTTATTTATATAGCGCATTTCATACCAAGGCACCTCAATGTGCTTTACATAAAGACAAAACATTTTTTTAAAAACAGCATACAAACAAAAAACACAGCTAAAAGCATCAGCAAAGAAGAATAAAAAAAGTAAAAGAAAAGAAAATAGATAATGTTTAAAGTTAATAAAAAGAGCTCAGCTATAAGCACATGAAAAGGGAAATGTTTTTAACTAGGATTTTAAAGTGCTCACAGCACAAGGAAGTATGACTTAGATATAAGAGACCTCGAGATATCTGAATGAAATTGGTTCTGGGTACCCACAAGTCTCCCCTTTACAGACATGCCATTATGATTATCAGACATATTGGGGCAAAAACAAGTATTTTTTCTCATGCAGAAGAAATGTATCATTTTCGCATATTCTGAAATGCTGTATTTTAATATTATAGCATACTGTGGTCCCTAAACAGTCTTGGTATTACATAAATTGGGTAGGACTGGAAAGCTAGGAATCTTATGGATTAAAGAGATCAACTGTTTTCATGTGTGATGATGTTAGTCCCCATAGTAGCCATTTTATTGTAGTGAGACGATCTGAATTTGAGTTTGAGCAGTTTACACACAGAAACCTCCAAATGTCAAATGTTCTGTTATCAAATCACGGCATGGATTTTTCTGTGGCATTTCCCAAGGTCTTAGTGCGCATGCTGCTTGCAAAAGTATTCAACCCCTTTCATTGTGGCAAATGTCAGAGTTCTCATTCGGGCTGAGCCCTCCTAAAGGTCTGATCCTGGAATCGCCCCTGCCTATATCACAGCTGGAGGTATGTTAGAGAGCATTCTTCTGCTCCAAGCTGCCCGACAAGATGCTAAGCTTCCTAATATAGCTGTCTCTCCTCTATCTCCACAGATAGGAACTGAATGCAGATGCATCAGATGACAAACATTCAACGCCAGCTTCTGTTGCATGAGCATGTCATTAATATGTAATTCCATTAAAACAATGGAAAGTTATGCAGAATCAATGAGAATACCGCACAAAAACTGCAAAAATCATACAGCTACATTATATTTATCAAATAGACAAAACCCTCCTCATGTGCTACATTTAGAAACACATGTGCATGTGAGCGTCGCGTCGTGTTAGAGAACTCGAGGAGGTTGCAGACGAGTCGGGGCGCTGCAGGAGTTCAGACATGAGGCGACTCTAGCCTTGAGGATGGTCTGTCTTCTCCCCACCTGAGAGAAAGAACAAGTAATCACACAGAATCAAATTTTGAATTTGTTGTTTCCTAGAATTAAGAGAAATATTCTCATGTAGTCAGAGAGACAAGGCCATGTTGAATAGACAGATGGCACAGCCACACAACAGCACAACGGAACTTTCAGTCTTGGTATGACTGGATCTGCAGTCATACCAAGTGCTGCAGTCGACCAGAACATATCACTAGACCTTCTGGAAAACTGGATTGGAGTTTTTGGCAAAATATTAAACTGGCTTGAATCCTTCTGAAAGAACAGGGACTACTTTGTGTCTGTAGGTAATTACACATCTGGGCGGACGAATATGACATCCTGGGTCACCTTCTGTTTAACATCTATCTGCTTCCACTGGCTCAAATTATGGCAAACAGATGACACACACATTTAAATAACTTTATCAACTGGGGACTACAGTCCAACACAGCACTGAGTTAGTCCATTGAAAAAAATCAATCACCGGATGAGCCAAAATTTTGTTTAATCAAACAAAGACAAAACCGAGGTCGTCAAAGACAAAACTGAGGTCGTTAAAGACAACGATTAACAGTCAGCTATCATCTTCAATCAGAAACGTTAAAAAACGCAGATTTTAACAGCCTAGAGCTCAATGCATCTGACAAGTTCACTATATTTTAAACTGTATATGAATGTGTATGTGACACTCACCCTTTGTAGATCTACTTCACCTGAAAAAACAAAAACATCATGACAAAACAGACTGTTATTTTACTGCCAATAAAAGTAAATATATGACCTATTAAACTAAAGTGTGTGTGTGTATATATTTATATACACACACACACACATACACACACACACACACACACACACGACTCTACCTCCTGTTTAGAAGTTCTAGTTTGTCACTTCCTGTCGTTTCTCGTCAGAAACAGATGAAAGTTCATCTTTAAAATAGAAGAGAGAAAACCTAAAGGAAGCCCAGTTAAGGTTGTGTGTGTGTGTGTGTGTGTGTGTGTGTGTGTGTGTGTGTGTGTGTGTGTGTGTGTGTGTGTGAGGCAACAGGGGAAGGCATTTTAGGCAATCTAAATGCAAACTAAATCAGAATTTAAGTCAATTATTGAAGAAGATAAGGCTTGAAATAATATGTAACGTTGCTTACTGGATGAACTGAACAGCAGTCTGCTTGGAGTGTCTTTTAGTACAACAGGTTAAACTGAAAACAAACTGCGAACACGGAGAACAAAGGCTGCTGTAACGTTACAGGTTTGATTGACAAGCTCTGTCTTTGAGACCTGTCAATCACAAGCAAGCCACACCCAATGCATCCCCTGCTTAATCATCTATTTGATTCAAACTGGGACCGAATTTGAAAAAATGAACACTGCTGGGCATCAAACTAATGATAGAGACAATAAAAACTTCTGCAACCGGCTTATTGTAGTGACAAATCAAATGACAAGTAGGTCATTTTCACCATTGACTTGCTTACAACCCGATGTCTTCTGCAACCACGCGTGTCGCCCCCTGCAGGCCACTCTAGAATACAGGCTTAGGGCACTTCCGCGTTGGTCTCATTTTTCAGACCCGGTCGCAGTTAATCTGGTCAAGGCTCACATCTAACTCGATCAGTTCTTATGCATTACTTCAGTGTCTCTGCCTGTGTAGTTTGACACACAGCAGGCTTTCAGGTGTTCTGTCTGTCTGTCTGTCTGTCTCTTTAATTCGATTCGATTAAACTGTTTTTATAACTTTTATATATCCTGGCCATTCAAATCAAAGCACCCCCCAACTCTGACTGACTTCCTTCATCCCTGGGTCATACTGATAGAGTGATGCTGCACCTGTAGTAACAGGACAAGGGCCTGTTAGTTCAAAAATACCTGCATTAATTATTACTATTCTGCATTACTTCACATTTTCTCCCTTATTGTACTGGTCTGGTTCACCATTACTACCAAAAAAAAGTTTAGGATAATTACTGCCCTCCAGAGGCCTTTTCCGAGAAAGCAACGTGATGACGTTACAACCCGCGACACTCGCAACGGCCATGCGCCAGTTAGCGTCGTTGTTATGGTGGGCAGCATGGTCGCCTGTCGCTTGTGTGATAAGTTAGCGACTATTAAGTAGTTCTTAAAGACAGTGGGGAGATTATCTGCTGAACATTGGGCCAACAAAGTGAGAGAGGAGCGGAGTGCGGCTGCGGAGAGGCGCGCTGAGCGGAGGGATACTCTTCCTCCTTCTGTCTGACGGCTGTGAGTGAGACAGGACAGGAGGACTGCCATGTAGTTGAAGAATGAGCAGTCAGCAGCACACGCCAGCGGATGGGACAGACGACTACACGGTCCAGCAGGAAAATGAGCTCGAAGCTCTCGCGTCTATCTTTGGAGAGGACTTCCAGGATCTGCGCAACACGGACCCGTGGAAGGTAGCCTCACGTTAGCTAGAGATGTTAGCAGCAGGATGCATTGCCTTTAGTGAGCTGATGACGGGCACAAAGTTGACACAGTCCTTCTATTATGTAGTGATCCGAGGTGATCATCACCACCAGTGAGGATTTGTTGACTGTATTTTCAGGTTAAAAGGCCTCCAGAGGTGCATCTCTGCCTGCGGCCCAACGGGCTGAATAATGGACAGGAATGCTACGTGACTGTGGACTTGCAGGTCAAATGCCCACCCACATACCCAGACGCGTAAGTACTGACCCCTGACACATGTCATGTATTCACTGTGGCCAGCATTCCCACTGCACTGCAGCAGGGTATCCATACACGTAGTGACCAGCTGCTCCTAAACACGAGGGGGGGTTTCTTTCTCCATGTTATTCCTTTAATGAAGCTGTCTCTGAACTATGTCTTCATGTAACAATGTATCTTTTGTAATGCCCAAACTGGCTCTGTAATACACTTATTCATTGTATGTCCACATAATGATACATTCTGGAAACTACTGGTCAGAGAAACACATGTTGAAGATACATTTTATCTTAATCTAATACTGTCTAAACAATTTTAAACTTAATTGATTATTAACCCTTGCATTATTATTATTGGCAAATTATTTAGTCATAAGATGACATGGCTCAGAAAAGAAAATATGTGGACACTTCTCTTACCTCTATAAAAATTCATAAAACCAAATAGTTGTAAAAAGCAAGTGATATTTATCTGAATGTTGGATTATAACTTTGTGACACTGCTGGCTGGTGTTGTTGTTTTTCTACGGCTCTTTTAATTCATTTATTTCCCCTTTTTTCTTTTCTCTTTTTTTAACGGTATATTCACAATATTACACTGTTGAATATTGTATCTAGTCTACAAAAAGCGCTTGTATTTGAAGCATTAAAATGGCACAGCTAACGTCAGCAGCATTTGCAAGGTTGTTTTTATTCTTTACAGTTATAGTCTCAAAAGAGTGTCTTGTGCTTTTGGATACTAAAAGGTAACTAACTAACTAAGGTAACTAATATTTTATATATTAATATATTTTAGTTTTTATATCTTGTGGCACCTACAGGCCTCCAGAGCTGACGCTAAATAATGCCAAAGGTCTATCGAACGAAAATCTCCAGAACCTTCAGAGTGAAATTACCAAGCTGGCATCAATACGATGTGGAGAGGTGAGGCTGCACAGACACACAGTTACATGTTTACACACAGGCTACTTTTAACCTACCTACCTTTCCAAATAGGTGATGATTTACGAGCTAGCAGACTATATCCAGGGCTTCCTGAGCGAGCACAACAAGCCCCCGTCAAGCTCCTTCCACGAGGAGATGCTGAAGAGACAACAGAGACAGCAGGAGAAACGAGCCCAGGAGGAGCAGCAGAAAATGGACCAGCGGCGCAAACAGGAGGAGGAGATGGTCAGGAAGAGAGACAAAAAGTCATTTGTAGAATTTGTTTTATTTGCTAGAACCATAATCTCCTCTTTTCTGTGCAATTGAAACAAAATCTTCACTGCTAATACTATAAATAAGAAGCAATGTAGCTGATCTAATTACACATAAAAAGACAATACGTTGCTTCTGCTACACACCTTTTGCTGAAAGACATCAGAGTTTGGGAAATGCTTTGTTACTTGCCTGTCCCGTAAGTTCTAAAGATATGACAAACTATGCACCATGTTGATATTTCCTTAAGTAACTGAACCCCAACAACTGACAGACATTCCAGTTGACTGAGTTTTTTTGGTTCTTGCAGGAAAAAGAGATCATGGCTGAAATCCAAAGAAGAGAGGAGGAGAAACGAGAGGAAAAGAGAAGAAAGGAGATAGCCAAGCAGGTGATCTCCATGGAAAACACATGCACAGTGGATATTATTCCGCCTGCAGAAATATCACATGGACAAATTTGGTGATGTGATTGACCATTTGCATTGTGTTTATATTCACAGGAACGACTTGAGAGTATGGACCAGCCAGTTCCTACTAATGCCTCTCTGTTAGGGAAGAGCCCACCCACCCCGGGTGGAGCTCCTCCAGAACTGATAGAAGCCAAGAAAGCAGGCGGTAGCCGCCGTCGGACTACCTCGAATACACGCCACAGGTACACAGCAAACCGACTGATGCCCCTCATGCTAAAGAAACATTATAGTTACACTTAAAGTTTTATCTGTTTTCCCAGACGTGACACGGTTAATGAAGACAACACACGCTCACAAGAGCTTCTTCACTTCAACAGCAGCACTTTTGGGGAACTTGTTGTCCACAGAGGAAAAAACTTAGGTGAGAGCTGTCTTAGATGATGCAGCCGGTCTGGTGCAAAAGTCTTTTAATCCACCCTGGTAACCTGTGTTTGACCTTGTGTCTGTGTTCATGATTGCGACAGGTGTAAGCGAGAGGTTCCACCATAACATTTATTATGGTTTTGAGGCAAACTCAGGGGATTTTGCTATGATCTACGAGTGGTCGCTTCGCTGGAACAAGAAGATTGGAAAGTTCTTCACTAGCCAGGAGAAAGGAAGGATTGACAACTGCAAAAAGCAGGCAAGTAGAGAAGGAAGCATACGTTATCATTAAGAATGTAGTCATAAATAATGTATTTGACTTTTATTAAAAACTGAAATACATACCATACTTCTGAATTCCTGAGTAGATCCATGGGGCAGAAAATGAATTAAACTCCCTCCTGCGACTGGATCACCCAAACCTGGTGCGCTACATGGCGCTGAGCTCCACTGAGAAAGAGGACTGCCTTGTGGTTAACCTGCTGGTGGAGCATGTGGCGGGCATCAACTTGAGCCAAAGCCTCATCAACCACACCCCGCTCCCTCTAGATAAACTGTGCCACTACACGGCCCAGCTGCTGGCTGCTCTCGACTACCTTCACTCCAACTCTGTGGTCCACAAACAGCTTGGGGCCTCCAGCGTGCTGGTGGACTCTGAGGGCAACGTTCGACTGACTGATTACAGCTTATCGAAGAGATTTGCTGATATGTGCAAAGAAGACATTTTTGAGCAATCCCACGTTCATTTCTCAGAGGATTCGGTGATGCCAACAAAAACAGGAAAAAAAGGGGACGTGTGGAACTTGGGGCTGTTGCTGTTGGCTCTAAGTCAGGGGAAGGAGGGGCAGGAGTATCCAGTGACAGTGCCAGCCAGCCTGCCTGCTGACTTCCAAGATTTCCTCCACAAGTATGTATGGATGGATACATCACCAGCTATTTACCGTAAATCATGTCCTGTATTCTTCCCATTAGTGCTGATCATTGTCAAAGCTTACTGCAGGGTTTTAGATCAGTTTCCTATGTTTTCACCATGTGAGCACAACAATGAATTAATTAATCAATTACTCAATTACTGAAATAGCTCCCAGATAATTTTATTTCAGTTCATGTACTGACTAATTGTTGCAGCTGTATGCTAAAAGAATTAATTCCTAAAACTCAAGAAACTTTCCTGTCTCTGTGAGTTGATTTACATGCCGTGCAGACATAAAGGGAAACCAGTAACTGCCTGGAAGGGAGGAAAAATCCATTCAAAACTCTAAAGCTGAGGACCGTGCCTCGGAAAATGTTTGGCAGTAATGTGAAGCATATGGGATTTGATGTAAAAAGGCTAAAACATGCAAAAACCCTGGTTTGTCCCATAAGGTCATGGTGTTTTATAGTCTGTGTGTCTACTTTGCTTCGTACAGGAGGTTAGGGCATTCCTGTGTCACAGTTGAACTTGTCTTTTATACCATGTGTGTCTTTGTCATAGGTGTTTGTGTTTGAATGATGCTGAACGCTGGACAACCCAGCAGCTTTTAGACCACTCCTTCCTCAAGCCTCCATCACCTAAAAATCTGCCACAGCACCAGGAGGCCAGTCCAGAAGGTGATGTTCATAAACAATGTGTAAATATTAGAAACACCATTGAAAATTCAGTCCAGCAAAACCAAATGTGCAACCAAAGTATCCTAAAATTGAGTCAACAAACAAATCAAACTGAATCCTAAATGGTAATTTTCTGTTCATTGAGTAATTGAATAATTGACACATTTTTCAGTACTAATATTAATTGTATTTTGGGTATTGTATTACATTCTTGAGGTGTTTCTATTTTCTGCACACAGTGAGTGTATGCAGTGTAAAGAAGAGAGTACTGATCCCACCACCCAATTTGTGATGCTATAAAAAGAACAAAGACAAATGAAAAAGATCAACTCCAACAAAACAGCCCAAAAGATTTTAACGTTTTTTTTTTTTTTTTTTGACATCTCAGATCCCGGTGTGGACTTTCCATCATCAGTCATCCCACAGAGCCACATCCTGAATGCTCCATTCATGTCCGGGGTGCAGAGACAGTTTTCTCGTTACTTCAATGAGTTTGAGGAACTCCAGCTTCTTGGAAAGGGAGCCTTTGGTGCTGTAATTAAGGTAGGCTCTCTTTTAACACATCAACCTTATTGGGAGATGACATTACACTGGCAAGAAGGCTGGGTGCGATCCCTTTGTATCCACTTTGTCTCGTCTACTTTCCCTCTCCTGCGTCTCCAGGTTCAGAATAACCTCGACGGCTGCTACTATGCTGTGAAGCGCATCCAGGTCAACCCGGCTAGTAAACAGTTCAGACGGATCAAAGGCGAGGTGACGCTGCTCTCACGCCTCAACCATGAGAATATCGTCCGCTACTACAATGCGTGGATCGAGCGGCACGAGACGCCCTCGGCAGGGGTGCTAAGCAACACAGACAGCTCTGAGCCTTGGAGCGCCTCAGACAAGCCTCCTCGGTGTAAAGGGCCTCCGCAGCGCATCAACGACCTGGGCCTCGCTGATAACGCGGAGGACGTTGCTCCGCCTCCAGCCCTGTCGAGCTCAGTGGAATGGTCCACCTCCATCGAGAAATCCTCCAGCGCCAAATGTAGCAGACACCAGTCGAGTGATGAAGAGGACGATGATGACGAAGATGTGTTTGGGGCCTCTTTTTTGTGAGTGTTTATTTTTTGGTGCCAACAAAATTTTCTTCTGTATGAATTCCAGATACATCAGACATTTTTTTTTTTTTTTTTACTTTTAGGCCATCAGATAGTGACTCAAGTAGTGACATCATCTTTGACAATGGCGAAAGCACAGAAGAGTTGTCACAGGTTTGAATTTTTACACCTCATTATTAATTCACTTGTTAGTGTTTTTGGCACAGTGCAGAGTACAGATGGTGTTTCCTCTCGCAGGTTGAGCCAAGCAAAAGGCTGCCGATCGACACGTCCGAGAGCACAGAATCAGATCGACCCCTCCGTATAGCACATCACTTGTACATACAAGTAAGCTTCACCTCCATGCTCCATTCTTTACCACTAGAGGTCTCTGCCTCACAGCTAATGTATGTTGTCTGTTCCTGACAGATGGAATACTGTGAAAAGAGCACTTTAAGGGACACAATAGATCACAGCCTGCATCTGGACCAGAGTCGGTTATGGAGACTCTTCAGGGAAATACTGGATGGTCTTGCTTACATCCACGAACAGGTGTTTTATCTGTCTGTGTCTTTGTGCCTTCAAGTTTCCACCCTCCTTTAAAGCTAATAAGCACATTTACCACGGAAGTGTCTCATAACAATAAAGATCACGCTTAAAGATATGTTTTTCATACTTCAATATCTGTTGCTATTTGTATGGTAATAGCAGTAATATGAATGTTAGCAAGAGGGCAGCAATGTTTTCAGTTACACCTGACTGAGCAAATTTCTTTATCCACCCTCTTTTAGGGCATGATTCACAGGGACTTGAAACCTGTCAACATCTTCCTTGACTCGCAAGACCATGTGAAGATAGGAGACTTTGGCCTGGCTACAGACCATCCTGCTAATGTGGTATGCATTACCTAATGTGGTATTGAGTTAACAGCTTCACCCTGCTGACAGGCTGCACTGTGGAGTCAATGTGAAGGATTTGTGTTTATTAAATATGTAAGTCTAGTGATGAAGATGTTATAAACATCTGGAGATCTTTTATGTCTCTCAGGCTGCAGGTAAATTTGAAGTGGAGGACAGCGGCTCAGCAGTGATGCCCAAACCAGACCCAACAGGTGCAGGGAGCTTGAAAACATTCACATAGTGTAACTCTGTTTTGTCTGGTACGCCTGTACTTCCCTGACACTTGGTGCTGCTTTTGCATCACTGTTCTACAGGTAACATGACAGGCATGGTTGGTACTGCGCTCTACGTCAGTCCGGAGGTTCAAGGAAACACCAAAGCCACCTACAACCAAGTAAGATTTCAGATTACTTTTAAAATATATACATATATATATATTTGTAATTTGTAATTAATTAATTGCAATTAATCACATACCAATATTTGACACAAGTAGCAACATTTTTCAATATAAATGGATTTTGATATATGACTTTATATATTATAAAAAATAAAACAGCTCTTAGTACGGTATATTCAAGAAAAGTGGAAACCTAACATTGCAAAAATATTTAGAATAATATCATTGGCATAAAACAGAGATTGCTTTTTCTCCCATGTTTTCAAAAACACAGAAACAAAAATGATCCATCAACTAATGACAGTCCCTCCTAAGAGCGTTGTCTGTGCTAACATTAACTGCAACATGTTCGGCATTGGGGTGGAGCGGAGGCTGAAGAGCTCCGGTGGGATGTGAATTTTTACACAGCCGTGCCCTTGTCCAAGTTTCCACTTGGTTGTTTCTTAGAACTCAAATGTCACCAACTGAACCCAGCTCATCTCGCTTCTCATTGGGTTCTTTTCTCCCGTGTTGCGTTCTGTGCGTCAGTATTACGGGCCGGGCGGGAACTCTTGCAATGAGCAATGCTCTGCACTGAGTGCAAAAATAAATTGCAAATAAACAATACATTTTTTGCATTATTTCTTCTGTAATTAATTAATCGTAATTAACAAGTTAAACTCCCCGCCCTAATATATACATAATTTCAGCTTGTGCAGTTGCCTAAATGTCCCTTTTGTTTGTCTTTGTTTCATAATTGAGTTTTTGAATGCCTGGTATATGTCCATTCTTTCTCTCCTTAGAAAGTTGACCTGTTTAGCCTGGGTATCATTCTGTTTGAGATGTCCTACCGGCCAATGACCACCGGGGCCGAGCGCATCTCTGTTCTGAGCCAGCTACGCGTGGTACGTCCATGTTCAGGACCGGGAGCATTTCATGTAGATGGCATGGGGCTTTGAAACTGATTTTTTACTGACCTCATCTGTTTTCATGCTGCAGGAGCCCATGAATTTCCCTGAGGACTTTACAGAGTATGAGCAAGGAACACAGGTGAGGATGCTGCAGCACAGCATTTTGATGAGTCTTTCTCCTTTCCGCTGTGTTCTCAGTGTAACAATATAAAGCTCTCTGTGTCTCTTCTTTGTATCCTTCAGAGGATAGTGATCCAGTGGCTGTTAAACCATGACCCAGCCCTGCGACCTACCGCCCAGGAGCTACTGAAGAGTGAACTGCTGCCTCCACCACAGATGGAGGAGTCCGAGCTGCATGAGGTGCTGCAGCACACCATGGCCAATATCAGCGGCAAAGCCTACCGCACCATGGTGGGCCAACTGTTCGCCCAAAACACCTCTCCTGTTATGGATTACACCTACGACATAGACCTACTCAAGGTATGGCTACTGCTTTAGTTGTGTTTAAGTCATCTTATTTTGTCATATTGTACATATTTCTGTTGTGGTTAATAAGTAATTCCAAACTTTAGATGTCATTTTATAAAAGACCAGAGGGAAGGTCATGTGTCTGACTGACATTTTAAAATTTAATAGATTTATTTAATATGCAGTTGTCCTTAGATGACACAAGGATGAGTGTTTTTGTTGATTTGATACTAGTTGCAAAGCCAAATTGGGCCAGTGGCGTAAAGTGGGGGTGACATGAGGCATAATCTGGCTGCAGACAGACATAAACACCTGGCGAAATACTCAAAACCTCCTCTATGTTAGTTCCCACCAAAGTAGCTGTCTCCAGGACCACATTGTGACATGATGATAAACACAGACTCACAAGGTGAAAACAATACCAGTGTTGCTGCTGTGGCCGTTAATCCACTCTGCAAGTAGTTCCCGTCTCTACCTGAAGATGTCACTGCATACATATGAGTTACTGCACCAAACCCTTAGTGCTACTTTCCTCATCTGGTCTGTGTAACAGACCAGCAGAAGGCCTGTTAGTGCTTAATCGATGTCTCCTGATCCTTAACAGAGGCTGTTTGTTTGGTCTCCCTCCAGGGCAGCTTCAGCTTCAACAGTGCCAAATTGCAGCAGCATGTGTACGAAACAATCACCAGGATCTTTAAGAAGCACGGTGAGTACACTACGCTTGTTTGGTGAGGGTGCGTGTGAGTCTCTGTTGACTCTCCACTGTGAACCACTTGGACTCCTGACCTGGTGTAAGCCCGTTTCTCTGGACCCCAACATCTGCTCCTGTGAGTGGCAGCTAAACAATAAGCGCACTGTTGGAAAGCACAGATTCTGTGCAGGTGCTAGTGTTATTTTTGTGCCCGCTGCTGATGATGTCCAGCTGTACTTATTTGTTTATGCTCAGTTTGTATCTGTTCACATGCATCATCTCCTTCAGGGTGAGGGTTATGTTATCTTATGCAGATGTCGCAGTAATATGCGATGTTTGTTTTCAGGTGCGGTGCGTCTCCAGACACCGCTGCTCCTCCCCAGGAATAGGAAGTTGTATGATGGCAGCGAGCTGGCCTGCTTCATGGACCACAGCGGAATGCTGGTTACACTGCCCTATGACCTTCGTGTGAGTCCAACACACACACACACACACACACACACAGCACACACGCTTGCACACAAATACTACTTATACAACTCTTTGCATCAGCACATCCAAACACACATAGTGTGAGACTGTAATTAGCAGCCGTCTTAAGATCCTGCTACCTCAGGAAACCCTGAGGACTAAATGGTTGTTTCCACACTGTGATTGATTACAACCGGGTATGCACTGATTTCACTGTCTTTGTACAATCTCAACTCTCTTTTTCCTTTAGATGGCGTTTTCAAGATTCGTTGCTCGCAATAGTATAACACAGTTAAAGAGGTAAAGTTAAATTATTTAACACATTTTTTTTTGTTTTTGTGATAGGGATGATGTGCTTAATATTATCTTATCTAGTAATAATGAAAAAAAAAAAATTAAGTCAAATCACCACCACGTTAAATAGTTCACATGAAACCTGGTATTCGTGTTGAGAATTTGTTCCTCTCGATCTGTCTCAAGGTACAGCATCGAACGTGTATTCCGCCCCAGGAAGCTGGATCGAGCGCACCCAAGGGAGCTCCTGGAGTGTGCCTTTGACATCATCACACCAGTCACTAACAGCCTGCTCCCTGATGCCGAGACCATTTACACCATCTCTGAAATAATCCAGGAATTCCCCGGGCTTCAGGTTACAAGAATGATCTACTTGTATTTTAAATGATCCAGTGAGCTGACAGTTGGTGCTCTCCTGCCTCGTCTTGACTCATATTCAGAGCACTTTGTCAAGGTGCTTGATGCATCATTGTTCTTTATTTTCCTACGGATGCCATCATTGCAAACCTGTCCTGTTGTTGTTTTTTCCCTTTTCACTTCCCACTCACATTTCTAACATACCAAAGTCTGTGTTAGCCTGACAGATTTACACCGTATTTATTATTTGCATAGTAAATCTGTTGTGCACAGCTCTGTGCACTTCCTTCCCAGCCTCCCAATACAATCCATTTCCTGTACACACATCCCAGTGCTGCGTCGCTCTCTAGTCGCAGCGCTCCTTGCATGAATCATGAACCCAGCCACCCTACAGTCTGGCCTATGCTTCATCCCTCATAGATCCTGGTTCTGATCCTCTCCACCACCCTGCTCTTTGTGTGAAAGCTCTTAAGAATATGTGAGTCAGACCGAATGAGAGGGCAGTCGGACACAACAGTCATTATTCACTGAGGCGCCCATTGTACAGTAGTGCTCTTGGTCTTGACTGTAATTGCAACTGAAAGGGTTAAAGGTGTGTTTGCGTGTGTTTTGTGACCGCAGGAAAGGAACTATAACATTTACCTGAACCACACCAGCTTGTTGAAGGCCATCCTGCTCCACAGTGGAATCCCTGAGGACAAACTGAGCCAGGCCTCCACGATACTGTGTGATGCCATGGTCAGTACAGGTCACATGTGCATCACAGATGTTGTTCACATTGCGTGACTGTTGCTAATATGCTGGTATGAAAATATATAATATTGTTCTTCCCAAATATAGAACAGGTAACAGTCCTATGAACCTTTTTCCCCCTTCAGAGTGAAAAGCTGACCAAACGTGAAGTGGAGGCAAAGTTCTGCAACTTTTCCCTATCAACCATCTGTGTAAGTGTCCCCCGGGTGTACAATCTCCTGTAAAGAATAATCCCACTTGTTCTCCCTCGCAAACATTGAGATCCCTCCTCTGTTGCTTCCAGTTGCAGACCCTGTACAAGTACATAGAACAGAAGGGGAATCTTCAAGACCTGGTGCCACTGCTGACATCACTCACCAAACAAAAGACTGCTGTCACCCAGCTGGCCAAGCAGGGCCTAAAGGACCTGGAGGAGCTCACGGTTCTACTGCGCAGACTGGGAGTTAAACTGCAGGTGATTTTGATTAAATGAATGTAACATCTCAAAGAAGAGCCACTGTGTATGTTTTCTCCCCTTTTTAACGCAGATGTATCCTCTCTGCAGGTGGTGGTTAACTTAGGCTTAGTATACAAGGTGCAGCATCACTCTGGGGTCATCTTCCAATTTGTGGCTTTCATCAGGAAGCGTAAGCGAACTGTGCCAGACATAGTGGCTGCTGGAGGACGCTACGACCACTTGGTAGGTTTTCTGTCAAGTTATGAATCTGCACCTGTTAAACTTCCCTTTTCATATACACCTCTTCTACCTGCTATCCATTAATTCCATATGATGCAGTGTTGGTGATGCAATCTACATGCCATCTTTTGCTCTCTCTGCTGCTAGATCAAGGAGTTCCGGCTGCCAGTATCCACAGTGCCGGTGCCCTCTGCAGTAGGGGCCAGTGTGGCCTTGGACAAAGTCTGTGCTGCTATGGCCAACATGGAGGAGCCAGTGAGAGAGACAGACAAACACAAACACACACACACACACACACACACACACACACACACACACACTCACACACTCACACACTCACACACTCACACACTCACACACTCACACACTCTGGGATCTGACATTCCTAATTATTCTAATGAAGGAGCAGAAGACAGCTACTTATTTAATGATGCCTTATTACAGCAGTCGTCTGCCACACAGCCACTTTTAGAAAGATGTTAATAACTATGATCACTGTGACTCTTGACGCCATGGAGTTATCTTTGGAGTTGCATCATTTTCTATATTTCTCTCTATTCAGAATGTGAAATGATCTGCCAGAAAACTGCAGACAGAGAGGGGCATTGAAATGATTAATTAATGACTCATTAATTATGCAGCTTTTTTACATCCTCAATTTTTTTTCTCCCCTCTATATCCATCCTCAGCCATTCGTGAGCTCTTGCGATGCGCTAGTGGTTCCAGTGGGGCATTCTTCAATGTCCAGAGCCATCAGTGTAGTCCAGAAGTTATGGAGCACCGGCGTCTCTGCAGACATTGCCTACGATGTCTCACAGGTGAGCATTATTTTGTGTATCCAGGAGGTTTTACAAAAGTGTTGAATGCAAATGCAGAGCCAGTGTATTTTTTTTACATTTGGAAGCCTGCATCTATGTTTTCTTGCTAGGAGTCTTCTACTTCCTTGCTTCTGCTTGTTGCAGTTGTTGGCTCAGTACCACTAGCTGGAGATCAGTGTGAAACCACAGACACAAAGTATATCCTGTCAACTGTATGTGCAAGCGCTGTTAATGGCCGACAACTCCATGATGCCTTTTTAAGTTGGAATGAAATGTCTTTAGTTGTGATCTGGCAGCAAAAAGGACTCGTGTTAGCTTAGGGAACTCGTGTGTTGGAATTTGTCTACAGTGAAACTGAAACTATGAACAGCTTGCATTTATTTTCCACATATGAAGTTCATCATGAGAACCAAATATGTCATTAAGCCGTGCCATAAGGTGTTCATATGTTTTAAATGTATTTTCCCCGAAAATATTTTAGTTCTGAATTGCTAAAGGATGGTTCTGCATTTGTGGTGGAGAAATAATCTTTAAAAAAATCCTCAAAAAAGTGCAAGCAATCAACATATATAATCAGTAAAAACGCAGTCACTTAAAACCTAGTCATGCCAGAGCCATTAGGCCCAAGCCTGAATATATCTCAGCTAAAGGAAGCAGAATCCACTTCTCAGTAAGTCACTCCCTTACTTCACTTCCGGAAAGAATCTGCAGAGAAGACGAAGCTAGAGCAGCACTGTACAAGAAGAAGGATTTCATTGGTTTTGAGTTAATGCACTAATAGGTATATAGCTAAGCCCTCATGTTCGTTGTCAAAACTCAACCACATTTCTGACTTTGTAGATCCTTGAATGGGAATAAGTCATTGTGTATACTGGGTAAAAACATCTTCCCTCCTACAGGGGGCACAGACTTATCATGACAGCATCAAAAAATGTAAACGTCCCAGAGAATAGGCTGCACTTTGAAAGAAGCTTACTGGCCATATATGGACAATACAACTTGGGAGTCATTTCTGCATTAATCGACTCATCTGTTAGACAATCTTCCAATAAACTTTTATGATAATTTGTGTGAAGGGAAGCAGCCACGCTGTGACGAGATCAGTCCCTTCACAGTGAAGTTATTTATATTCTGGTCCAAAACTCCTGATGCCATACCTCTGTCACATTCTTCATGTTTACGTGACAAACTGATCTCGGCCTTGTGTTTGTGTGTAGTAGTAAACGCTCTCCCTGGCATATTGCTGTGCCCACATGATTTTTTTTCCTCCTTCACTCCTTATAACCTATTGTTTTAACTTTCCATTTCTGCAGTGGACAAGTGTTTGCTTTCATGGTCTTCATTGTATTTTGTACTGGCACAGGACATAAGTGATGGCATAAGTGATGGCTTTCATTTCTCCTTAGAAGCATTTAAGAAAGGTTGGGTTTGGCTGAATGCAAGCGTCATTATGTCCAACTTGTCGAAAGTGTTTGAATTGGTACTTGTTGATTATGTATGCAGGTCGTGCCTTGACCAGTGGCGAGATGGTAAGAACACCTTGTTCGGACCTCCTCACCCATCCGTCCCCCTCTTTATACTTTTGTTAACACCTTTCACATGCTGGCTTTTTAACAGGCCCCAATCTGCAGCTTTAATTCATCCTCGGGAGACAGTTTCACTCTTTTAGCTTTTATTAGCCAAATATGGCAAACCCCTTCAACATGCAGTCAGCTTAGGCATATGGGCCAGAGCTGCCCGCCAGTCTCCAGGCAATGGCTTACCTTTGGCTTAATTGTTTCTGTCAATGAGAAAGTTGTAAGTAAAGAGGACGTTTTAGTGCTTTTAGGATGACGAGGCAAAGTAACACACACATTTGTAACACAGAAGAGTTTGTTCTGCACCATCATTAGCTCGTTTAGCTGAAAATCTCAGGAAGAACTTGGTGGGAATTGATTGGGCTGACACAAACATATACGTGTATACATACACACTGTCATGGTTGAATGCATTAGCTGAATACACAGTGGTTTTGGTTGTGACTCCCAGCACAGTGCAAACTCACTCTCGTTCCAAGCAAAACTCTACTTTGACTGACTTGACTGCTACTATAGAAGAATTTTTGAAGCCATAGTGTTCCCCTCAGATTAAACTTTAATTTTGTAATATTTTTCCAACCTAAATGTCAAACTTGACTTGTGATTCTTTAAGTAATTAATGGAACAAAAAAATATCTAAAACTGGTATGGCGGCAGATTGCCAGGTTCAGTAAACTCCTCCGTCTAAATTCAAACCACGCCGGCCATCTGGCTGGCATACTCAGGCCCCAACAGTGAAACACAGGGAAAGGTCATCATCAACACCTATGTAGTATGTTTCGAAAATGAATATTCTTAGATATAGTCTAAGATATATTTGAATGCACTCCTCAGTTCAGCCAAGTTGCAGCATTAAATCACATTGTGTGTGAGAGTAATTCAGCCTTTTGTCATTTTGTGTGTTAAGTCTCAGGAGACGTTGCTGGAGCACTGCAGGCTGGCAGGCATCAGCTGCATGGCCCTGGTCTCTGACAAGGAGGGGAACTATGTAAAGGTAAACAGCCTTACAGTGCAGCAAAGCTTTGTGCAGTATTTATTTTTCTGACCTAAGAAAACATCTTTTCTGTGAGTATCATTGCAGACCACGGTGCCTTCCAAACTGTTTTTATAAGAGAGAATTATGGAAAGGTTGTGTACATGTTTAAGTCATTTTCTGTCTTCAGGTCAAATCCTTTGAGAAGGACAGACAGTCTGAGAAACGGATTCCTGAGTATGACTTGGTGGACCACATTATTCAGAAATGTCGGACCAAATTCTTTGAGGAAAGAAACATAAGGTAAAGACATTTTGGTTTAATGTGCTGCTCAGATGTCTGAAAGATGTAAGGGGGGTTGTTCTTATATAATGCTGTCCTTGTGCCCCTGCAGAGAAATCCCTGAAAGCATGTCTCAGAACCCTAAAGGATCCCAGCTCAACACCACAGGTCTGATTACCACTTACAGTCAGCCTCTATACAGATTAAACTATATATTCGCATCATTACGTCTTACTGTAGCATGAAACAGTCACACCTCTGTTCTCATACAGTTGTGCTTTGACTTTTGACTCTACCAAAGTGCTGCAATAAAAGTCTTGCAATAGTGTGTGCATGTGCTAAGTACAACTAATTCTTGTGTTGTATTTTCACTTCTGGCATTTAACTGATTTGTTACTGTTAGTGACGTACGATAAGTGCAATAGAAGGAGTGTTACATTTCACACCCAACTTCTGGCATGCACACAGGTAGCATACAAACTGTTTTAATTGAATAACAAACACAAGGCAGTTTTCACTGTCATCACATTAGAATGTGTAAATGTGAGAGTCAGGTGTGATTATAATGTGCATTATAATTGGATAAAATGTGCAAATGGTATCCAGGCTCTTCAGAGCAGCATGGGAGCAGCAGCAGCATGAATGTGAACGTCATCAGCCCAGACAAAGTTTCTTCCAGTGTTAGACGGCGCTATGAGACTCAGGTTTGTGTTGTACACACACGCACACGCAAACGCACACGCACACGCACACACACGCACACACACAGGCATCCTGATTCTTGCCACCTGTTCTGATGCTGTTTTTTTTCAGTACTGAAATCAATGATTGAATTCTGCCAGATTTTCTGATGTGGTTATCTAAAATTAGTCACAAATGTTTGCCACTCAGACAACTGGAGTTTGTCTCTGCACCTGCTCATCTAAACCTGTCTCTACACCACCATAAGTGGGGGAAAAAAAACTCCATGAAGTACCTTAACTGACAGTGAGCGTCGCAACACTGGGTCAAAAAAAGGGTGCTTTCTCTCAGTTTCACGGATTGTTTCTGAAAGTGCAGCTGTTGATTAAATTCAATCGTAAGTACGCTGTTGTTTATTTTGGAATATGAAGAGATGTTCACACCTGCACTTTAATCCATTGGCCGAAGGCAGATACCTGCACGGGTCCAGTTTTGAAAACCTGCCCCTGCAAAGCTCGGTACTGGAACTGACCTGTTACCTGCAATTATCCCCACGACCCAACCCCGGCCATTAATATAAGAGCTGTGACCTGACCCCGTCACCTGTGATGTTGTTGATGTAATGAAAAGCGACATGATGATAACTGACTTTGCGGTAATCATTTCTCCACATATCCAAAGTAAATGGCCGGTTGCTGTCAGCTGCATCCTCATCTCCAGAATGATGTTTTGACAAACGTCTTCTGCATATATACGGTATATAGTTTTCGAATCAGGCAGAAGCTGCATTCACACAGCACTGTGCAAGTTTGTTTGAGAATAATAGCCTAATGCGCAATCATCATCAATACCTGTGCATTTACATAAATATGATTTTAACCCTCCCCATTACGCAACCTTTTTGCAGGTTACCTGCTGGTACCCAACCCGGTAAACTTCTAGGAAAGCTTTAATGTGGGATATACAGTACTTATATGTACTTGTGAATCACGTTCATCCACTCAAATCAAAGCCGAGCAGTGTCATATACTCATGAAAAGGCTTTTTTCCTGCTGCCAGGTCTCAACTAAGTTTATTCATTGCTCCAAACTTATGCACAGTAAATATGTCTTAGTCCCTATTATGACATAAGGAGTTGTCTCTCTGTCAGATATACACTTCTTCTTTGTGTCTGTGTGTGCGTGTGTTAAACATTGGAATGTTAGTCATTTAGAATCTCTTTCTCTTTCTCTCTCTCTCTCTCTCTCTCTCTCTCTCTCTCTCTCTCTCTCTCTCTCTCTCTCTCTCTCTCTCTCTCTCTCTCTCTCTCTCTCTCTCTCTCTCTCTCTCTCTCTCTCTCTCTCTCTCTCTCTCTCTCTCTCTCTCTCTCTCTCTCTCTCTCTCTCTCTCTCTCTCTCTCTCTCTCTCTCTCTCTCTCTCTCTCTCTCTCTCTCTCTCTCTCTCTCTCTCTCTCTCTCTCTCTCTCTCTCTCTCTCTCTCTCTCTCTCTCTCTCTCTCTCTCTCTCTCTCTCCCTCAGATCCAAACCAGATTACAGAATCTCAGTAGCAATTTGCAGAACAAGAGCAGTGACATTGAGGTTCTGGCAGTAAGTCATTTGTTTGTTTACCCCCCTTATCCCTCCCAATCCCAGCTCCCCTTTTATATGCTCTCTCACCTTATCTGTTGAATTCATGTGTGAAATCACGGAGCGGGGAAAGGCATTTTTTTAATAGCTAAAACCGCAAACATCACTGGGAGCAGCCCTTTTATAGTGATTTGCCTTGTGGTAAAATCCCCCTGCTGGAGGTTAAGATGGCTGTGAATCCATTCCAGCCACTACAGAACAATGAACACTAAACAGAAGGCAGTCACATTGTCATTTCACAAGTTATTGAAACATAATCACCTTGATTCTGCACTGGCCTGTAAGTTTTTGTTGTTGTATGTCAGCAGCCTACTTGTCCATCAGTTAGACTGTAACACAGCAGTACTTATTTTCTAATCATAAACCCAGGAGGCCATTAGACCCTTCCTGTTAAAGGTACATGGAGTGCTTTCAGGCCTGACGAGAGCATTGTGAAAGTGGAATTATAAGTAATTTACTGATGTTTGAGTGGATTGGATTATCTTGTGTTGAAAGAATTACACAAGCTATTGGGCAACGGTAGATATTTTTAGCTTGATTATGAATATGTTTGTGGAATTGTTGCGACATGAGATAAGGCTCCATTGTTTTTTGTTTTTTTATGTAACCTTGCTTGTTTTGTATCCCTCAGGTGGACCTGCAGAAGGAAACGCTGATCAACTTCCTGTCACTGGAGGTTGGTTCCCTACTGGCTTCATGAAAACAACTGTGGAGTTAATAAGGCTACATTCGTAATAAAGGGTGGGAGTGGAAAGAACGGCAAACAGAGGTCAAGATCCTAGACAGGAAGAGGGGATCCCGTCTCCTTCCTTACAGTCCTGATGAGGAGTGTAGAGAGGGAACACCCCAGCCTTTTCTACAGCCAGGGAGATCTGCTAAAGAGTAACTTTAACAAGGCTTACGCATGGAACAGACACATACTACAGTTAACAAAACGCATACTTAAGAGGTGTTAATATTCACATTCCAAACTCCTAACCAAGGCTACACTCATAAAGACCCTAGTTCCTGAGAGCAGAGGTTTTGAAAGAAAAAAAAAGACTTAAATGATGTTGTTCTAAGAAACACGAAGAAAGCTTAACACCACTGTTATATAATCAAAAGCCTCCACTCCATAAATGAATGGGCCACCTATTCAGTCAGCCACTCGCAGCACATGTGTCAAAGAAAACACATCTAGTATATAAAACATATGACAATACACAGTGGGTATAACCAGGCATGCAGGAAAGGCCTGTTTTAAATATGGCAAATTACCCCAAGTCACACAGGGAGCCAAGGAAATCTACAAAGCCACTGTAGCTTTGTGCTTTCACTGTCCAGCTACACTTGACGTGCAAAAATATACTTCAAGGCTGCAGATGAAAAACCCCATTTGTTCCTCCAAAATGCCATTCACTTTCCTGTTAACAAACATGAAGAAAGTGACACCTTGTGAGGTGTTGTGTTGGAAATTTCCTACATCTGTACCAGGCTTTGCATGATGTCAGTGAGCTTTGTCTCTGTATTGCGTGTAACACTTTGGCACCCAATCTGTCCTTTTTCCCAAAATGTTGCATTAACCCTTGCCCTTTCTCTCTCTCTTTTTCACAGTTTGATGGCGAAGAGCAGTTCAACGGCAGCGTAAAGACACTGCTGTCTCGGCTCCCTAAGCAGCGATACCTGAAGTCCATCTGCGATGAGATCCATCATCTCAAAATTACAAAAAAGTAAGTTGGGTAGTATGTTGTCCTGCAGTGTTGAGTTCCTTGTGTCATTATTATACAAAGAACAAATTGTTGCAGATCTAGCTATGTTTTCGGCCAGAAAAAAACTAAATCAGTAGGATTCTCTGGGGGCCTTGAATGTCAATCAGTGAATTATCTCAACATCTAGTAGATGGATTAGCACAAACTTTGGTAAAGTGAAAACTTTTTACTTTTGTGGTTGTGCAAGATGAAGTCGGGATCCTCAAAATGATTAGGAATTGTCCTCTGGGCTCCATGTCTGAACCAGGTTTCATGGCCGGCATATTAATCTAATAGTTGTTGAGATACTGTATATGACTAAAAAACAATAATACCCTGCTGGTGGCGCTAGGGATGCAAGAAGGGATTACAATAATCCTTCCAATAGCTGTTGAGCTATGTCAATCAAGGCCATAGTAGTGGACTGATGACCAATGCGAATGCGGAAAAATCTGGTCATTAAAAACTATTTTAAAGAATGCATAAATAAATATTTGAATAAGAGAAAGAAAGAATCCAATTAAATTACTTCTATAAACTCTGTCAAAACTCCATTTTCACAGGCACAGCCTTGTTTTTAGTGTCAAAATGTTTTCTCCCTTCAACAGTAAAGAAGCAGCAGGAACTTGATACCGTATTGACATTTTCCGAACAAACCATTACAGCCGTCTCGTCTCAGCAGGATCCCTAGTGGAAGATGACCCCGCTGCCTCGCCTCTCTGCTCACCCCCACATCTTTTCATCCCTTACTCACTTGTTATTTTTTTATTAAAATGAAACCTGAAGCAAACAGTAGAATACATTAAAGGCCACCTTAAAAAAAAAGGCAGACTTGCTTTTACGAGCAGCTGCCACTCCAAAGCTCCAACAAAGCCCACCCACTCTAGGCGTAACAGTGACAGTCAGTCCTTCAAAGGGAGCTGGAATACGGATAAATACTGCCTTGCACAAAATCAAATCCTCATCTGATCCCATTTCCTGAGGTGAAATCTGGAGAAGGATTTGGCTTGTTTGGTCTTATGATGTCTGTCTCGTAACACCCAAGCTGATCGACACTGAAATTTGCAGCACAGGAGGGGCGGGTTGACTTTATCCATTGCTGTGTGCGCTGTGTATGGAGAGGTTAATATTGCTAATATTCCCAAGCTTCCCAGCAGATTTTTTTGTTGTTGTGACACTTTTGAACGCCCCCAGAAAGCAACCCTGTGAGGGATTCGAAGGATTTTCTGTTACATGAATGAGACTGTAACAAAAAAATAAAAATAAAATCAAAGCTTCTCTTTCTGCCTTCCCGTCCTCCTCTCCAGAGCAGTTGGTTTTAATTTCCTGTCTGAAAAAGTCTCTACTGATAAATGAGCGTCACAGAGGCAACAGTGAATACATTCAGCATGTTTTATGTTGTTTGTTTAGTTGTTTTCATCAATTGTGGGGCACAGGCAACGGAGGCAAGTGAGGCCAGATGAGTGGGCTAAAGGGCTCATGCAGTCATAAACTAAACTTATCCGAAAGGTTTCACAGTCACTGAGCTTTCCTTTTAGCCAAAACTACTGTGGGCAAGACCTGTATGTTATCACAGTCATGCTACTGTAGCAGCTCTGTGAGGCTACACGCTACCATGTTCACAATGACAATGCTAGCATGTTGATCTTAATCAGGTTTAATGTTTATCATGTTCACCATCTTAATTTATGTTTTTGTTAGCATGCTAACATTGGCCAATTAGCCCTAAGCACACAGATGAGGATTAAAAATTTGACCTGATGATAGCACTAGTTGAAAAGTTAAGTGGTCATCAATAAATGGTTACAATTAGGATGAATTAGATGTTGTTAGCGGGGCTAACATCTGGAGAGGAATATTTTAAGTGACAAAGGAATTAAGTCTTAATTTTCTTCTTTTTGTTGTTGTTCATTTCTGCACCGAGTTAAGGGCCTCTTTCCCTGGACATGGACTCTTGACAGAGTTGACTCCTGTGTTATTTTAACTAGACTGACCTCTTTATCTAACAAAATCTAAGATATTGGAAACTCTCATGGCTGAATTTCATTGTCCTGATTTGGAGATGTGCCATTCGGGAGTTCTCCATGATGATTTGTTTCCTCCTAAAATATTATTTTGAATCTTATAACTGACAGATGTTATCCTCTTGCAGGGTGGCTGTGGTGGTCTTGTACAGCTACAGGGACGACTACTACAAGATCCTTCTGTGAAAACCAGAGGGTTCCACTGGCCTGGGAGATCCACTCAGCTCGAGGCTCAGTGGGCTCCCCGAGACTATTTTCATCCTTGGACCTACCGTACAAAATCCGCTTGAGGATTGACAGACTCATAATGTAGCTTTCCTTTTTGGAAAGTAAGAGCCCCAAAGACATTTTTTTACCATGTAGAATATTAAACCCCAATCTATCACTTTCCCCAAAACAGACAGTGTTTTGTCTTTCTCAGACAGATGTGGAAAGACGTTCACTTGACCTTATTGCCTTAATAGAACTATAAAAGGTGAATGAAGAGAGCATTTTTTTTACTGAAGATCAGGCAACAATGTTTCATTTCTACTGTATTTAGCAATGTGAATGATAGTAGGAATAAATCTCCTTTTCCCACATGGAGCTGTGATTGCGTATTTGAATTGTTCATGTGAGTATAACAGCCATTTGCAGCCTGATGATTAAAAGTTTGAGTATGACCTCATAAGCTTTGCCTTATTGTAACTGATACATATTAATCCAGTTATTACTTAGTTTAGAGTTGTGAAAATATCTTAAATCAAATATAGGTGCTTTTGCATAGTCATGTCAGTAGACGTGTTCAAGGCCTGGGAAACTGACCCGAATGTTTGACCCCAATGCTTTATTGATCTTTCCGGAGAAGCTTCCTCACCTTGAAGTTTATGAGCAAGCTTTGACAGACAAGTCAAAACAACAGCACAGTCTGCACTGAGGATTATTCAGGTTTCCAGCAGGTCTGGCCCGCATATCTTTATGTTTTTTTTTTTAATGTTTTATTAGCCCATTGGATAGATGAGATCTGGTTGTTCTTCGCTAGCAATCAAATCCCAGAGGACCTCCCCTCAGAAACAACCTACCAACACTCAACACATCTGCAAGTGCTACTGAGATAAGAGAACAAGAGAAAATGAACAAATTAAAAGCAGTTTAAAGAAGACAATGTTACAGATGTGCATGAGCCCGCAAATCTGCGGGTGACGTTAAAAACCACTAACAGATACCATCTTGAATGACATCACTGCACTTCAGAGAATTGTTCCAACCCAATTTAAGCATCATCTGTGCAGGCCACTTTGGTTCACACATTTATTTTTCAAAATAAGTGTAAATGTTACAGTTCATCTAGGAAAAATATTTACAGGTTTTGCAACACTGAAATAAATAAGGTTGTATAGAATATAGCAGATAGAAATGGTAAATAGTCTACAATGTACAGCAGCTTTGGCTACCAAAAGTTCATTAAAAAAAAAAAAAAATCTCAAACTATAGTTTAGTATTAATAAATAAAGCTATGTGAAAAAATAAATAAGGTACTCTTCTGTCCTACTAATTTAAACTACTTTTTTTTACACATAGAAGAACAAAGATTAAGCTTTTACAGTTGCCTCTTCATTTTAAAGCACATGGGCATGATTCAAACAGACACAAATCTACTGAGTTACTAAAACACTTCAATATAAAATTGGTCTCCAACCAATTTTGGCATCAGAAAGGTCTTTGTATTGAGAAACTGGCAGTGGATTGAGAACTCTGATCCAAAACCTTTTCCTGAAACCCCAGTTTGTTTCGTAATGCTTCTCAGATTCTTTCCTTTCCCCATACTGATCACATTGGTGCAGAGCCTCTAGCTGCATCAGCGTGTTCACTTGAGTGGTTTAACATCTCCGTGGGCTTAATATGCCGATCAAATCCCTGATTAGGGACTTTATCCCTACAAGAATTCTGCAGGGAGCTGTCTTAAAAAAAAAAAAAAAACTGGCTCCAAAGAAAAGTGCTACGTCTGTTGCTGTAATGTGTACCATTATGTACAGTTACTTAGCGAGTTCCGCTTACCCTTTTCCACATCACAATTCACTTGTTTATGAAAAATTGGTGAGAAACATAGGTTACGCTGTACAACAATATCTGTACATCTTGGGTGAATATATTCCTGTTTTTGATTCCTTGATCTGGGCTAAAACAGTTATTGAATAAAATGAGAAATGCATTAAGGCTATAGAATTAAGGCTTTAAAATGAATCAAAACAACTTGCTTAAATTCGGTGTGAACAGTAGCTTCACTCACACACAGCTGTGAATGAAATCATGAACTGAGGCATGGTATCAAAGACATTCCTCACAGATCCAGGTGAAGCGTCTGGCACCACTCTGCAGTCAATGAAATGACATTCTTCCTGGATGAACATCACTCCGCTTCAACTCTGATGAAGTATGACTGATTCCTTCTGGAAGAGCCAAGCTCAGATGAGGCACAGGGGAAAGATGGAGACTATTGGCTACTGTATTGCGGACAAGTTTGGAGACAGAGCTCAGATGTTTCATTTTTTAGAATTGCGGTTCGTTGTCAGGAGTTTTCTGAATGGAATGACTCGGGTCAGTTGAACATAGAAACAAGGCTCTTATTTTGGAAGCGTGTCCTTCCTGTACTTGATCTCGGGAATGTTTAGACTGGCATTTTAAAATGTTTCAATCTGGCCCCCACTGAGACACCCATAATAAAAACGAGAGGTGGCCAAGAACAACATTACGACTAGTACAAATACTTTAGAAATATACAAAAACTAAGCTGGAAACCACACATTCTAAAGCAGGGGGGTTGGATCTGGGGGTCTATATAAAGCCTGTTGACTTCTTATGATTTGGCTGCTGAACCCAATTTGATCCAACTGGATTATCAGTTCCTTTGGCCTCCCTGCTGATGAAAAAGTATTACATCCATGAAGCACTGCTGGAGGGGCAGCATCCTCAACACCTCCTTTTAACTACAGCCCCAAACCCCCGTCCTAAAGCTTTTTTCATGCTCCTCTTATTACCTCAAAGGTCCAGTTCCAAAAGGAGGCAGTAATAAGCAATACTATTACAATGTTCACAGTCAATGTCTGATTCTGACAAGAGGAGCCTCTCTGGCTGCCTCCCTCTGTGTTTTTAAAGCAGAGCGGAGCAGAGTGTCTGTGTCCTTTATATGTCCATCCACCTCCCATCGTCTCACTCCGCCACAAAGATCCAAACACAGAAGCATATGGACACATTTTAAAAGCAACAGAGGTCACTTGTTTTGTCTCCTGTAGAGCATCCCCAGTTTCACACAGACAGAAGGGTGGGAACAAGGCAGCAGTGCCCAAAGTGTGTGTGTGTGTGTGTGTGAGTGTGTGTGTGTGTGTGTTGCACTAATCACCATGGATACAGCAGTAAGAAGAGAGTGGGAGGTGCCGGACAGCTCTGATATGCAGAGTTTGACCTCTGTTTTTTTTAGCGCGGCGTCCAGTCGTTGCCCATGCTAAGCTTGGCCCTTGGAATGATCATCTTGTCCACACAGGTGGAGTTCATTTCTGGAGAGAAGTGGATGATGCCGCAGTCATTCTTCACATTCTTGAATTTGTTCTCCTTGGAGGGCTCCATGTAGACCACTGAGTTCTTGTTTACGTGCTTCTTTAGAATCACCGTCTGAGCAGGAAAAGGAGAAAGAACATAATCCCTTTGTTGTTAGACTGAAGCCATCATTCAGGTTGTGAAAGCTTAAAAGTATGTGATGAAAGCCAAACTAATTTAAGTTAACTTGCACAATACGACTTGTGATAATGCTCTGACGAATTTGGATTTTCTGACACTACAATCTCATTTCACAGTAGTCGTTGTCAGACGTAACCTAGTTTCCAGGCAAAAGCGCAGTGCGAGGGGAACTACATTCATCCTCATGTCATGACAGCTTTAGCACTGGTTGTAGCAGAAGCTGGAAGATCAAGGAACAATACCTGCGACTCAACGCTGTCCACACTGTTATTTATATTAGGTAGTACGTCAAATTTAGCACCATATTAAACCTTCAAAACGATAAGCTGATTTATGTCATATACATAACTTCTCACCTTCTTTGGTGCACTGTAGCAGGACATCTGCACCCACTTCTTTTTCTTGTTGATGAGTAACGCCACGATGAGGAAGATGATGATGGCAAGAAGGAGACCTGCCAGGATCCAGGCTGCCGATTGGTAGATGACAGCCATTTCTGTTTGGCTGGGGTAATTCTCAGCCAAACCTGGCTCATCTGTGGGACACAGACAGCATTGATATCTGATAGCTTTTTTTTTTTAATCACTGTGTCCATCCCATTTACTAACTCTAAATATAAAACATATTATTTCTTGGTGGTGTCTCAAGAGAGATAATGTTTAGCCGGTGTAGATTTATCATTGTTTTAGTTCTGCATGAGTTTGTAGGACTTTCACTAACTCCCCTTATTAGTATAAATATTTGCAGGGATTAGCAGAAAGAGTACACACAATGACAGGGTTACCAAACCGCTACACAGTGTATTGTAAGGAATAGGATGAGTAGTGTATGTGGAGTGATTTAATGAGCAGGTACCTGTATCAGCAATGATGGGCGGCACAGTGACAGTAGTGAGCCACACTGCACTTTGAACTGTAACAGGGACTGTTGTCTTGGGGGCATTGGTGGACACCATCACCGGCACTGACGTTGTAATTTCTGTTCGGACAGAAATAATATCCATTACCAATACCGCAAGTGTAACGCAAAACAGTCCAGACAGAAACATTTTTAGACTGTGAGTTAGTGTATGAGCTCCCCGATGTCTCACTTCATAAGCTGCGTTTATAGGAACTGTCCTCTTAACTCCCACCGCTCTGCTTTGTAAAGGCATGACGTAAAAAGCTCTGTTTTCCACAGGGCAAATAACAAAAACAAAGGGCAGAAAACGGCTACATGTCAGGGGGAACAATGGGAGCCTATGCTGAGGTTTTCCTCTATAGGAAAAGCTGACATGGAGCTTTGCCTTCCTGTGCCGCCACAGAGAGAGTGTTGCGGGCCGATTCAGCCAGGGACAGGAAACACGTGTGAATGTGCGGATGCTCGAGGAATGTTTTTGCTATGAGTGGACCGGTGTGTGTGTATGTCACATGGAATGTTGTTACGAATGATGGTGTTTGCCCATGTAGCGCCAGAGTGGCTGTGTCCAATGAACAAACACATACACATTCAGTCTGGAAACCGGCATTGCCTCAGTGACGCCCTTTTTTTGACATGTAGCATTATGAATTATAACTTTCCCCATCAACAGGCTGAGCCTTGTTCCAGTGGTACCACTTCATATAAAAAAGGATGACAGTTCTGTCTCAGTTTATGGAAGTGTTGCATAAACTACATTTTCATATGCAATATAAACGTTACATCTACCGTTTAGAAAGCTTTTTGTAATGTAATAAAAATAATCAAAGCGTTATCTTTGGCAAAAATACCAAAACGGTGACTTTCTTTTTAATGAAAGGCACCTAAATACTCACCGAGACAGTGTGGGCAGCACTGGCCCTTGCGTAAGACGGGCACCCTGCAGTTGGCAGCAGGACAGCGCTGAGAGAAACACTGAATGGTGCCGTTGTTGCAGGTGCAGCTGGTGCAGGCGTTGGCCTTCCAAGAGTCCCCAGCCAGCAGCACGTCTCCATCGCTGGTTATGCAGTACTCCTGCTGGCTGTTGTTCACTGGCAGCAAGGGGCTCAGCGTCTCCTCTGTGGTTGCACACAGGTATAAATAGAATTAATAACGAAAAAAAAACACACAGGTTAAGGTAATTCATAGAGCTGTGTGCTACCTTGTGTTCCAGCCTCTTTCCTTGGCTGAACAGGATTTGGCATTGTAAGATTATAGCCTTACCTTAGCTTGTAGAGAACTGCCATTTTCAAAGAAAAACCCTAAATTTGTCTGAGTTATATATTACTCCTGCTTAGTCCTGCTTCTTCATGATTCCTGCATTTATAACAGCTATAAAACATCTCAAGCCACTGAAGTTATTAGGCCTTTAGGGTTACGTTCAAGATAAGATGCTTTACTGAATGTTAAACAAGTGACTCCACATGGCAGATGTCAGTTCAGTCGAAGGTCTTATCTCTCTGTCTCATCAGACCCCAGGCCCTGAGATCTATGGCCCTCCCATGACCAAAGACTTTAGTGAGCATGTACACACTGCACTACCCTACTGTACACATACATCATAGAGCCTGTCAGTGAGATGTGTATTATTCCCACATTCCTGGTGACCAGGCGCATACATATATCAAAGGCTGGTCTCTGACAATTTGCTCTTGTGAAGGGAGATGCAGCGATAAGGAGGGCCGGCATTCTCAAGGAGCAGCTCTCAGGCGCAGTCATGCATTGCTGATTTGTGGGCCTCAAAGCTTGGGAGTGTTTGGAATATGGTGATTCTAAGTGTATGAGAAGACGCTTGAGTGTTTGGGTACAATTGCAAATAAAGTATGCATGCGGTTTTGCGTTTGTTTAGACATATGTGTCAAAGTTTATTCCCATAACCGGATGAATAGCGCAGATTCAGTGAAATTAGTCACATTCTTCCCTGTCCAGCTAGATCCGGCAAATCGCCACAGGGTTGTCTGGCAGTGGGAGTGTCACTTAACTGGCCAGTTTCTCCAAACGGACTTCCCTTATTCAAAATTATTTGGAGCCAGACCACCTGATCTTCTCTGAATCCCCCCTAAGAGAGTTGGATGAACCTCTGGTGTCGGCTGCTGTGTGAAAGTAGTCCACATGTGTTGCTGCCTGCCTGCCTGGAGGATCTCTATGTAAATCCAACCGGTCTTGGCTAGTTTCTTTATGAGTCTGTGCCTGACATAAAACTGCCCGACAGACTGCAACATGCAAGACCTTCTGAAACCACATGCTGATAGCATATCCAAAACAGATTTATACTTCCCTAGCCACTACCACAACTTGTGGCGCCCGCTGAGTTTTATCTGAAATTCCCCCCAGCTTTCCTGCAGGCTTTTTTCTGTTACCTGGGCATACGTGGCAACAGGTGTCCTTGTTCCTCATTGGCGTCTGGCAGAGAGCCGGGGGACATACTTCAGTGTCGCACAGGACACGTCCCTTCCTGCAGGTGCACCGTGTACACTCATCCAGGTTCCAGGTCTCTCCCTCCACATAGAATTCGCCCCCAGGTGCTCTGCACACCATTATGTCCATCCCCTCTGGCTGACCGCTGCCTGATTCATCTACAGAAAAAAGAATAGGGAGGAAGACAAAGAAAACAGTCACATGTGTGCTATCAAATTCAAATTCTTGTCTGGGCCAAACACACATTCATTCAGCACATAGAAATAACTGCTACACAATGAAGTTAAGCAACCGCCTTGAGAGGATAAACAGAGTCATAGCTTATTAGAATAAAGATACATGGGAGACCGCTAGCCATTGATACAAACCCTTGAGCAGTTTAGGGTGGTGTTGTGTTTTGACACTAGTTTTGATGGAAACATCTTTCTGTCCAGCAGAATAGCAAAGACATCTGCAAAGAGTTAGCCTCTCGTCCCATGACTGCAAAGTGTGTGTAGCTTCTGAAAGTTGTAGACATTCTTTCATCCCTAAATATTTGAACAGCCAACTGAGTCACTCCTCCATAAATACCCCGCATGAGTTGGAGGGTTGTGGATAAAAAAAATAAAAAAAGTGTGAGTGTGGATGAGTGAGCCTTCAACTTTTAGAGAAACAGACAGAGACAGAGTTTAAGTGGACAGCTAGTATAAAAGCTTGCTAATGATCCAGAGCTCTATGTTAAATGAGCTGTGTAATACCAGATGGGTGTGTACATGTACGGGTGTATTAATTACAACTAAAAAAACTACAAAAATAAGACCTGAGTTGTAATAACCCGGAATCTTCCTTTAAAACTGGATATAATTCAGGATTGGTATTTTCCATTGAAGAGACATACCCTCACAGGTGGGGCAACACTGGTCAGGCCTCACAACTGGATGAGAACAACTTGGCACGGGGCAGGATATGAGCACGCACATCTCCCGTCCAGAGTGGCAGTAGCAGTCACGACAACCGTCATGCCAGCCGTCACCTTCCTCATATCGGTGTCCGTTGGAGGTGAGGCAATAGCTGGGCATCGGGGCCGGGGGAGTGGTGCTCGGGACATGGCCACTTTCTAGAGACACAAACATGAAAGGCACAGACATTACTTGTCTAAGAGTTTTGCAGAACTTCAAAAAGCAACACAGCCAGCTACGGCAAGAAACCTAATAAACCCGCTGTGGAAATTTCATTAAGTTTATTTATGATTTACAGTGAAATGGGGCAGTATTATCGTCTTAGGTCCCATTTCATTAGAGGCTAAGAGTGAGAGCTAAGTGGTTATAGTTCAACAGTCAGGAATTTCATATTTATGTCCCAATAATCGATTTATAATTCAGCTGGAAATAAAGCTTAAAAAATGACTAAAGGTTGCAGCTGAGGGACATGTAGACATAATGATGGGCCCCAGTATGTGTTAAACTCTCTTAAAGTATGTAGAGATCCAGAACAAACACAGTGAACTGTACGATGTTGAGGAGGTCAGACAGATGTTTCTTGTCTCTTCTCTATTATTTGAATATTTAAAACACACACACAAAAACGTACTCCCAAAGTTTTCCTATCCCTGAATATTTTAAACGTGCACAGAGAGACCGATACAAGAGTTTAAAAATCAGGTAAACAGCAGTTTATAGGTACTGGTCTGTGTGTGTCCCTCTGTTTGTGGATATGAGGAGCCTGCTGCACTGATCACCTCACCATACAGGAAAACCACAAGTATATTTCAAGCTGAAATATTTATAATACAGCTAAACTGGAAAAATAAACATCACATCAAATGTGGCACAGCATAAATATGGCATCTGCGTACTTGCTTTTAAACTTAGGGGTTGAGGGAATCTAATAAGAGTTGCGCACACAGAGCCCCTGGATAAAGTTAAACACCAACAAGAACCGAAACAAGTACAGTTATAAGTCTCCACAGTAGAGCAGCAGAAGGTCACGGGAAATCAAAGCTGCAGCTGAGTGGCCGAAATTCAACACTTCTAACAGAGCTGCCCTATCTCCTTCCATCCTCCAACCTGTACACTGCTTACAGTTAAAAACTTGTGGTGGAACTGTAGTTATGTATCACTTTTGATATATAACTCTTAAGATGTAGCTAAAATCAATTCAAAGTAGGGGTAATATGGATATATCATATTGGGATAGGGGGTAAAAATCCGCTATGGATGCAAAGTGAAGTGTCCCTATTTGATACTGAAATTTGTTATGTATGAGTTAAGGATTTTGGTCTGAGATTAGTGGCAAAGGAAAGGGCAAGATCTTGCATGGTTCATCCTCTGGGGACCATGTATGTATAATACATTTTCTGGCCAGCTGTTGTTGAATCTGAGGTATTATTCAGTCATTTAGTCACAGATATGAGAACATTGCCCAGCATTTTTCAGCAGGTGATCCCTAGTTACCTTTACACATGCAGATGGAGCAGCCCTTCTTGTTCTGTCGATAGCCATCGCTGCAGTGCTTGTCGCAGGTGAAGGGAGGACACTTGACACAGCGACACATTTCACAGCCATGCTTGTTCCTTCTGCAGGGAAACAAACATTAACATGATGAAGCACACATACACAAACTCCAATGCTCCTCTAGTGCAGCTAGTTTCAAAGTGGCTCCAAGAATATCTCCAAGATGAACAGTGGTCGCAACATGGTATTGTGATTGAGTGAAACCCAGATGCTCAAGTCTGGTATAATCAACATCTGGACCTGCTTTCCGCTCTCTATATTAGCTGCCTTTGAAGAAGGCCAAATAAAAGGCCAACGCGTGACATCCTTGTGGTTTGCACATCATACCAACCCAAAGACTCTGGAAGGAGCAATCTAAAGCCAATTCAGATGCTTTCAATTCGCCCTGTTGCCATCCTTATTGCTCCAAAAGCCTTTGGCAGCCATATAAAAGAGCTAATGTAGGCATGTTGATTGGGGAGTACAGAAAAGGACAGATAAACAAAAAAAGAGAGGGCTGGAGTCCAGTTGTGAGAGCAAAGGGTTATCCTCACATACAAAGAGAGAGGAGCAGTATGAAGTGCAAAGACTGGAAATAGGATCTAATTATCTGCCCAATAAAACATGGATGAGCTGCAGGTTGATGAATTGTGAAACACCCAGATGAAAGAATGACCTGTATCTACACTTCTCTCATTCTCACACACTCTCTATCCCATCCCTCTCTTTCAACCTCTCACATCCTGCTAGCCTCATTCCCTGGTGTCTCGCCCTCAAGGTAAGTGATGATACCCATTTTATGAAGCAGTGGCCTCATTAGGCATGAGTAATGACTCTATTAATCATCATCTGCCAGGGCAGCATGAATAAAAGAAGTCCTTGAACCCATGGATGGTACTGTGTCCCATATGGAAGATGGAGCATCTCAGGCTCATCATACAGAGGACCCTATCTATGTTAAAACAGAAATAACAGCTATTGAAACAACATTGTGAGGACTTGGCCAGTGCCTCACTGTACAAATACAGAGAAAGAGAGTGCTGCAACCTTAGAACAAGGCTTTGTTTAAAGACGGTGTGTGGAATGCCAAGCAGCGCTTTGGGCTCCAGGGGGATAGAGGGGCTTGGGGAGGCACTATGGGCCCTGGGGCCCTTGGACTGCTGGCTCTGCACAGTTTCCAGTGTGCGGCAACTGTGATGGCCAGAAGAATGCTATTCATGACCAGTGAGGTCACAGTGATGATTTTGAACTATGAAGGATGGAAAACACACCTTCAGCTGTAAGAATTACCCTGAGAAAATGTCCTTCATCTGGACCGTTAACACAAGAGAGGAGTGTTTAACACATGGTTACACATCGTTTACATTCATCCTGCTTTGGAGGTCTGTGCCTTCAGTTTTGGATATGTACATTGCATTACTCACAGGATGTCATCAATACAACCAGTATAAACACAGAGATTCTTTGTGCCTTTTGTTTCTTTGTGGGGGCTGCATGCAGAAGTCCTGTGCAAGTAGACAGATCTGCATTGTAAGGCTGGCAAGCTCTCAGAGGATTTCAGACTTCTGAGGCTAGGCCTAAACAGCTGCTTATGAAGGATAAAGCCAGGACTTCCTGCTCTTCTTTTCCCCAGAGGGTCCCCCTTATCCTCTCTCCTTTTCTCGTCTCTGGTCTCCTCTCCTCTCGTATGGTATCCCGCACAGACATATTGGGCCGATCTTCAGCCGTGGCTCCACAGAGCATGGTTGAGATACCTGAAAGAATCCCAACTGTATAGGTTTCATGAAAGACCGCTTTTGTCCTGATGTGCGCTTGATCGCTGTTTTGAGACGGAACGATGATTTATGAAATGAGAGTGGTGCCTGGGGACCAGGCATCCCGGTAGAGAGCACTTCCAGATGTTTGATTGGGTTAAATGGGATTAGGAGGAGAGGAGTTGCAGGGAGCTGAGAGGCTCACTGGGAATTACTCACACACAAACATGCTCACACAGATTTAGAGACCTGGGACTGGCCACTGAGGTAGGCCCTTTGATCTTGGATGCCAAACTACTGTTCAAATATTCTACTTCCTTTTAGTCATTTCCACCAAGCAGTTCAATTCAGTTCAGTTCAGTCCTGTCCATTACTCATTAGAGCAGTTATTTTGCATTTCACATCAGGGGCATTTCTAGGGGGTTGCCTGAGCCTCCCCTGAAATCTGATTGGCCACTGAATCTGAATGAACATGGGTTCTATTTCAACTGAGCTCACTCTGAAGGACAAAAAGTTGGAATGTTAAGAGGATTATGTTATTCCGATCCAAACACAGAAGCATATGGACACATTTTAAAAGCAACAGAGGTCACTTGTTTTGTCTCTTGTAGAGCATCCCCAGTTTCACACAGACAGAAGGGTGGGAACAAGGCAGCAGTGCCCAAAGTGTGTGTGTGTGTGTGTGTGTGTGTGTGTGTGTGTGTGTGTGTGTGTGTGTGTGTGTGTGTGTGTGTGTGTGTGTGTGTGTGTGTGTGTACATATTTCATGCTGCCCCAGTCAAAAATGTCTGTATACAACGCTGATTTCCATTAGCAAAAGTTGTGGATTGTACCTGGATCTTGGCTGAGGCTGAGCCTGAGGCTGCAAGCATGCTGAGTTGATACTAAAAGGTGGAGTTTAAAGCAGCCATCAATAGTGGCCATCGTTTTTTTATTCACTAGACCCAGATTTTAAAAAATGACACCCAAAACTTTCTCTGCCAATTAAAACAATTTAGTGAATGAAAAATTAAAGATGATGTTATGGCAGTTTCACATGCCATTGCTATGCTGATCAGCAGAGAATCATGCCTACACTGAGCTGGTACTATCAGCAGTGGAATTTTTTGGTACAGCTGTAACATACAGTGGAAACACAGCATTTGACTTGGACCAAACAGACACTGGCCTCTGGGCATCACTTGATAATATAATATAATAAAAGTATTGACCATTCAACCATGCCAATTTAAATACAAGGGGTGACTGGGATTAATGCAATTTCATGAAAACGAAACACCTTTAACAGGAAAAGTAACCATTTCCCTCGAGAGAAACTCATGTACATTGTTCATTATAAAACGGATCACCTCTCACCAACATAGCAGAATTTTCCAAACACTTGGGATTTTTCTATGTTATAAGCATGTATGAATTAAGTGTATAGTTCCTCATTAATTTGCATGTCAAATCACTGGCAGTCACAGGTGCTGAAAACACAGATGACAAATGAGTATAGCATGGGGTCACTGGGTGTACTTACACATAACCATAGGGGCAGGTCTTAGTGCAGGTCAAAGGTCGGCACTTTGGCACGGGGATGCTGCACTCACACACCTCGCAGCCAAAGTCGTCCCTTCCGTAACCCATTTGGCATTGCAGGGAACAGTATTTTCCCAAGTCAGGGCAGGAGTCATCTGAAAGAGTTGAGGGAGAGGTTGAGGGAGAGATCATGGGCATAACAATCCATCAAAGGCAAAGGCATGAGTTGCTATGGGGCTGCATTCTTGCGATAGAGAACCTTGCAAAGACTGTAGCCATGTATGCAAATAAGCTGTCATGAATATGAGCATGTCTTTGTTGCTGTAAAACTAAGTGGTTACCAAATTGTTTTGACATCAGCATGAGCAAACAGGTAAATATAGTGCTTTTAGTCCACCATTTTCATGCAAGAAACAGCATGTCAGAAGAAATTTATCATGTTCATGCTTCTGCAAGTCACTCCCTGAAACCTTAACCCTTGAGGTTCAAATGCAAAGTGAGGAAAGTGAACTTACTGTTGAGACACTGGCAGAGCAGACATCCATTTTTGTCTTGTTGAAAGCCGTAGGGGCAGTCACTCCCAGACAGGGTGCAGTTTTCCAGGGGAGGGCATAGCATGGGGCTAACTGTTTCGTAAGACGGCTCTAGAGAACAAAAGAGAAGATTGGGGGGAGACTTTGCATGAGAGCAACAGTATGCAACAAAGAACAAACTGATTTCTTTTATGAATTTATTTTCGGTTTTTTTATAGTATATGTGTGTTAGGATCCCCCCAGGTGTTACACCTCATCGATGCTTTTTGTGCCAACTGTAATAGCTACCTATTTACACTGCTCTTATTTTGGAGAAAACAGTCATTACAGATAAACATGGAGCAATTACACCAGGGTGGGTCGCACTGTAAGGGGTATTATACGTCTACATCTTATTGTGTGGAACTCTCTCCCATTAATAGGAATGAATGTGTCTACCAGTGAAGACAATAGATTGTCCCCTGGACTGAAGTTAGACAGTACCAGACCCTCTTGAATCAGTGCCAGCTTTATTGTAGAGCCACAATAAAGAAAAAGGACCGTTTGCAACACACACCATAGCTGTTCCCCTCAAACGTCTCTTGCCACGTTCTGTGGGAGGAGCAGCCCAATGAGCTGTAACTAATTAAGCTCACAAAAAAGGGATCCACTTCAATTATGCAGCGCCCTGCATTAAAAGCCCGGCACAGCCTCACACAGGTGGGTCTCATTTTGGCGGGCAAGGGTAATAAAGGAACACAAAGAACCCTGCAGCTTGAAGAATGCTCCGTGGCCTCCCCTTTAATGAGCCCATGCCGACATGGCCTCTGTGGCAAAGCTGTGGGGCCGGAGCAGGAGGCAGGAGCCTCCGACATGTGGTACATGGGTGCATGTTTACCTCTTATAAATGTAAGCTATACATAAGTTACGATAAAGACCAACACAGCTCTTTATACCTTCACAGAAGGGGCAGCACTCTCCAGGGATCTTGACAGGGTATTGGCAGCTCTGTTTACAGGCCATGGCCGTGCAGTGCGGCTCTCCATCCACACACTGGCAAAAGGTGCAGTCGTCCTCTTTCCACTGCTCCTCGTGGGCTCGCAGCTTATTGTTTACCCAGCAACTGGCTTTAGTGCTGTCCATCGAGAGTAACTCTATATCTGAGAGGAAAGAAAGACACATTGTGGGTTAAGGGACAAAGTGAGGGAAGAGGAGAATCTTTGATCTGATTTTCCACAAAGTCACATGTGTAGTTTGGCTTCCATGAATGGAATTTAAACCCAAAGCTACAGTTCAATGTACCTTATACTACATCCTCTATTGTAATTGAATTAAAAGGAGACAGAGTGAGAGCAGAGCTGTAAGAAGCTGGATACTCCACGAGGGAGCGAACAAGGTATCGAAACTGGCTTGTCACCAAGAGCTGTTGAATTTAGATGACTTATCTACATTTATATGGGCTGAGGGGCCCCTGGCTTTGCGACAACATACATAAGGATTTAAGTTGAAATTAGACTGACGAGTTTAAGGGTATCGCTGTGTCGTCCTTAGAGAGATTTGATCATTGGAAACTGAGCAAGTGTGATGACATTCATAACTGCCTGTCCCCCACAGTGTTCAGCTGTGACTCCTAAAGTCAAAGGCTAGGTTCAGACTTTGATCAAATTCAGTCTGAAGCAAAGCAAGAACATTAAGTTAAAAGCTAAATTTTTGATCTGCAGCACACAGTCTCAAGTAAGAACCATACAGTTAGCCAATCTATGAAACCATTTTGCTCAGCTTGAGGTGATTTACGATGCCTGAGCTCAGCACTGGAAGCTTTTTTCATTTACTGTAAACAGTTTAATTGTTTTTGCTACACTGTTTATTGGTAACAGAGACAGGTTAAAAGGTGATCTCAGCATTTTCTCTGTGCATCAGTGTGAAACACATGTATGTTCATATTTCTGTGTTTATGTGTTTGGTTCAGCTTACTGTATGCGTGTCAGAGGGAGAGAGAGTGCTGTGTATTGCGCACAGTGCTCCTCTTTGCCCTTTCTGATCCCAGCTGAGTTTTGGCTGCTGAGGTTCTGTCCATATGGCTTTGATTAACCTGAACAGGATCTATTTTTCTATATTGCTGCACCCTGAACTTTGAATGAAACTTTAAAAGGGTCACTTCAGGTTTTTAGTATTTCACTTCCAGGATCCTCTGGGATTCATGAGAGAAAGATTTTAAAAGTGTGGTAGTGGTAAGAAAGTGAGAGAGTGAGAAAGTGATGAGGCAGATGCCAAGATATTGGGATTTCTTGTTTGCACTACTCAAGCTCCAAAAACCATGAAGCCTATACTTCCCATAATGCAACACGATAGCATCTTTGAATCGGACTGCTTCCTGTTAAAAATTTGTTTTCTCCAAGTTCAAGTCGAGGCTACTGAGATTTTGGCGTTCAAAAATACATCCAATTTAGGATTGCCATACCTTGACGCAATACACTGATGACTACCAGGTTTCTTTAAATGAGTTACTTCTTAGTTGAACCTGCATTAATAGATCTTTTGTCTCAGAACGAGATGAAAGCACAACATTGACCTATTATTAATTAAAAATGAATTATAAACAATTTTCATCCAGCAGACATGGAGTCATGTTTCTGGCCAACTGACAAATTCAATATTCAATATTCACTTTCCTTTCCTCTGTTTTTGGTCTGCACCAACTCATGATAAAATATTTGGCTTTTCAGATGCTAAATATCAAACTATGTTCACCATCTTGGCATTAATTTGCTTAGCTTGGTTAGCTTTTTTGCTAAAAACAGCTGCCTACCCCAGCTGTGAATTACACTGATGCAAGTAGTAAAAATAAACAGTAAAGTTGTCGACTGCAAAACCAAAACTAGAAACGGAAACGACTTAAGTGCCCAGTAATAATTCTATCTAATTCTAACTAATCCCTTTTGACATTACAAAAAGTCATTTGATCTACAGTAAGAATATTGAGTAGTACATAATAATATAATAAGTATACTCACAACCACCAGGGAGCCTTAAACACATCTCTTAATCAAGATTAAGAGTATTACAGGCAATGTTCTCCGCAGTGAGCCATGCAGTAAGTAAGAGCATTTTCCATAAGTAAAAGATGAAAGCATTCCATACCCTCTAAATGCCTACATATGCCAGGTGTACCTCCAACTCTGACCTCAAATGATCTCCTCTGCAGTCTTTCTCTTTTGTCTTCTTCCCTATCTCTAATGCATCCAATCAACTGTAGCGAAGCGGGCAGAGGCTAAAACTGGTTACCGTCTCCATCCACTAGCTTCTGGCCGACTGTAATGTGGTTGCCATATGCGCTGCAACCCCATTTTTTTAACAAGTGTACATATCAGAGCTGCTTACCTGGCTTTGAGCACATGTGTTTTGCGATTGCATCATTAAGCCAAAGCAAGATATTACAAAGTCAAGCCGTACGCTCTGAGAGAGGGTTTTTAAGTTATTAAATCTCCAGTGGAAATTAATCCCTGGCTCTTTAGTGTGTGTTTGTGTGTATGTCAGGTATCATAACAACTGTGGAAACTAGTTTTATGAGGAAGTCGTTAAGGAAGGGTCACACGGACGGTAAGCCTTTGGCATGGTGGATTTTGATATCACCGATACTCCACCAGCTAGCCACACAGGCATTCTTGCCTATACCTATCAACCTTGGCTTAAAACTCAAAAGCAAAAATCTTTCAATTTCATGAGTGTAACGTTGGGCAAAATGAAGTATTAAGTTGCAACATCGTAACAAAAATGATAAGGTAAAGGCGTGTACCTATGCAGACAGGACAGCACTCGCCCTCAGGAATGTAGAAGTTTTCACAGTCCAGCTCAGCGCACTCTGCCTTTGAGCAGAAGGAGATTCCTCCGCGGCACTGACATGGCCGGCAGGGGTCCATGCGGTACACCTCTCCCTCTGAAATCTCCTTCCCATTGTGGACACACTTGGTAGAGACTGAGGAGAAGAACAAGAAAAAAGGAAGAATCAGACAGCAGCTGACACCGTTAAACTGAACACCATGTGGGGATGATAATGCTTATCACACCACTCGGATGACAAATAGGGCACTGTGCTCTGTCAGGTGTCCATCACATTTGGCAAAGATTACCACAAGGATTTCTCCTTGTGACTACATGACAGAAAAATGCTGTTTTTAATCACAAATGTCAAGTTTGATCAGTGAGAGCCTACCACAACTGTATACAATCAATTACGAAATCATAAACACATCCTTTCACTTTCTGCTATTGATGGAAATGTTTATCTGAACCAAATGCTGCTGAAGCAGACACTGATGATGGCTGAGGTTAAGCCTTTGGGGTGGAATGGCATTTATCAGACAATGGAGCCAAGTCCATGAGGAAAAATTTCACAGGGACCTACCAAGTCTCGAGGGCTGTGGGTCTGACACTTTGGCAGAATCTGGGCTCAGCGTGCTGGTGGCAGGTGGAGGGAATCAATTTTATGACCTGCTTACCCAAAAGCATCCCAGCACTGAGAACCTCTTTTGGCTGTGTTCTCTCTACTATGAAATTAAATGAGCTTTGTTACAGAAATGTTGGAAAGCCAATGTCTAGTCATGTGTACAGACAACAGGCCCGATAAAGGCCTGAACTAGTACAGGCAAACCTTGACCTGCTCATTAAACCCTTGGCCCTCAAAGTGCATTAATGTCTGTATAAGCATAAATGACTGTAATAACATCCAGAGTTGCAATTTCCGCAAAATGAAACTAATATGATTGATCATTCAAAATGAATGGTGGTAGTTTTGTTGCATCAATGAACAGGAAGATTACAGCATGACATCTCAACGGTAATAACTAGATTACACATTCAAATGTACCACAGTGGTTTGGGTGACTCAAACGTTCTAAGATCTTAACTAACCACACAGCAACTTTCATCAAACTCACTCCATCATCAGGGGGGTGAGGCAATGTGGTTATGTAAGAAAGTCTCCAGACAAATCAAGAAGTAGCTATGCTAGTTAGGCGAGTAAATGCATTGCACAGATGCAAGCAGATGTGGGGCCAGCGTTTTTTATAAATGAGAGGCAGCGGTTATGGCAGCATCTGTATGCCATACCTTTGAGTGTAGACTTATAGCGTCTGCACCAATGACCCCTTGCCTCCCGACAACCAGCGCTGCACCCTAATACAAAGCAGGTGGGCCAACTGAGTTGAAAGTAGAGCAGGGATTTGTCGATCTCCTATTCTCTTACTTTCGGTTCCATTCTTTCAGTCTTTTCTCCT